>NW_027279466.1:200000-557500 GCF_046629955.1 Centroberyx affinis
TAGATGCATGTAGGCTACCATATTTTAAAAATTGCCCAGTAAACTAAACTAAATTAAAAAAGCTCACTGCCTCTTTACACAGCCCGTTCCTTTGTGAATGCCTCAGCTCATGGCAAGAGACCTATGTGACAGATGTTTTTATATGTAACCTGGATTGCCACACAGTGACAGATGTTTTGACATGCCGTGGATTACCTATAATCTGGATTTGTTAGGTTACACTGTCTAGTGCAGATCAGATCAGCGCACCTGGAGCGTGGGTCAGTGCACCTGTGTGGGAGTGGAGCGCCGAAAACAGGCCACTGTTTGTCCACGTTTAGTGATTAACTTGGCTTTGATGGTTAGCCTTGCATGAGAGTGACTGTGGGTTTAGCCTAGCCCATTGAAGAGTTTGAGGAGCCGGCTAGTAAAGCAATAACATTTTCCATCTTGCTACTCTCTATGGCTGATCGATATAACAACAATGATTCAACCTATAGCCAGTTTATGAAAGCTTTTAGATTTGCTGTTCTAAACACCCGGTGTCTGGTTGGTCTTTCCCGGAAACATCCTGGTGCACAGGAAATTATGTGTTTTATGTTTCTGGCAGTCGCAAAAGCAGGTTTGTTTGGAATAAACAGAAGAAGAACTGGGCAGTTAGCATGAGCAGTGATAGCCACCATGGATGAACAGACAAAGAAAAGAGCGCCACCTACAGAAACTCAAACTTCAGCAGTAGAAACTCCAAGGAAAAAGACGTCATAGTCCCGCCCACACTGCTTGATTGACAGGTGATCTCTGGGAAGTGCAGTGCAGAAACACCACAGCAATGAGCGCTTAGCAGTGCTCAGTACTAACATGTCAGTACTAGCATATAAAATAAATTGTGGCAAAAGCTGACAGGAGTGATACATCCCCTACAACTTTGGGATGGGTGGATGAAGTAATTTATATTTTTCCAATTCCTGACTCAAGTGAAAAAAAAAATCAATAGTTATTCAATTTAGCGAAAAAAATAAATAAATAAATGAAAACAAAGCATTGCTCCAGTTTCATAAACTGGCTTATCACTGAGTATCCCTTGACATTATAGAGAAGAGATAGATTTTATGGAGCAGATCATTTAAATGTGCTGTATTGTAACCTTCTTTAGAAATCCTTCTATCCTTCCTTAGAGTATTGCAGTAAAACCCTCTTATTTGTGTGTGTGTGTGTGTGTGTGTGTGTGTGTGTGTGTGTGTGTATCAGGTGTGGGAGAACTGGTGAGGTTTGCAGCCGGAACGGTGTCTCCCCGCTGAAAGTTGAAATAAAACCAACGTCCCTGACCCTTATCTGCCTATTCCATGCCCTATATCCAATTCAGGCAAACGCAGAGCCAGCACAGAAGCAGGAATTCATAGATGCACTGCCCCACATCCGTCCCTGGGCTGATAAAAACCCACAACCACAGGGCGTCTGGAGGAGACAGCGGTGGCAGCGGTGGGATTTGCTCACGTGATGCCAAGGATTAAACTCAGTGGGATCAGCTTCGAAGAAACAGCCGCCCCGGAGGGCTCGCTCCGTTCGTGTAGCTCAACCCCCACACCCACACCCACCCACCCACCCACATCCCCATCCCCCACCCCGATTCACTGGCACCTTCGAATTTCACAGTATAAACTCCTTTGTCAAATTTATTCACCCTCTGAGTCCTTTCAACCAAGAAATGTCTTACTCGTGCAATATGGTAACCGCTACCTGGGCAGAGGTGGGCCTCGTGAAGAGAAAGCTGTCAAGCCTGGGACTTTTGAGGAGAAATACACCAGTCTGCTGTGCCGTAGACCCCCATACCCCCCCACACCCCCATCCCTGTCCAGCCTCCAGTACACCTCCTTCAGCCTTCCTATAACGCCATTACACGGCACATTCCACTGCAGCTCAAAAAGAAGTGGAGCCTCAGGCCGGAACTGAGCAAAAGGTGAGTGTGTGTGTGTGTATGTGTGTGTGTTTCACTTTGAATGAGCCTGTATTGGTCTTGGATTATGCGTGTGTGTGTGCATATGTGATTCACTCTCAATTAGTATGTATTGGTGTTGGAGGGAGTGTGTGTGTGTGTGTGTGTGTGTGTGTGTGTGTCATTAATGGAGGCTGGAGGAGGGTTAATCCTCAGACTACAAAGTAACGTGTTTATTAAGCCTTCGTTTTAATCCTGCAGACCTGAAGAAGCCACGGTATCTCGCCTCAAGGGCAGCTGGGATGTGCAGCTACGTGTGTGTGTGTGTACTGTGTGTATGTGTGTGTGTGTGTGTGTAAAGTTACATGACTGCCAGGCTTCATATGCGTGTGCATATCAGAAACCACAGGTTTTGCAGTCACAGGCAAGGCTCCTGTATGTGATATACACCCGCATCGGGACTTAGTATGTTCTTTCGGGGTTAACATTACAACAATAAAAAAGCTTTCAAGATGAAGTGAGCAGTAAATCTCCACACAAGTCCCCATGAACCGGGCTAATAAACGCAGCAGACGCATGAGTTGAAGTCGGTTCCCCCAGTGCCGGGGTCTCTCTGGGCCACAGGATAGAGTATTTCTGATCATATCCCAGACCAAATAAAACATAAACGGAGCGCTGATTCTGATCATTGCCAACAGGTATATGGGTTTTGAATCTGCCCCATTACTACCACATGTTGCAAAGTGTTACTCCTCTTACACTGGAATTGATTGGGTTTATATTAAAGCAGCAAATCTTGTTGAAACGTGATCTCTGGGATGTCATTCTCGATGGAGTGGCCCTTCTCCCGTTTTTTCTCCATTTCCTGACTCTTTGTTGCCACATTCTTTCTTTTCATTCCTTTTTTTTTTTAAACTGATCCTCGCTTTTCAGCAGTTTCTGGGTTTTCATGGGCTTTAATTGCCATTAAAAGAGCGCTGTTGTCTGGGAAAAGCAACAATGTGTGGTAGCCCTTTCGCAAATTCTCAGGTTAAAAGCCTGTCACTCATGCACAAATGGGCAATCGCCATACACATGTACACACACACAGGCTTATGCACACACACACACACACACAGATTCACACACACTGTTCCCTGGACAACGGGCATGGTGTTCTGCTACAGCTAGCTGTCCAGAAGTGGGGAGTCACTCATCTCTATGACCTCACTGTGTTTGTATGCCCCACATGCCCGGCTATTTACCAGGGAGCTGTTGAAATGCCACCGGGGGCCTGTTGGCATGAACTATTGACTGTAAAAAAAGATGGACATGGTGAGTGTGACGTCACCCATTGGCTTCTGAAGGGCCGTTTTGAAGCCTGGAGATTGGGTTTACAGTCGGCACCATGTTGACAATTTGTGGAGCCGGAGCAGCCAAAGCGAGGCCGAGGGTAATCGGCAGCCTGTCGATTACTAGGAAAACAACCCCATTTTATATCCTTTATATCCCGTTAATGACACAATTATTCTGAAAATCGCCATAATAACACACAAAAGTGAAATTAGCTACTGAGGCCATAACCTATTGTGGGAAAGAATTAATTAACAATATTTTCAGCGAGAGGTTGGGTTGTGGCCCCATTGACTTGCATGGAGTTGGGCGGTTTGGAGTCTTTTTGGAGCCGGCCTGTAGCGGTTAGAGGAACTGCTGCTGCTGCCACTTCTGTATTGGCGTCAAAATTCACCTGGCATGAACAAAGTTGGGTGCTGAAGTTGGAATGCAACATGTTGGGAAGCTTTGCTGGTGTTGATGGACCCTGAACCTCCAGACCCCCGTTAGCCCTGTGAAACACCATTGTTGAGACTTAAAATATTTCCTAGGACCCCCCTTAAAGACATAATAAGTAAGGTTTTTGCTGCCCCATAGCACAAAATGACCATAATATAGGGTTGTTGATCAATACCAATGACTCAATGATTACTTTGCTAGCAGTGGTGGAAGAAGTACTGAGATCTTTTACTTAAATAAAAGTAGCAATACAACAATGTAAAGATACTCCATTACAAGTAAAAGTCCTGCATTCAAAATCTTACTTAAGTAAAAGTACATAAGTATTGGCAGCAAAATGTACTAAGAGTATCAAAGTAAACATACTCATTATGCAAACTGTCCCCATTTAGAGAGTTATATTTTTCATAAATTATTGGAATATTAATACTGATTTATTGACATACATGTACATGTAAGCAGCATTTTAAAGTTGTCAACGTGAAGCTAATCTTAACAATTTAGCTATACTTTTGGCTAGCCTAATCTATAACAATGCTATTTTATAGTTATTTTATAAAGATGATCAAATGTTTTAAATATAAAATATTGATCTGAAAAGTAACTAGTAACTATAGCTGTGAAATAAATGTAATGGAGTAAGAAGTACAATATTTCCCTCTAAAATGTAGTGGAGTATAAGTACAAAGTAGCATAAAATGGAAATACTCAAGTAAAGTACAAGTACCTCAAAATTGTACTTAAGTACAGTACTTGAGTAAATGTACTTAGTTACTTTCCACCACTGTTTGCTAGGTGCTGAGAATTCTGCCTTCAAAACTCACTTAGCCTGTCCTCTGTTTTGGAACAAAGCTCCTCACCCATTGGCATTTCAAGACACAGAGAAGCTACGTTCTATCACGATAGAAGTCGATAGAGATCTCAGATGACTTAATGCCGCTTTAAGATTGTAACAGCATTAAAGAGGACAAGCTGTGATGTTGAAGCTGCTGTAGAGTTTGCTCTCTTGCAGTCTTCATCGGGAATCGGGGGAATTTCCAGCACATGAGAGCGCTGTTCCGTTTGACACTGGAATGAGGGAATTAGGAGATTTATGATTGGTGCGGGGTCACAGAGGGAACCAGCTGAGAACCGGCCCACGCCTCCCCGACTCCGCACAGAGGTTTACAGTCTGACAGGCTGGGTCGTCTCCACACCCACACACACACACACACACTCACATGTAGACACACACACTCACATACACACACACACATACACACACAGACACACACAGACAAACACACACTCACTGTGATAGAGAGAAGTACTGCTGATGCACACACACACACAGGACTACACACACACATAGACATACTGGAGGTGCACACACACACACACACACACACCGATAGATAGATATATACAGACATACTGGAGGCACATACACACACAAACACACACACACACACACACACACACACACACACAAAATGAACACATACCCATTCTCATTTACACGCATTACTGTGTCCAATAAAACACCAAATCCAGCATGAATGTTTACCAGTAAAAGCTGTGTGTGTGTGTGTGTGTGTGCACATCAGCAGACCTTTCCTTGTCCCCCTCCTCTGTTTTCTCTCTCTCTGTCGCTCTGTCTCTCTCTCTCTCTCTCTCTTTCTCTCTCTCTCTCTCTCTCTCTCTCTCTCTCTCTCTCTCTCTCTCTCTCTCTCTCTCTCTCTGCAGACAAAGCCTCTGCTGCTCCACTGACCAGCAGACAGTGCCACTGAAGGAGCCTTTTGTCCTGGGAGCAGAGAGGAGTTCATAGGAAATAGTGGGAGGGCAAGCAGACAGACAGTGGCCATCCTCTGTCATTAGACACACACACACACACACACACACACACACACACACACACAGTGGCTTACTCAGTGCGGTATTGTATGTCACAACACTTTCACTTTAAACACCCATATTTCATTCTGTGACAGCCATAACCAAGCAGCATAACCCCCCACAAACACACACACACACACACACACACACACACACACACACAAACCCCACTCACCCACCCTCAACTGTTGCAGTTTTCTCCCAGAGCCAGCCGAGTAAAATTGGGAAATGACAATAAAACTGCATTTTTGGATTGGGAAGAGAACTGTTCAGTTAAAATTTAAATTAAAATACAATTTAAGCTCAATCAAAAGGGCATAAAATTGGTTTAACTTTAAAATGAGGTTTATTTTCACATCTGTACACTTTTATTTGTTGCATCCACGTCCTTTTTATGCTGTATTATCGCCTCATGATGTAGCTGTAAATACACACCATAAAGCAAACAATCACCACTATGAACAAAAAACAATGACATTTTCAGTACATTGAAATGTTTTACACTCTTGAAACCACTAATAATGATAAGAACAATAAACTTTATTTATATATCTCAAAAAAAGTAATATCAATATATAAGAAAACAAAAAACAATAAAACTACTTTCATTTATGTCAGTCTCATACTACTTACTATGATGTATGTCCTGAATTTATATCATCAAGATTTACGTGACCTTAAAAGGAGTGAGTAAACTGTATTGCACCCATAAAAAGGTGAGTAAACTACATTAACTTGGTTTTCCCCTCCATTACATCCTGTTTGTCCAGCGTCAGTCCCCCCCCCACCCCATCCCTTGCTGCTCTCCTTCCTGTAGCATCTTAGGAATGTTAATCTCCTCTCCTCCCTGGGAGAGCGGTGTGCCACCTCACCTCTCCAGAGAAAACCCACCAGATACGGCACACTGCCCTGTGGAAGTGTGTCGGGATGGGGTCACCGATACACTTCTTTCTTAGTCTTTTTTTCTTTCTTTCCAAGCCCCGCCTTCCTTAGTTTCCCCCAACACTTTTTTTTTTTTTTTACCCCTAGTTGTCTCTCTCCAACCCCTCCTCGATCCCTCCTTCCCTTCCACCTTCCTGAAGATTGCGTTAATCTCAGCCTCACTGCCTTAAAGACGCACACAGGCAGATCTTGACATTATTCCCCCCACTGATTGATTGTTTGCTTCACTTAGAGTGAGGGACGAGGTTTGTCCAATTGGTTTCCTTTGTGCTTTTGAATGGTATAAGTACAACCCAAGCTGTGTGGCGATGGGAGAACTCATAAATCTGCCGACTGGAACGGAGCGTCGGTGTGGAGGCACATGGAAAAATCTGCATTTGGATTTTGTTACCGGAGAGCGTTTGGCTTTGTTGCGACTGTCATAATGAATTTCTATCCAGGAACAGAATTGGACTTAGCTTCCTACCGTCCTGTCAGGGAAAAATATGTGAGGTTGGATTTTGGAAAGAGCAAGAAGCGGGGAGGGGGAGGAAGTGAAAGCTGGGATGGCATATTTAACGCCCTAAAATTCGCTTGTCATCCTAAAGGTAGTAGGGAAAGAAAACCTTGGAAGTCCTTGTCTGGAAGGCAACTAGATAGATTGATGGTTAGCAGGTGCACAAGGAGAAAGGTTTCACCTCCATTTTTGTCAGTGTTATTTACACCATTTACAGCAAGCTGGAGGTATCCAGAATTATTCCAGGTTCAGCTTGAGTTCGCTTGTCTGCGGAAAGACAGTCTGGCTTGTTTTAAGGGCTTTTTAAGGCATGGTTCCCTCTGTGTCAGCTGTATGTTTATGGTGTACTTCATCAGAGCTGGATTCAACACAGCTTTCATATGACAGTGTGAAATTTGGCAGGATTAGTCAAAGTCTTTGGCAGCGGCATGTGGAAAGCCAGGCAGGTAGCGGGAGAAAGGTCACGTGGAAGTTTGACTTGAAATGGCGGCGGCGGCGTTCGTGCCGGACCATCATGCACATGTAAACACAGAGACACCAAACTGCCGCGCTCGCACGCTTGCCCCTCGGCTGACCTTCCCACATGGAGTCATGCTCCCCCGCTCCCGCGCTACATCCACACTACATTTATGCAACGCCTAATGTGCAGTGACCCGTACGTGTGCGCACACACACACAAAGACAAACACGGGCAGAGATTTCACAGACGCATACACAATTATGCAGTCTGTCGCACATACATCCACTCGTCACGTGTGTGTGACATCTCCGTGTCACTCCGCAGCATCTGGGATGTTACTAAGTGACGGGAATTCATGCTCCAGAAGAAGTTCGTTTAGGGGGAAAGAACAGCTGCTACTTATGGTCAGGCGGATCAATATGTCCTTTTCGTGATGTGCTGCACACAAACTATTGATGTACCCAGGACCGTTTCTAGCTTGTTGGGGGCCCTATGCAAAATCTTGTTTGGGGGCCCCCCCAATATTTCAAGCACTCATGACTACACACCAAATCTGCATCGACACAAATTCCATATGAATCAGACCGAATGCTGCATTTTTCACACAAAGTACTTATTTTAATTTCAGGAACTTAGTTGCATTGTAAAGACATCAAAATCAAAACAAACATGCAAATTGTAAATACTGAACAAATAAAAAACAGAATGCTTTGAATAAATGATAAACTTATGAACAAAAATACACATAAAATGACCCCCATAGGAGTGAATGGCCCTACGCAGTCCACGTATAGCAAGAAATGGCTCTGGATGTCCCCTGTCGACAGAGCACACATGCTCTTTTTCAGCAACGCCCTGCTTCACATTCATACAGCTACACACACTCACACCTGGGAGCTGCCCAGTGCAACCAATCTTCTGCTGTTGGACGCTGAGCAGCTCCCTCGGAGTGACTGGGAGTTAAGCGCCTTGCTTGAGGGCTTGTTGATGGAGCTTGTTGATGGAGCTTGTCGAGGGAGGCGAAAGCACTTGTCAATTTCTTTCCCCGCCCAGATTTCCCCATCCGGTCTGGGGATTTGAAGCGGCAACCAAGCCTGCTTCTCTTTGTGTTTACCTTTTCCTGTTTTTGTGCATCGATTGTCCACTTCAAACCTACCATTCACATCTATGCAGACCTTTCTATTACAGTAAGCTGTATGAAGGATGGATCACTCTTTTCTTGGACTATGCCCAATTCCGTTTTATTAGATATGAGTAGAGTTGATCTGACCACTCCCAGTTACTGTCAACATGGGCCAACCTGCGACAGGTGAGTCCTCTGTTCATTCATTCATTAATTTTCCTATTCAGTGTCACAGGGGGCTGGATCCTATCCCAGCATGCATTGGGTGGAAGTCAGGAAAACACATTGGTCAGGTCGATAGTCCATCACAGGGCGAACAGAGATAGACAGATACTCACACTCCCATTCACTCCTATGGGCAATTTAGAGTACCCAATCTACCTGATTTGCATGTCTTTAGACTGTGGTAGGAAGCTGGAGCATATGTTTGTCAATTCAGCCATCAATATAAGCTTCTCAATCCAGGATGGATGGGGAGAGAATGATACGCTTCAACACCAGCATTCTTGTGGTTCAATTAAGAAAGTATTTATCAAGTTAATTAAGAGGGCTGAAATCAAGTTCAGTGTGCAGCCATGTTGGAAAGTTTGGTGCGTCTGCACCCTACTGTAGCTACTCCATCATCTTCAGTATTAGGTTTTTCCTATTCTGTCAGACTATGTCCATTTCCAACTGAAGGGACAAATGTGTAATTGTTCAAATCACTTATCTTGAACAGGGAATTCATACCACAAAGAAGGGAAAAAAAGTAAAAGTAAAAACAGTTGAACTTTAACCGTCAATTTCAGTAAAAATGAAAGTGCAACCTTTGTTGATCTCCCTGAGAGGCTGATGGGATTAAACCAGTGTATAGGGATGGATAAAAGCCTCTGTACTGGGCGCCCTTAGCCTCGGGGAGGTGGGCGGCTGTGAATACATAACCTCAGGGAATGGAGCCCTCTGCCTTAACGATTGCAGTTTAATCCATCTTAGAAGCTGTACCTGAGGCGCGGGCAGCCTCCAGGGTTAAGGAGGGGCACTATGCACACAGGCTGCTCTGTAAGAATAGCCTTTCTGCATTGCGACATGGTTCACTCTAACAGATTGTTATAAAAGTTTCTGGGCTGAGTTAAAAGTCGAGGTGTAACAGCAGGATCGGTCAATTCTGTAATTGGGTAAAACTGTGTTTTATGGTCAAATGTCAAACTAAATTCAACAAACGTATACAGAGAGGTCTAACAATTTAGAGAGGAAGCACTAGTTGGACGAGTTAGAGGAAATTCATATCGGGTTGTTTAGTATCATCATTCAGGAACAGGACCATCGTTTCGTCAACCAATAAACTACCAACTACTATCAAACTATTCCAACCTTTAAACAGCTGAATAATTTGCTGATTTAGCTGATTAATTCAAGTTCAACTTTATTTATATAGCACTTTAAAAAACAAAATGTTTGTTCCAAAGTGCTTAAATTGGTTATAAAAGACAGGAATACAAATGCAACAAATAAAACAAGATAAGAATAAAACTGAAAAAGAGTAAAAACACATGAGCAGAAAACAGCCTTGAGTATACATACATCCACAAACACCTGATCAATCAAAACAAGAGTTTTATAAAAAAGATATATATTTTTTATGCATCATCTGTTTTAATTTTGTGCTCACAATAAATCACATTGTAAGAGTAATTGACGCTTGCTCTCACGCTCAAATGCTGACTGACCCATTTTGGAACAAAACTCTTTATTTATTTTCTGTGGTTTCTTGCCAGCCGTTCGTATAAACCAACCAATTTCTTGTGTGTTGCAGCCGAGCCTGGGAAGACGCCACGCGGTCTCTCCTGAAGATATGCTCAAGAGATTGTCGCTGTTCGTCTTATCTCAACGAGAGACTGGAAATAGCGGAGCGCAGCCGTTCCCTGTGTGTCCTCTCAGCTCCGTGACACGTCAACACTCGTCCCGCACCGATGCCGGCTCGCCTTTCCACCACTCTCCCTCTCCTCCGTCGCTCCTCCTTCAACTGCTCTCGCTCCAGACCCCGTTCACCCATAACCCCGACCATACTGCTAGTTTTTTTAAGATCAACAGCAAGCTTATGAGACAGTTTATTAATATTAATGTGTTTTCTAATTCAAAGAATACTATGTTGAAAGCAAAAAAAAAGGAAGGCAAAAGATGAGCACAATGGCTGCGTAATTGATGTGCACTTTGAACATGGCTATTAAAATATTGTTTTTTAAAAATCTGCAGTATTTTCGCGTTTGCTCTTTTTCTCCCTGGCAACTGACCAACAAATCGCTGCCAAAAACTTGGTCCAAGAACGTACTCTCCCGATTAGAACCAATAAAGACCAGTAGTACCAGCGTCAAGGACTAATTCAAATACACCCATTTTTAGGAGTTAATCGACAAATCATTACAAACATAAAGCAGTCGGTATGATTTACTAATAATGCTGTTTCCCTCTTGACTGCCAAATAAATGCCATTAGTCAAGGCATCTGAGTCATCACTTCGGGGCAGAGTATGTGAATTCAAATGATTCTTTCCTGCCTCCTACACAAAATGTAATGGCCCGCTCGAGCTTTTCAATTAAGACATGGCCTCGAAATCCACAGCGTGAGGAGGCGTGGTGAGGCAGACGCTTGTTTATTTCTGCACAGCAGCAGAACAAAGGCTGAGTCTATAGTACATTTCATCAGTGCTCAGGCACATGCGTCTGAAGTTGTTTTTCTGCCTCTGTGTGCAGGCTGTACTTTTGAAACTTGTGTGTGTGTGTGTGTGTGTGTACAGTACATGTGTGTCTGTGAGAGAGGGCAACAGAGGGAGTGGGCGAAATAGACAGGCATGCAGAAAGAAAAGGGAATCTACAATTGTACTTTCGCTTCTGTATGTAAATATTGTGTGCTTGTGTGATGTTTCTGTGGATGCAGTTGAGTTGCGTGTTGAAGTGTGGGTGCATCTGCATGGATCTGCACGTATGTAAATCAGCACCCCAAGTCTGTACAGGGATATGCAAAAAGGAAAAGAAGAAGGAAAATGAAGGAAATTGAAAGAAAAAAGAATGGCAGGCCTAATTCTGATCAGAATGGATTGTCAAGTGAAAAATGGTAAACTCACCAACGCAAAAACACATTTTGTGTAACTTTATTAATTAAATCGTGTAGTCTATCTGTTCATTTGGGTATTTGTCAGTCATGGTCCTGTATAGCTCAGTGGGTATAGAATGGATACAAGTCTCCACCATGAGGTGTTCCTACACTGCATTTCACAGACATCACCTGTCAATCAAACAGTGTGGGTGGGGACTGTGACGTCTTTTTCCTTGGATTTTCTGTTGGTGAAGTTTGAGTTTCTGTAGGTGGCGCTCTTTTCTTTGTCTGTTCAGCCATGGTGGCTATCACTGCTAATGCTAACTACCCACTTCTTCTTCTATTTATTCCAAACAAACTGCTGTGGGAAAAATAAACCACATCAGTTTCTGTGCACAAGAGGATTTTTCCTGGGAAAGGTCTACCCGACACCGGATGTTTAGAACAGCAAATGTAAAAGCTTTTGGGTATAGGTTGAATATTGTGTTATATCAATCAGCAATAGAGTGTATCAAAACTGACTTTCACTTTAAAACCATATTTATCCAGGCACATCCTTACATTCCTATTTATTATCTGTGGCCAGCTGGAGTATTTGCAGGTGAAGGGAAGGTTATACACATATTTACACCTGTAGGCTGGTAAATATACATATTTAATAATTATTTACTGAGCAGCCTCTGGTGTGAGAATGTGTATAAACTCATATAAGCTTAGCCTCTATTACTGAGTAAAATTATGACAGTCTTATACTGTTGCCACTAAGCATCTCCACTGGGAAAGTCAGGGTTGATTAACTTGCTGAAGGGCACATCAGCAGTAGTTTTTGAAGGAGGTGGGGAACATGTCTCTTTGACTTCACTGATCCAGACTTTCCCAGCTGGGATTTGAGCCTAGAAGGCTTTCAGGAGATGTAACGGTTCCTCTGGCAGCCATATTGGAGGTCCTCAGCTCTGGGACATCAACTCAGTGAACAGCTGACTGTGTTTCTAAACGTCCAGTACAACCCGTCTAAACAGGAACATGGTTTATTGGTGCTGTTTTTGACTGGGAACTGATTGTTTCACCACTGATGCATCTGACTGATTTTGTGTTTAGATAATATCTTCTTAGCTAGTTAACCACACTAGCTAACGTATGTAGTAGAAGCTGACGTTTCTAACATTAGTTGTTTCTCTAAATTAGCCTACTGGATAATTAGCTAACAGTGCCAAAATACAAGACAAGTCAAATATGTTTGGGAACAATTCCACTTCATCAGACTATTCACTTTCACTTGTAACCTTACTGAATGGATCTGCACTTACACGACAACGTTCTCCAGGTATCTCTCTTCTTCTAGCCCAGTTGTTACAACTATTATTTGCACACAGCCAATTCTCCAATGATGGTGTCAGATGAGGTTGTTAGGAGATTTGTGACATAACTGCAAAGCCTATAAGGGGATAACATAGCATAATAATAACAACATAATGATGTCAAATATACAACCAAAATTAATCAGCAAGCCAATCAACTCTCAAAGGCCTCAGCCTATGCATTGAACTCCATTAGTATGAGCAACCATCCTGCTGGCAAGTATGCATGTTTACGCTTTTAACACTTGCACTTTGAGATGCCTTAACACTTTCACTTTGAGATGGAGATTTGAAGGAGCTTACCCCGCCCATCCATACCCCCTACAGTGGCATCCTGCTTAGACATGCCCTCAGGAGTATGACATGAATATAAATGTGAAATTAATATAAGGCTGGAAGGGTGGCATCTCTCAGATGTATGCAGATTCACCCGATGCTCAATCAGTATGTGCGGTTGCAGGTAGACCTCAAGCTGTTTGTTTGCTCAATTTATCCCTCTTCAGGCAGGGCGACGGCGGAGGGTTCTTAGACATAACTATATAGATGGTAATGTATGTCCGGGTCTCTGGTTAAATCCTTAATTTGAATATCAGTGCTGCGTCTGTACCATGATGTTGCTCTGAATGTCACTTGCAATAGAGCCTAAAACGTTAAGCGCTGTGCATCAGAGTGGATCTGTGACACGATTTCTAAACAAGTCAAGCATGGCAATGGAAAAACATTAATCACTATGTCCATTACAAGTGGCGAGAAAGAGTGGGAATGTCAAGGGAATTCGAGGAGTCAAGCAAGTCCCGTTCGCCCCGTTTTAGCACCGATCAAGTAGCAGCTTTTGGATCCGTCTCCGTCCGTTAGTTCGTTCGTTCATTAGTTTGTTAGTCACACTGTAACATTGACTTTGTGCCGCTAGGGAGCGGCATTGACAGTGAATGGGGACTCAGTGGTAAAGCAGGTCATACAGTTAAAGTTATCATACAATGTGGGGGACAATGAATGGGGACTCAGTGGTAAAGCAATACAGTTAAAGTTATCATAGGTAACATAATAGTCTACACACGCTACACACTTGGAGACATCAGACTGGGTTGATGTGTTGAAGTGAGAGTCGATGGAGAATTTTTGGGCAAACCTCTAACCACAAGACACTGTAGTTATTGTACAGTTGTTGGACTGTTGTACTGTTATTGCATCATCACTGTACTACCACTGTGCTGTCAGTGTTGACTACTTATATCATATTACTACTTACCTACTGTGCAATACCATATATCACTTATCATTTGGCATTTATATTATTCATAACACTCCCGCTCCTGGTGTTGGATGTTATATTGTATATTGTATTATAAATTGTATTGTAGTGAACATTGTGTAATGTATGGATTGTATTTATTGCATATTGTAGTTCTTATATTTTGTACTGTATTGAGTAAAAACAGGACAATTACAGTTACTACATTTCAAGATTTAACTATACAACAGAAATATATGATCAATCTGTCTTTTCATTGTCCCATACGAAAATGCTTATACAATTTCACTCATATTTCAAGTGCACTCGGCAATCACTGACTGACCCAAGGGTGGAACTACATCACTGGTGGGGGACATGTTTACTATTTGCTTGTATGTTGGTGCACCGGGGTCGCTCCCTCCCACAATAACCTTGAACTCTCTGCACAACACTACCAGGAAATGAAATACCCGGCACACAAACTGCTGAACCACGCTTGACTGTGAACATGGATGAGTCAAGAACAGCGCTCCTCTCCACTCTCACACATTTAGTTCCTCTTGATGCTACAGTAGCTTTCGCAAAAAACCTCATGAATTTTTATGTAAAATCAAGGCTACTAACGCCGACGCCTGTCACTGTCTGCAAGTTCACGTCAGTGTCAAACATCTCAATTACAGTTACTTGCTGTAGAAGGCCATCTAATTTTTCACTGAGTAACTCACAAAGCAGAACAAATCTTATGTTCTGAATACAGTGTTCTGAATGGTGTCATTTAGGCCCAATCCTGTGAAATATCAGGTTAGGTAAGGACACAGGCTCTTTCAAATAAGTTTTAAATCAAATGTTAAAGAAGTAAAACAACCTTTTCTGTTGCAAGACTCTCGTTCGAATCCTTTATAGTGGTTATATCACAGCCAATTTATAATCACAGAGAATATTGGCGCTACTTGCAAACTATTTTAAAATTAAATGCTACACTTGAGGGAAAAGTGTTTTGTTTCTAATGTGTTATCTTGTCTGGTGGTAAAAATTTGAACAAGTAATGAGCCAATTACATCACTGATTATCAGTTTGGAAATGTGAATATCAGACATTGGCTCTGGGCTTGTAACGTGTTCTCCGAAAAGTTCATTTCTAGTGTGCTTTATGTTTCAACTCGCACAGACTGTTTCACTCCCTCAAAATCCCCAACAAAGTAGGTCTCCAGTTCCGAGGAGAAATATTATCAAGCTGAGAGACTCAAGGCTGTAAATATAACGTCTCTAACTGAAATATGAATCTCTGATCTCTAAAGCGAGGAGCCAATGTGTCAGACGGGATATTCTGGAGTGTCTCTGACTTGTATTGGTGAGCCGCCGACATTAATGGCAAGCTGGGCATCCAGGTGTGGAATATGGGGCTAAGTAACTAAATCATGATGAATGGCTCACAGGTTTTCTTTGTAATGTTTCTTTTTTTTATGGTGGAACGGTAGTCTGTCTGCTGTCTGTTCCCACAATCCTTTATTACTATGCATATACTTGCCTCCACTGTGGAGACACAATGAGGATTTTCCCTCCAATATCTCATACAGAACTAGGCTTTAGAACATACTGTTTAGGCGTCAGACCTTGTCCTTAGATGTGCTTTGTACTTTTCAACAGATTCAATGACAGTATAACAAAGATGGGAGAGACATTTGTAGACTATATGAAGGGAGAAAGACATTTGTAGGCTATATGGAGGGAGAAAGACATTTGTAGACTATATGGAGGGAATCCACTAAAGGACTGCAACGCTGAAAAAAGGATTTTCTATCAAGTTGAGGCATGCATATAACGTTTTATATTCTTACGCTCACATGTGACAAACGGTACAAAAGGTGTCGGAATTTCCAACCTCCGGCTTTGAAAGCAGCGCAGCATGAGGGACGCAACTCTCATTTTTATCAACTTGAAAAACTCTCACTATCGCTATCGCTCTCTCCACCTACCTGTATAACCCACAGCTGAATGCAACATGTTCACTTCTGTTGTCAAAAAGGATTCAGGGAAAAGTAGGAAATCACTAATTGGAGTAGAAGTAGATGAGGCAGGTTGAGAGAAAGCGGGTACACTAAAAAAGGCAATCACAACACCATCGCAAATTAACTGCTGGAATGTGTTGAACATCACAGACTGATTATATTTAAAAGTGTAGAGTGTCTGAGGATGGATTCTTCCTTTAAGAGTGAAATATAAAACTGTCTCCTAAACAGCAGTGAGCGCTCCATCCAGAGAAAACTGAACTCACCAGTGATGGCTGAACTTCTTCACCACCTTCACACCCAGACATTTGTTTGATATCACGTTACATGATATCCAGGTATTGAGGTCGATCAAAATTCAAACAGTTACCTCTCACTGCCATTTGTTGTCATCAATGTACAGAATTTCCTAGCGCTGCATTAAGAGTTTGGATAGTTATTCCTAGTGGCTGACAGAAGTCAAATCAATTTGAACATCAACAACTCTCTATCCAACAACAGCTGATTGCAAAGCATCCAGAAAACCAACACTGACACCCCTTTCACACCAGACTACTGACCCAGGAAATATGCGGGGTGTGAAAGGGATATAGCTGACATTATATGAATGTACAGGTTTGAGTTCCTCCAGTGCCAAGAAACGGGAGCATCACTCGGCGGACTCATGTTCGTCTCAACTTGTATATCCAAGGGAGGTTCATATTATGGAGGTACTGTCAGTTGTAAACAAGAAAATGTACCCTGCTGGCCAGAAAATCATCTCGGTGCTGTCGTCGTTTTCCATCTCATCCAGTTCATTATCCCTATATTGCTTTGGCATCAGAGGCAAACTCCTTTCTCTTCTTTCTGACTGTGACAGACAGGAGTGAATGTGTACAAATGGAGACTGAACATTCCTAGGGCATAAAAGCTGAAATTCAGAGGTATTTGAACCTCAGTCAATGTGAGGTCACAGTCAATCAATAAGGAACTAATGACTTGTTAGTACAGTACACCAAGATAGATGATTTAGATATAAATGGCATTAATCATCACAAATTAACATGCCATTTCAAATAATAGCCGATTGTTCCAAAACTCGCAGTGAGACATTCCTTCTTTGATGTCGCAAAACCAAAAAGTACATCCCCGAGGCCATTTCAATCAAAGTAAAACCAACTTCAACCCTTGTGAGATTGGGACTGGAGCTGGGACAATCAGATTGTTGAGGTACTCACTTGAACCGGTCCTTGTTCTCTAAGGAGCCGGTCCTGTGCAGGGGGAGTGGGACAAAGGCGGATTAGCCGGCATACCATCCCACCCGTCTGGCCTCCACATCAGGACCAGACCCCAAGGTCCACAGATCCCGCCAATTAACTTGTCACTCACTCTCCTCTTTTTTCTCTTTTTTCCACGCCGAGACTTCATGGCTCCATTGGTGAAATGGCTTAACTCCCCCCAAAACCCCCAACCCCCTCCCCGACTCCTGAGTGGAGAGGTACTCTGGTATGTCATTACCTTTACCCGGAATTCCCATCAGCAGAGACTTTTGTGAAAAGAAAGGACTCAAGTGTGCCAATTGTTGGGTTTGGCTCGATCAGTGAGTATGGTTAACTCATTTAAAAAATCATAAATCAAAATAATGTACTCATAACAAATGTGCATGGATAGCTTTGCATGAATCCACATTCAAAGATAGTAGTTGTTGGGAAAAACTTGAGGATTTTAGGCTCTTTCTCTCGGAAAAATGTGTTTCAGTTGAGAGTTTCGAGTCTTGACTAGAACGTTTGGTAATAATCTCTGTAGAGACTGTAATTAATTGACAATTAATTCACACTGTAATTAATCATCTATCAAGGTCTTTGACGGCAACTCCATGTTAGAGATATCACGTTTTTGATAAGCAGGTAGAAATCATCTGCCAGCGGCCAAGCTTTTCTAGACACTTCTTTTGGTTCCTCACAAGTCAACAGAAACATGCCTCCCATGGTTACAGCGTCAGCTTTGATAAATCTCATTAGCCCTTACTCTATGCGCTCATTTGCATAATCTTGTCTCGTGTTCACCAGCCTGGGGTTGCAGAACCTCCATAAATGCATCTGTGTGGCGTTGACCTGATGAGTGATTTGCCCGTTTCTCAACTACGTCAGGCTGTTTATGTCACCATGTTCAGTTTTGTAAATACCCTTTCTGTGCTCTGATGTGGTTTTCAGAGAACGAAACATATGGCAAATCTATCCCACACTTATTGTTTTCCCATCTTCAAATACCACCAAAATAAAAACACAGTACACTTTATGCACAAGCAGCAGGCTGCAGTCTGTCCCACTGGAATACACAGTGCTTCAGCACCCGCCGGAGCTCTCTCCACAATATTCTGCCTTTTTATTATGTTGTTGTTTCCCCACCATTCTCTGATCAAGCCAAACATTGTTCTATTATTCATTCAGCTCAATAGTATGGCTTTTTTCCCCACCAAGTGTGGTGCAACAAAATCTGTGCATTGGTTGTATGGATGGAGGTCATCAATAAATGATAGTGTTTGGTTGGTGATGCAGCGCAGTAGCAGGAGTAGTAGAAACCCCGCTGTAGCTAAGTGTGTGTCATGGCCGCCATGGCTGCAAGACAAAGAGCGGGTTTCATTCACGGCTGTTTTCAGACTACTTCTTTTAAACAACAGATAACTGAACATAAAAGTTACACTAAAACGGAGGATATGAAAAATCCTGTAAAGTTGAAAGACTCATTAAAGAGGCCAGACATCCTATTTCAGCTTTCTTTTTTATTACTACTAAGAATGTTACTCTTGGCCCACAAGGGGGTGATGAAAAGAAGAAAGACATTTTGGATCTTTAAATGAAAAATCCACCCGAAAGCACTGTTAAAAACAGCTATTGAGGATAGCTTGCATTTCTGGGCCCGTTTTGTGGTTTTTCTTATTCTTGCAGATAACTGACCAAACAGACATGATATACATGGCATCACATCAAGGTATTTTTAGCACAACGACAATGAAATTTGATAGCAGAAAAATGTAAACAGTAAATTTTCTCAACTGGAAAAACTTGTGGTTTGTCGTTCTCCACCAGCATGTATAACCTGTTCTAACGCCTGTTCTCTGGGGATGCTGAAAGGCATTCTGGGAAATGTAGGAAATCAGTAACTCAAGTAGAAGGGAAACTGGGTATACCAAAAAAGTAATTTACTATACACTTCATCACAAATAACAAAAACAATGCATTAAACATTAGATATTGATGATATCTAACAGTGTAAGAGTGTCCAAGGGTGGATTTTTCCTTTGATTTTAAAAGTCTGTACCGTAATGGTATTTTAAAGTGAATGATTTTTTTGGTTCAAATGCTTCTTTTTCTTTTTTTTTTTACTATTTTTAATGTGTGGGATTTATTGGGTGTGTTCCTATATGTAAAAGGTTTAATAAAGCTTCATTGTTGACTTCTATTGACATTTGACATGTGACCTATAAAGAAGAACATCATCTTCTTTTCTATCTGTTTTCAGACTACAACCAGAGAGTAAAGGTGAACAACTGGAGACTCACAGTGGGATCAGTCGTTTCTGCGGTCTGCCAGTCCGGTTCAAGCTCTTTCTCTCTCCCTCGGTCTCATCCTGACAGACAAGGCCATGGTTAATCCTCACTTCGTTTCTCCCTCCACCATGTTTTGCTCCAACAAGAAATTCCCACAGGAATAAATCCTCCCCTCGTTTTGCAGGCGGGTGTTGGCGGTGGTGCGGTGGTAGCTGGCCTCACCCCAGCCAGTCGAAGCTCTAATATAATTTCGTATTGATTTCTTGTTGACCTCCCATGAAGCAGTCATCATTCTGTAATGCGCTCCACACGTCTTCTTAATGAAATCAATAGCCCCCCTGCCGAACAGAAGTCCAATAGGACTCTCTGGGAACTCAATGCTATTACAGAGTGGGTATGGGGCACATTTGTAGGTTAAAGATGGGATTTTCACTGTCTTGGTTCATAATGAAACATACACAGAGATACACTCCGTCTTAGATGAAAAAGATACATTTCGGCCTGGCCCTGCATTCGTGGAAACACATTTTCACACAATTTCACTACTGCTCACCACTTATATTGACCAATTCAGTTGTGCGCATTTCAAGTCAATCGTGTTTGTAGTTTGTGTCAAATGTGTTTGTAGCTGTGGTTGAACTGTTTTTGCAGATGTGGTCACACGCAAAGTGTTGTGGGAAAAGTATATTAATCTTGCAAAAAGTTTACAGTTTTAGCAACCAAAGATGTTTTGCCAGCGTATCCAGCCGTTTGGCATCACAGAGTCAGCGAATGCGGTGTCTCCCACTCACAGAATGTTTGATTTGGACAGCTCATGTACACAGATTATGATTTATGCAACAAAATTGCTTCTCAGGAATGGTAAACAGTGAAATTTCAGGTTGTGACTAGAGGATCATTCATCACAGATGCTGTTAAAGTCTGTTATGTCTGTTCAATACTACTTAATGTGACAGGGAACTTTTTATATATAAAAAACCTGTAAGTGCATATTACGATGAAAAATTGTTACAGTCACAGCAGTTGGAGTCCCATTGGCAAGAGTCACTAAATCTGTCAAGTCTACATGTGCGTGGCATTCTTCTGGTAATGGAGGTAAATCACTAATCCCCCATTGTGCTGGGAAGCGGTGCATATCGGGTCGGTGGGGTGGTTTAGGGGTTTGGATGAAAACCAATATTATACCATTTATTCATGCAGGGGTAACATACCTCTGAGTACATATGGGGCTAGATCAACAAAGCAAAAAAGTGTCCATGAGCAAACAAATCATCACATACATGCGCGCGCACACACAAACACACACACACTCACACAGTAAATAAATTTGATGATATGGCTGATGGCTGTATGCAATTACAGGCAAAATGCTGTGTCGCTTCTGTTTTGTTTGCCTTCCCCCTCCCAACATTTGCAGTGTCTCCTCTGGACGGTGTGTGATGTCCTTTAACGTGCTTAACGCCCACCATCTATTTGGATGACATCGCCGTCTACCAATGACAGCACTGCTGTGGAAACTGTCAAGGTGACTTTGGCACATCCGACCCAATTTGCCAGTGGCACTAGCTAAGCCAATGTTGACTGTGGGGCTTTTCCACAGTTTGATTTTGAAGAGGCGCTTTGGACCTGCACCAACACAGCAAAACACACCGCGCTGCCCTCAAACCTGAAGTGGGCATGCTATTACAGTTTCAAGGGTGGGTTAGATGCTGTTCTGTGACTATGTGACTCCAAATTGCTCAATTAAAGTGTTTAAATTCAGGTAATAATATGATGTAGTCATTCAATTAATGGTATAATGCCTATTTTCCAGGTGATGCACCAAATTATTTTTGAGTCAGTAGCCATAATTCTTCCTAGTTAAGACAAATATTCATTTTAAAACTGCATTAGGCAGAATATTTTTATGTAAAAATACACCCATCTTAGCCAAAATCATAAAATGAGGCTGCAACATGAATTGTGATTGTGAAGCACTTTGTAACTTTGTTTTGAAAAGTGCTATATAAATAAATATTACTATAACAGGAGCATCCCATTGAGACACTGTAGATTCATCCTATTTGGCCTAATGGAATTCTAGTGTTGGGTATGTACACTTCTCTGCCAAATCAAAACTTAGGTGTAAAATACAAACTGTGCCTGAACAGCAGTGAGCAGCGCTCCGTCCAGAGAAAGCTGGACTCACCAACATTAGATCTTCTCCTCTCTCAGCCCTTTGGTTTCCTTCCTTTCTGGTATAAAGCATCGCAGACCGGCCGGATTGGTATGTGATTTCTGAGTATTCAAGTTCCAACTTTTTAAACAGTAGTTGCCAGTTATCTCTCATTGCTATTTGGAGCCACCAACATGCCAAGTGGCCTAGCGGTGGGATGATGGGACATTAAGATGATGGAGTTGAAATGTTAGCTGTGTAATAGTGAGATACTGCGTCTCTGAGGGTGGAGGAAGTTGGTACGATGTGCAGACAGGGCTTAGCAGTCAGGGATTGGTTGTATACTCAAAGGGTAAGAGATTTCTTCAATTTGAGTGCGCAGAGGAAAGAGGGGATTTGTCTGACAGGGCCGATGATAGGCCGCTAATTATCAGATAAGGACAGACTTCGACCCCCCATGGGGTTAGGAAGCTGAACCTCCAGACTCACACTAAGAAAGGAAATAACCCTTTGCTTCATCAGTAGCCTCTCACTAAAGTCTTTGGCCTTGCTCCTACAGCATTTTGGGTATAGTGGTTAGTAAAAATCCCATAACTGAAAGCTAAGGATCGATCCCTGCAACAGCCGGGTCCCTTCTGCAACACACTGACAAACCCTGTTCACTCCTTCAACCATCAGCTTAATGCCTAAAATTTAAATGCAAAATCCGCTTCACATTCATGTGCAGAAATGTGTTAACACCTGCAAAATGAGAGTCATGGTATAGGACATAGACACACTGCATGTCTCCGGCACACACAGGCCTGACACATTAAATAGCTTTCAAATCAACAACAGCGGCGAGCTGACATGTCTGACAGAGGCTGATAACATTGTATACATGTCGGTCACAGTCATGGACGCTTGAAACATAAACGTATGTGTTTCTTGGCTTCAGAAATATCAGCCCTTGCAGCAGAATGCTCTAGATTTGCACTGGGCCAAGACGAGCGAAGAGAGCAGGGGAGAGAGGGAGGAGGGGAGGTGTGTATCTGTGTGTCTGTGTTTGTGTGTGTTGGGGAGAAGAGGATTGGGGGGGGTGAGAGACAGAAGAGGGGGTGGGGGGGGGGAATGCAGAGGGAGGGGAGCGAAAGAGCAGGCGTGAAAAATGAAAAGCACAAACGGTGTTGACGGAGTAAGCACTAAAGAGGATGGGGCAAACGTCTGCACTCCTAATGAGTTCCCTCCAAAGACAAAGAGACTGTCCTTCACAGCAGAAACACGCAGGCGCTTCTCAAAAAAAAAAAAAAAAAAAAAATACAGACATCACAAACATGCAAACGCACAGAAAAACCATCAAGGTATGCAAACACTTGAGGCACACAAAGAGACACGCTCCACGAAACAGTTTTGAGGCTCGTGTACAAAGGCGGTACAAGACGCGTGCAGACACCATTGTAGACAAAGCCAAAAGATGAACACTCGCATGTCACTCACGTGTGCCCATGTACATACATGCAGGAATGTACAGTGGTGAAGGGATGCATAGAAGAGATATAATTTTCAGTGAGAGGATTTCTTTTTTTTTTTTTTTTTTTTTTTTACTGCCAACAAAAAGCAATTACAACACACTGCCTGCAAATTGGGTGCCGGCCAAGTATCCTGCACACCAGAGAGAGAGAGAGAGAGAGAGAGAGAGAGAGACAGAGAGAGACAGAGGGAAGAGAGAGAAAGGAATGAAAGAAAGAGAGCTGAGCTTACCCTTAGTAACAGAGGACAAAGAGAAACAGATGGAGAAGAAGAAGGGGAAGAGAGAGGGAGCACATCACAGGGAGAGGGAGAGAGAGAGAGAGAGAGAGAGAGAGAGAGACTGAGAGAGGGAAAGATGGACAATGTGAAAATCCGTAAATCATTTCAAGTAACAGGCTCTCAAGATTCGCTCCAGCGGGAAATAGTTTTCTGAAATCTCACTGTAGATCATTTTGTAGATGGCGAGACAACTGAGTAACCGTCAGTGCTACAGTCAGCTGTTCCACTGCCCCCCACCCCCCACCCCCTCATATGGACGTGCAATGCTTCCATCATTGTCTACCAATATAAGCTGTAGTGATAAGATATTAGAATAAAGTGACATATTATGCATCCTGAGTTGACAAACGTCTGTTTTTCTTTTACAAAGGAAAAACAAAACATGTTATTGTCTCCCACAAATCAATTCTCCAACCCAACTGCTTCTCTATATCTGAAGGTCCACATATCATAATAGACCCGAGTGCAGCGTGATTGTATGAATGGCCGATTCATCTTTAACGGCACACACACCGGCACCAGAAGCGAGACGAGTCAGACAGCTAGTGAGAGAGAGAGAGAGAGGGAGGAAGAGAGAGAGAGAGAGAGAGAGAGAGAGAGAGGGTGGGGGAGTGAGAAAGCCCAATGAGAGATTATGCTCGTTGCTGCTTACAAGGCAGTGTGTAGGAACCCATTTAAAAATAGGCTAGCATTTAAAATGGGCCAGATAGTAGATAAAGCAGCCTCTCTCTGCCGGAGTAATGAGCTTGGGCCCACTCGCTCTATTAGCGTAGATAGAGAGACGCGCACCCCAGCTGTGGCAATTAGACGTTGGCAAGGCTCAGATTATTATTTTTACACATTAAGTCAGGCCAAATCATCAATATTTGCCTGGTCAAATGGATGCATGCTAATATGTTGTTGTAATAAGTGTTTGTGCGTATGAGTGTGTGCATGCGTTATGTCTTGTTTGCACGTGGGTATGGGTACATGCCCACGTGGTACATTTGAGCCTGAGCTGTTTGTGTGCGTGCATATGTTCAGGAGCGCTATAATGATTGTGTATGTGTGTCTGCAATTATTAGCTTGTAGTCAACGTGGGACACAAGAATATTACACCCATATAGTGGAGGAGAGGGGGGGCGAATGAGTTACAGAGCCCTCCCTTCCTTCATTGGCCACACTGCAAAAATTCTCCATTTTAACAAGTCGTTTAGTCTATTATTGGAGTCCTAAAATCGTAATTTTCCTAAAACAAGTGAAGAAATCTGCCAGAGGGGTTAGATAATTTCACTCATTTCCAATGCAAATCAACTTGTTTAAAGAATTTTGTATAATCAAGTGTCATTGTCTTGACAGTAGATCTGCCTTATTCTGACTTGATACTGACACTCATTTCTAGAAAATTCCTGAAACTGAAACTGCATGGGAAGCAAGTGGAGTTATCTCAGCCCATTGGCAGAATTGTTCATTTGTTTTACAGGAAAATAAGATTTGAAGGCTGAATATGAGACTAAATGACTTGTTAAGATGTCCTGCATGTTGTCCTGCCTCGGCTAATGTGCTTTGAGACGTTCAGGGACTGCTCTGCACAGCTGACTCCAGACTCAACACGTGAATCAAAGTGCTGCATCAAAGACATGAGATGCAGATACATACCTTGCCTAAGGCCAAACAGCATCTCTTCCATTGAGGTCAGCAAACAAACCCGCCAATAGTCTATGTCACACAGGCCACGGAGCACATCCCTGCGGCCATGTATAATCTGTGGGTCAATCCAAACATCAAAATCTGTTTTATTCTTTCTCCCCACATTCGGTGCTGCTGTGTTCAAGCCTCACTTATCTCTCGTTAGCAGAGATCCAGTGAATCCCCCCTTCTTTCGGGTTGTTTATTCACAGCACAAGCCTGACGGAGATGTGTTTGCCCTGCAGCTCCAGAGGGGTCAGAGGAACAGTGCATCCTCCACAGTGTCTGGCCTTATGTACGTTTATGCACACTTAAACAGTGTCTGTCTGTTCAACTACTATTCAAGTCTACAGGCTGAAGCCAAACTAACTTATTCTATCTATCCCGTCTTCTTGTTGGAACTGGTCTGTGAATTTAAAGTGATTTAAGTAAGGATATTCTTCTCATTTTATTTCATTTTAGTATTTCATTTATTATTTAAATTTAACGCTGGGGAATGCCATTTGAATTTGAGGATATAAGGTCAACAACCTGTCAATCAATGGGGGAAAATACAATAATAAGTGCTATTTCCTGTTTTTGAAAATCCAACAACGCTGGTTTGTACAGAAAGTGGGTCAGGAAAAAGTCATGGAGGAACAAAGCTGATATATTTCAATTCTAAAATTCAAAACAGCCGTCGATTGACCACAACTTGGCCTCTCTTGTATTAATTTATTATTTTTTTTCTTCTAACAAAATTCAACCAATTTTATTGGGTCAGATTCATAGTTCATTTGTGAAAAAATAACGTGTGAGTATTGCATTGTAGAGGAAAAGTTATTGCCTCTATTTTGGCATCAGCCACAATGGGCTATACAGCTTTGAGTGAGGCTGAAATCATCAAATACTGTGCAGTTATACTTTACAATGTGCTGATGAGGTACACACACTAGAGACCTTGCTTCCTTCTCACATTATCTGACAGGAGTGTGTCGATGCGCCTTTTAGGAACAGTAGAGGTTGACTGACAGTGCTGTCTATTGCTCAGCACTAAGGCCCACAGTGCAGGCAGAAGCACATAAATCACATATCATTACCTACTGTAAGTCGCTGCCTGTCTGTCCTACCATGTCACTGTGCAAGATGCATTGGGCTTGATCAAAGTATATTCTTTCTGTGATGAATTCGCCGGGCCGGGGCCAAGGATGAGCCTGAAGTTGTTTTTAAGCACAACACTGGAGGCGATGTGAAACAGGCAGGAAATGGTAGACGAGCCGGAGCAGAGGAAGAACGGGAACGTGAGGTCAGGGCTCCCCCTATAGGGTGATGGCTGCAAATTAAACTGTGTAGATAGGGGAGAGCAGCAGCAGTGCCTCTATTCTCTCAGTCTCCTACTCTCTCATAGGAAATGCCTGTGAAGTCTTAGCCGCACTGGTGAGCCCAGGCAGCCATTGGCAGCTAATAAACTCAAGACTTATCGAGTAGGAAATTTACACAAGTAACTAGAAAGAGCTCACATTTTCCGACCTTTTTGAACGAACAGAAGAGAGATGCACACGATAGGAGCCGTAAATGAGGAGAGACTCATTCAAGGGAAGCAAAGGTTCGTTTGATCCGACGTCAGCGTGAATCTGGCTGCTGAGGGAAAGTTTCCAGGCTTTAGAGCGCGTGGGGAGGAGATCAGAGGTGTTTTTACCCAGCTCCAGGCCTCAGATGTCCGCCTTACCAGGAGTAATGATCTCACCCCCCACCTGCCCCAACTGCCTTAGATTAGTAGCTATGCACATCACATTCATAAATGCTGGATACAGCCGCCAGACATTTAGGAAAAGAACCAGCCACACATGAGAAAGAGGGAGAAGGAAAGAGATTTTTTCTAAGGGTACAAACAATGTGATAATGGTGACCGTCGTTATCACTGTATTTTTAGCATCTGTAAAATAAATACCTTGAGGAATTCTATACAAGTGGTAAAAGTGTGACCATAATAGGAAAATCTGTTAGTTAGGAGATTACAAAAGTTGCAAAACAAGTGGAAGAAATGGTGCTGCTTTGTGTATGTGTGACAGGACCTGCGCCAAGCCCTTGTAAAGATGGGAGGAATTTGAACCACATGTCGGATATCCAAGCTTTGTGCTTTTATTAATCTTGAATGGAACCTTAGTCAGGTACCGTTGGTTCCTCCCTTCCAACAACGCGGGGTCAGGAGGTTAGGCAGGTTGCCATTAAGCCCCCCTTTATCCCTTCACCCAGCCCCCCATCCGCTATGCAGGACCAGGGGATCCAGGCTTTGTGCTTGCTTCATCACCTCCACATCTTTGAGACTCTGGGGACTTTATCACGGCTCAAGTAACAAGCCCCGGGGAGAGACGTTTTCAGCCCCAGTCAGGTGTGCGCTGCCTCCGCTGAATCATTAAAGGCCCTTAGAAGAACCGATACCCAGGCTTTTTATGCTCGCCACCAGCACCTGAATTAAGCTTTGCAAGCATCAGAATTTGCCGGAGCGTAGTGATGACTCAGTGGTGAAACTATGTATCCCAATGAGTGCCATCATGACTTCAAAATTAGGTCACGGCCCTGTGCGCCAAACTAGTCTCAACCGCATTTGTAGTAGAGCCAAGGTTCTCTTGCTTCCAACAGTTCTAATTTGTTTCTAATTCTGGCAGTAACAGGACTAAAGACGGTCAGAAATTACTGAAGAAAGAAGAAAAAGTCTCGGAGCCCAGAGCATTAAAACTTATTGAGACAGCTTGAGAAGTGGCGGGTAGGTACAGGAAAGTCGGAATACGAGAGGAGCGGGCTCTGCCAGTTAAGTCGTGATGAGTATCGAATATTCCATTCATGCCAGTGAAATTTCAGTTACGCAGGGTTGCTCCTCAGAGGACCAGACAGAGCCTGCTGAGCGTCTGACAGATCGGCACTGACATCAAGGGATGTAAATGAGAAATTGTGCAATTCCTGGGGACTATTAGATGAAATACCGCAAATGTGTGAAAAACAGTAACAGACAGAAACACAGAGAGGAACAAGCCTTAGCTGATTAAGATCAGCCACTGGCTAGTTAGTCCGCCAAAACTCGGAAGGAAAGATTTCAAGGGTGTTACATCAATATATGAGAGAGATTGAGGGGAGAGTTTTCTATGAGGGGAGTAGAATTTACTGCTCTTATGCTTCATCAGTGTGCTGCAGTGGTGGCTGTAAATCTGCAGATTGATCAAACTGCAGAGCCAAAGGGATCCAAAGCCTTATCTTCAAGTAAAGGCTCAGCAAAGCCGGAGACTCACTGTCGGTGTGAGTGATGGCAGGGGCTATCTGGCATGGACCCGGACACTTCCGCTTACAAACACAGATACACACAGCGTGCACATACCTGCATACTCTCTCTCTCTCTCTCTCCTACATACACACACACACACGTACACACATAAACCCCCACACATACTTAAGAGAAAGATAGAATGTCAGAGAGATAAACCCGACAGAAAGACACAGTCTCTGCACCCGAAGAGATAGATTCACTTCTTCTTCTTCTTACACTCTTCTTCCGCACAAAGACTTCTTCCCCTGCAGCACAACAACACCACTCCGACTTCTCCAGGTAAACAATGACCTCATCCTGGTCAAATCCATACCTTCCTGTCAGCCCACCATCCACGTCTGCCAAAAAGACACCGCACTATACACTCATTTTCTGTGTGTGTTGCTGGGGAAGGGCTTGGCTTTATTGGACGTCTCGTAGAGCCTGAAGGCTAAAGAGACAAGCAACCTGGCGTGCCTGCTTGCTCTGGGAGGGCGTCTCTCTTAGTAAGCGCAGCCTCTGCCTTCAGTAACACACAAGGCACTGATCCCACATGTGTGATGTTGGGAGGCGGAGGAGGCGGTGATGGGGGGGGTGGGGGGAGGGCAGGCTCTGAGAAAAGAAAGCTGCAGCCCGCTAACCCCAAGGCTATGCTATTGCTACTCCTTTCTCCTCGCTGAAGGTCTGAAGGTGTTGCATTTGAAGTGTTGGCCCGGGTTAGCTCGGCGAAGCCCACCGAAATAGCTCAAGAGGATGGCTGTGGAAGTTAGTGACTGGTGATTTCTATTTTTGAGAGTGAGGGGGCAGGGTATGAATATGCAAATTCATACCCTTTATCCCCTTTATTCTTCCCTCAATCAAAAGTCTCTCTCGCCTCTACAGTTAGTTCAAAATGCAGCAGCCAGATGTTTAACTAGAACTACACGAAGAGACCACATTACCCAAATTCTAGCCTCCCTGCATACCTGTTCATTTCTGAATTGATTTTAAGATGTTACTGATCACTTTTAAGGCACAGCTGGACCTGGGTCCTGATTATATCGCTGGCCTTTTAACCCCCAATGAGCCGGAGCATAGCCTGAGGTCCTCGGCCCTTCTGGCTGCTCCAAAGTCTAGACTCATGACGAAAGGCGGTCAGGCCTTCGCTATTAGAGTCCCTAGGCTTTGAAATGGCCTGCCTGAGCATATAAGGATAGACAGATCAGTGTCATCCTTTAAATCTCTTCTTAAAACACACTTTTGCAAACTTTCTTTTCCTGATTGAGATCCTTGCTCTTTTGTGTTTGAGATCCTTTGCTGTTTTGTGTTTATCTGTATTTTGTTTTTAGTTCTGTTGCTGTCATTTTACTATGTCTTTTGTCTTTTCTTGTTCTTGTTTGATTTTGTAACTCTGTTTTGAAAGGTGCTAACACATAAAGTTTATAATTATTATTATAAACCATGGAGTGAGAGCGGTATGTATGTCATTAACATACGTATTTCCCCTTCTAGCTGTGTTCAGTTTTTCATCATCTGACAACTTTGTGCAGTCCCAGAATAAAGATACCAACCTCAGTATATGGTAATTGACTCAATATTGCCCCCCCAGTACAAATTTTCTGGAAAACAAATTCCCTCCTGATATCGCTTCCTTGAATGCAAAACGCTCAGATGCTCCTAAACATCTCTTTTTGTGATAGGCGGTCTTCATCAGCTTTTTCAATTAATGCTAGACTAATCCAGTAATCGTTTTGGTGGATCTTAATTAATTTTGTAATTTTGTTTCTCTTATCATGCAGTGGGGATCTCTCTATAGGAAAAGTGGCTTCCCTGATGAAAAACTGAATTCCTCTTCAGTCCCACCTGCTGCTTTAACCTTCTAAACAGTGTGGTGAGATATTCTATTCCACTGTCTTTCCTGGAGGCACATAAACAGCTACTCAACACCGCAATAATTATGTTGATAAGGTTCAAACAATACAGGTTTTAGAAGACTGATACTAATATTTTATGCCAATATTCAATATCTTCAAATTTGACCGTTTCCATGCCAAAAAATTACAAAGATTCAGTGTTTCCTCCAGAATTTGATTCTTCCCAGGGTGCAAAACACCTATGAAACAGAATTTAGACCATCAAATGACACTAAAACTCTCCACTGAAACCCAGATGAATGAAGGCAGGGTGACTCACTCCACCTACTCAATGGTAGAGGGAAATCTGAGATACATTACTGCCTATAAATGAAGAATTAATTTACAAAGACATAATAAAATGTGCAAAGTAAAACAAAATAAAACCCTACCCTATTGATTATACTATTACACCACCATGTTAAACAATGCCAATATGTTGTTTAAACAAATACATAGAATTATAAAGGAACCTGCACCTCTTAACTTAGCGTTAAGAAATCGCAAGGTAGACTTCAACTTCTCCACTGAACCAGCTTCACCTAGGGCTTGACAGACAATGCTATCGCAGCACAATATTTAGCTCTTCTGTCAAAGTGGAAGGGAGACAAACCAGTATCTGTTTGCGGACGCCCACTGTGGTCCTCGTTCACGATGTCTTCTCCAAATCAGCGTGGTCCTAAGGGGCAGACACTTGCCTTTCTTGTGGTTGAGCGGTGACCATAACTCTTTCCAGATGCTACTCTAGAGAAAAAGGAGAAAGAGTTGCAAAGGGCGAGAGAAAGTGAGCAAGGAGGGAGAAAACCGAGGGAGAGGGAGAGGAGAGGATGAGCTCACTTTTCATTCGTGTTGGCTATAAATAAAGAACACATGCAGGCTATCCGTTTGATTCTCTTTCTCCATCTGCACAGCCATAAATCAGACCAAGCCTTAGTCTGCACAGATACATGTACGTCCTTAGCAGACAGGGAAATGGAGGGAGAGGGGGGGGGGGGGGGGGGGGGGGGGGACAAGAGGAGAAAGCCCAGGCCTGGATGTTCTGATGGATAAGATATTGCACCATCCATGTTGTTCTTCCATCTCTCTAAAAGGTGACCTGCAGGGAGCCTGTAGACTCCCACACTTCATATTTCTTGCCAGATATTCTGTGCACACTCTAAAGCACATTTCCTGGACAGAGCAGGAGGAGACATTATACAGCCGGACCTTTGGCTGGTTTAAATGTCAGCCGCACGATCATCATTTAGATAAATGTGCGTATCATCCGCATACAGAGGCAACTTTTTTTTTCCACAAACTGAAACTTTCCCAAGACCCCACCTCCCCACCACCACCACCACCACCACCCAGGGCTGCGATGCGCTGGAGGTCTGTTCGTCTGGAGGCCGATGTCAGTCTGAGGTCTCCGAAAGAAGGAGGCCGCCTGTTGGGAAAGAGCGCCATGCAGGCAGCCGTGTGAGAATGAAGCGTGACAAAGTCCAGGAAACGTCGGGAGAAGAAAAAAAAAAATAGACCTTAAGCCCGGATTCGGTGAAGAGCTGTAGGGGGATTTTCACTTGTGTTTGTTTGGGTTGACATGCTCCCTATGATCCCCTGTGAGAGAGAGCGCAATGCCTGATGAACTGAGCATACATCACTGTTATTTCTCCCCTTCTTTTGTGTCTTCCAGTCCGTCTGTGCCTTGTGCCTGATATTCTATTTTCAGTCGAATATTTCTGTGACCCATTTGTCAAATAAGACACTCTGTTACCAATGAGCACTTGTTGGCAGGGCATGTGAGAGCGAAAAGAAGGGAAAGAAGATAGAAAAATAAACAGAAGACAAGTAAAGGGTAAATATTATGACTGATGGCTTTCCGGGGTGTGTGCCTGCGTGGATTGGCACCCCGCATTACGGTCGGGGTTAAGAGCGTCTTAGGACCTGTTATTTTGTCCCACCACACTGCTTAGCCCTCCCATTTTAGAGACTCGAAGTATTGGTGTCAATTAGAGGGTTTGTGTGTGTGTGTGTGTGTGTGTGTGTGTGTGTGTGAGAGCATGTGTTGGGGTGGTCGAGTTTGCTTTTTCTTTTCACAGAACATACAGGTCTTTTCACTGTTCTTTCACAAGGACTGAAACAGCACCCAGCAGATCGTTCTTCTAATATCTGAGAGAGAAAGACAGAGAGAGAAAGAGACAGAAATCTGTAAGCATGAGAAAGAAACAGATATAGACAGACAGACACAGAGAGAGAGAGAGAGAGAGAGAAAATAATCTTTAAGGCTGTAGTTTAATAAAGAACATGCTCTTGCTGGTTCTTACTGTTGGAGAGGTATTGTTCAAAAAGAAAATTGCATTCTGCGAGGACAATGGAGGTGTGCGGGGCGGACGATCCTTCATTCAAAGACTGGAATTACAGAGAAACTAGTGCTACGACATGCAAGCACGCTATGCTGTTGTCATTGTGCTGCAGTGGGAAAGACTTTATTTCTTTACTTCTCGCACACTATTTGTATTTCATTGACGGGGGCCCTGTGAGCAGCAGCTCCGTAAAATGTCATGAAATACAATTGCACGGTTGCCGGTGCTTTGTTTGCGGGTGACAATGAATGCTCAAGTCATTATATGGTACATGATGTTTCTACTGTGGGGTGGCTCATACTCGGCAAAGAAAAGGGAATTAGGAAAAACATTTCGTGGAAAAGCTGCTGAGCTACCTTTTTTTTTTTTTTCTAAGCAATTGCTTACTGAGAAATGTCATATTTCTGAGTAAACAAAGGTAAGGATTGAGAGAATGTATTGTGAAGTGAAGGAGGTTTTATACATGGATACTAATATTTTCAGTGTGGTTATTAAAGAGGTCAAGCTAGGCTGAGAACTATATGGTTTTATTTTCATCTATATTTTGCCAGTTTCTAATTCATAACAAAGTCAGGCAACATTATTGTCCTATTTAATTTTTATTAATTATCAGATGAAATAATATGGAAGGGCCTGGTAAACAGGACAGTTTACTGAAGTTTTATTTGTTGTGAAGGCGTCGTTTAACTGTCAGACGACAATGACACAGGTTGACTGAGCAGACAGTATGAGATGAAAGATAAACCGCTGACACTAAGCTTGCAGGTCAGAATAGTTACGGTGTGACTATCGCTACGCTTCACTTGTTCAAGCATTTCCAATAAATGTAGGATTAGTCATGAGGTTAAGTGTGTCAAGGAAAAAAAAAAGAAATCAGTCATTCAAATCCCTCTGCGAAACAAAAGCCACAGAGGAGACGTTCCCCAAGCCACACGAAATCCAAATTAGCTCTTGTCAAAAAGGACATATTGTGCTTTCAGTGTGTTCGTCTTAGGGTTGCTTAAAATAAGATGGCTGTCAGTGTGAGCTTATTGGAATATGTCAGACTAGGTGTGGATGGTGAGCGACAGGCTTGTTGTCACAGCTGGAGCTGAATCTGGGCGTCTGCAGCCGCGGAGCAGCCTGAGGTAATGTTAGTGTCACCGCACAGGCCAAGGTATTGATGCATTGTAGCCTTCAGCTACATGCCTTTTCTCACACAGCTTCAGCAAATCACAATACTTAGACTTTGACTTAAATATTTCCCTCCCTCTTTAACACTGACGATGCTCCGTGACCTCTGGAATAGAGAAAGAAAAGACTCAACAGGGGTTTTTTATGCAGGATGTGCTGTAATGCATTTTTAATGTACACAGTCGGGAGTCTTGGTAGAGAATTTAGAGGGTTTCACTTGCACTCACCTCCTTAAGTAAGCGGAGACAAAATACCTGACATTTGTTTAATATCAGACTAATACGTAGCAGGTTTCATTTTCACATCTATGTCTGTGTCGAAGGTATTTCGTTGATTTCCTGAGAGAAAAATTCAATGAAATTCGCCTCCTCCAGCCAGATGGCTCTGTGGCTACCTCCCTTCTCTCTCTCTCTCTGGTTCCCTCTCAGTCCCAGCACCTCCCTTCATCTACCCACTCTCCTTCTCTGCTCTCTTTCAAATGTCACTTTGTTTGATACAGGGGGGTGAGGGCCGGGGAGGAGCGCAGACAGAGATTTGGCCTCATGAGACGTTTGCTTTATCATAGATTTGTTTAATCCAAAACCTCTCCTTGGACGAAAATGTGCCAGACTCCCCCGGATCTGTTCTGTCTTGAGGCATTTTGCCAGTTCATTCCAATAAGTAGTTCATCGAGGCCTGCAGCCAGTGTTACAGTGTATGGGAACGTTTGCACAGCACACATTTTACAGCTAGAAGCATAAACCATGAAGCAGCGTCGTAATATGGAAACTCCTTTAGATGTGACCGTAACTAGTGAAAAGCTGCGTATTTGGACCGAGGTCTGCTTCGTTTCATTCCTGACCGGCGGCGGTGACGAGGTGAACGGCGGTTTGTGGTTTTGTGTTGTTCGTAATTGAATCCTTCCACATCTCTCTGGAAACCCATTAATCATTTACCTAATTGAGTCACGGACCAGTAATTAGCGGTGATTGAGAGCACGATGGTCGGAGTGATTTCCTTTGATTTGGCACCCTTCAGCTGCGGCAGGGTAACCGGCGGGAGAGCGGCCCCCTGTTGAGGCTGACATGACAGCTCCCCCGGCACTTTTGATTCACAACTGCGATCAAAGGCGAGAACCTGTGCCTTTGACACTTCTGATCTCATTTGTTCAACTCGCCCGCTATCTGTACCAGCGATCCACACAAGACCAAGTGAAGGTCAGCGGACAACAACACCGGTGAGGACTTTTAAAAAATACAAAACAATAAATCACACCGCGCACTGGCGATGGAACTCAATTAAATGTTATTAGCCAACGCAAATGAGGGAAAGAGGATATTCTGGCGACAGGAAAAACCTGTCCATATTCTAATTAAAATGATTACAATTAATAGGCTTAGGTTCCTCACTCAGCCGAGCACAATGGCCACACAATTAACTTAAGACTTTTTTTTTTTTCTCCTTACGTGGTTAATTACAGTGCGAACAGAGAAAACCTCAGGATGGTCAAATATGAAGATGGAATTAAATTTGCTTGATGTTCTTCGTTATCTCCCGTTATACCCTTTTATTGTTGCTAGATTGAAGGCTAATGTCAAAACGAACCGTCCAAGGAACTTATTTACAGGATAATGTGCCATGATTGGACAGTGTGCTGAATGTTAGGACCAGCCTCTTAATATTCAATTGTAACACCTGTTGCCTAACCCATGCCTCCATTGCCTCAAGGCTGAAAAATCCACTTCATCTACATCTTCACCTGCAGTTATTGGGAACAGCATGTGGTCACAGGATACAGCAGGGGGGGAAAAAAGATATAATATACATGCAATATACATGCAAATGGAATATAAACAATAAAAACAATGAAAGTCGTTGAAGCAATGCAATGAAAACAATAAAAATATGCAGCTGACAATTCAAACACATGTTAAGTAGACTGTATGAGTGGGAAGCATGGGAAAAGTATGGATTATTTACAGTTAATTACAATAAACTCTAATGTGTCGAAGGGCTTGCGATTTTCTTTTAATGCTCACCAGGGGGAAATTACAGTGGGAAATTGCGCAATGTGCAGTGACAGTATGTGCATTTTACAATGTGGCTATTATGTAACCTTGTTAATGCATCAATACCTCAAACTCAGTCCACTCTCATTCATGTGAAACGCATCCAAATTTTTTAGAGAAAGGGACGAAGGACCAGCCTCCATCTGAATGAAAACACGCAACATTGCAACTCGAGTGCTTCTCCGCATGTGAAAGCATGGCAGTATTAGAAAGCTGTTGGCAAACAAACACTCGCCAAGAGATAAGCACATACGCTTACACACACCACACACACACACACACACCACACACACACACACATACACACACACAATAACACAAGGGTAATCTGGGAGTTGACCTGGTGAGCACTGCTCGGCTAGATAAAGGAGATTATCCGCTCTGTGGTGAGCTGGGGCCTTGGTTCTCCGTGTGTGTGTACTATATGTGTGTGTGTGTATGTATTTGTGTGCGTGTGTGTGCTCTTGTTTATATGTGTGAATGTACGCATGGTCTTCCCGTGTGTGTTTATTGCGTATATGCGTGTGTGTATGTGTTGGTGTTTGTATACCGGCTTGGACCGGAGTTGTGTGACAGCGTTCCGAGCAACAGAGATGAGGGATTAGCGGGATTTTCCAAGTGGGATTTTCAGCAGGGGAGCTGAGAAATACCACTAAGTCGACTTCACCTCCTGACCTCCAGGGCCAAAGGGGGCCTCCGAGGTTGCTGATGCCCGGCTTAGCGGTCCCACCTGGGGATGTGAGGGACAGACTGCCCCCTACCTGGGCATCCGTGACCCTGGGGGTAAAAGTCAAGGGGGTGGAGTGAGTTAGCGCATTGTGGGAACTGCTGAGGTCTCATCATTAATTAGGATTATTCCCACGGTTGTGTTAATCAGGCTAATCACTGGGGACATCTTAGAAATCATCATTCACACCGCATTTCATTTCACTGCACTTACTTAAATGATATTGTCATTATTAGTGTCACTGTTACATAATCTAGTGCCCATTCAATTATTTAAGGTCTAAATTACAGGTCTAATACAGTATGTTATAGCAAAAAAACCTGGACATTTTTTACGACAGTGATGACACAGATACAAGGTGCAGCCAAGTCAAAAAAGTACCTTCAATCACAGTAAAGAAGGTCCTAAAGAATATTACTGCTTCTATACAATTGTTACCAAAACTTTATTTTTCTTTTCACAACAGGAGAAAGCAATATTTAATTTTCATTTCACCTCTATTCAACACAAACAAGAGAAAGACACGAACAGTATTTCCAATGATCAATTAAAACATTCACCAGTCATCAGTTAAAACATTCAGGTTGCCATCTAGTTCCCTGGTAACCACAGGAGTTGGCATAGCAACAAACGAAGCATAGCTAGCCATCCTTGGAAATTATCAGCCTGTCTGGAACATATCTGTGACCAATCAGATTGCTTGGCTGAAACTATCTACTGTATAACGTTGTTCATAGAGTAAGTATATAAATATATTGGATATGTTATCATATATATCTCTGTAACTAAATGTGCTGCCAGGCCACATTTGTCAAAATCATCATTCATATCAATAGGATTAACCTGGTTTAATAAAGGTTCAAGAGATACATAAAAATGTAATTCTCTCCAGATAATCCTGCCACTGAACAGAAGTGTACAAACTCAGTATGAAGTGAACCATCTGCCAAACTCTCTGTGTTTCATTTAGACCCAGGTATGTTTGACAGAGAAACTTTTCCAAGCCAGCAGCACCGGCCAGTCGTCCCTCTCGAGGTCTTCCAGATACAGATTCACCAACGTGTGGCGGAGAGAGAAGACAACGAGAGCCGAGATATAGTCCGCAGCGGAACACATGGAGCGTAGAGGAGGAACTGAAATGAGTCCAGGGCTTTATTAAGAAGACTCTCAGATTGATTTCCTGTCAGCGAGCGTCCATGCTGATGAGATCGATGCGGCCCGGGATGGGAGGTGGAGATGGAGGAAACAGAAGAAGAGGGTGAGAGATCTTCCCATCCTCTCATAGAGCCGCCTCTCGTCGCCTTCGGGCGCAGACAGGCTGATCGGCAAACCGAGCGGAGCTGTCTGCTTCTTAAGTAATTAAGACATTACTGGGAGGTCTCTCTATCCATATTTGATGAAGACCCGAGCCACAATTAAGAGCAGCCCTTCTGTGGGGGCTGCGGAGGCCTGATTGATAGTTCCCACACAGCGAGGCTGATGGTGGTGGGTCAGCGAGCCGGCTCCTTCCGCTGCAGAACGCCCTTTAACCCCTGCCTAGGTTGCTAAGTCCCCATCGGGAGCCGAATATGGATGGTCCACATCTGCTTGTTAATGAATTAAAAGAGCAATTTAGGCCTCCTTCTCTCCCAGCGGAGTTGATTTCATCTCCTTAACGATCGGCCCCCGTGAACCCGGCTCAGCATTGCCGCGTTTTATCATAAGTTATACCGTCAGGGAAGCTTATTAACAATGACTTGAACTGAAAGGTGTTAGTAGGTGCAGAGAGGAAAATGCCTGAGGTGAGAATTAGCCTAATTGTTCATATGAAACTCCCAACTAATGGTGTGAAAGCAAATTGGTGTGTTGTCATTGGCCTCTGCCCCTTAAATAGCTGGGGTGTTTTTTTTTTTTTTGCAGCAGTACTTGACACTGGAGATATGGGAATTAAAATTTCCCTGACTGTGTAGGCACACACACACACATGCACATGCACAGAGCTAAAAGTATAATATGCATAATGTGGAGTTATGGGCACATAATATGGAAGCACAATATCTGTGTCCATAACTATATATCACACATATGTTTCAGTGTGTGATGCATTCAGATGAGTGCTCTATATGCAAATATACAGTATAGGTGTGTGTGCGTGTGTGTGTGTGTGTGTCTATCCATCCTCATAATACATCATCACATACCACACAACTTTCAGTGTGTGAGATCACAGTTAATGAGACTCACTTCTGCTGGTTTCAACCCAATCTGAGATTCATCGGAGCTCAGTATTTCACAGATTAACTTCTTATGATCGACCCATGGCGTTTTCGGAAAAAAAAAAAAAAAAAAAAAAGAAAGCGGCTCCAAATGACATTGTAGGCACTTCAGTATTCATCTTTAAGAGAGATGAAAACACAAAGCTTCGGAGCGGGTAATTGGATAAAACTTTGCTGCGCATTCAGAGCTTCTCAGGCCTCACTTCATTTTACGATAATGATAATTGAAAGATGGGGGAGGAAGGACTAAATTACAGAGCTGGATTAACAAAATGCCCACGCCGGGTGCTAAATTCACTCTCGTTACACTTGTTCAATAGCAGTTTGCAGGGCCAGGCCGCTGGTTATAGCACACTGACTCGATTACCGCCCTCTTAATCAAATTCTTCCTCCTCGATTGCATTTGTGGCGGGTTTAAAATGTGTTTCTCTTCTCGCACTATTACAACTCTCCCTTCTGGGCTCAGGATACGCTTCTGCTTTACAACAAAGTACCTTTTGGTTTTGGAGGCCAAAGGAAATCCACAAAATATCCTGAAATTACCACTTCATGTTTGTGAGCTCATACTTGGTGAAAATACTCAGTAGGGCAGCCCTGATTCTTCTTCAATATTATGCTGCAGATGAAAGAAAAATCTCTTCAGTCACTTATATACAGGGCCTGCAGCCTTCTGTGACTCACTCTGAGCCTTTATGCTTCAATACAGTAACTGGCACAAGCTTAGACATTAGAGGAGCGGGCTCGTGCTCAAAAGGTCACCGATTCGAATCCCCAGACCAGCTGTGGGAGAGAAATATTCTCTCCTGGCTCAACAGCTACCATTAAGGTTCCCTTGAGCAAGGCGCTTAAAGGGGCCTATTGTAGGAATTTAAATTTTCCTCTATGAATATATATATAGAGGGCTTTCGGGTGACGTAACACACCCTCTGGCAGCAGTAGTGCCATAGTGGGTCCTCAGCTCTTGGATTTTTAAATTACAACTTGTCTGACTCAACAGAATTCAATAGACATGGCTCATTTCTGTGCTGTTTTTGACTGGGAACTGATTTCAGCTTACTAGTTAGTAACCATACTGTTCTGCTGTCTGATTTGTACACTAGCTAATGTAGTGTAGTGGCTAGATGTTAACATTAACATCGGATATGTTGCTAAATTAGCCTGCTAGCTAGCAAAGCCAAAAACCAACTGTTTGTTTAGAATAGGCCGAGTAGGACCAGAGGAGGTCTAAATACTACTGTGTTACTTTTTCTGTGTGTCAAAGTAACCAAAATTTGGAAACAAATCTAGCAACACTCATACCACAAAAAAATTCTTCAGGTATCTCTCATTTTTTGTTATATATTTAGCCATTATTTGCACACAGCCAATTCTCCAGTGAACCTCCATGATGGCAGCAGACGTAGTTGCTAGGAGACGTGATGTAACTGCAAAGCCTCTATAAGATCAATGATGTTTAATAAAGACATGGTTAAAATCCGGTTTTGATTAACTGGTTATATTTAAAGCTTTTGTACTTAAAAAAAAAAAATCCATCCTTTCTTTCTTTTGTGCAATAATTCAACTGTGCAATAATTATTTAATTATTTACACTGTTTATATATTGTAGTATGATGCACATATTTTTACATATTTCATATTTCTCTTATATCTATATTATTATTGTTATATATTGCAGTATAATGCACATATTTTACATATTTCTTATTTCTTATTTCTATTTTTCTTATAATTTCTCTATGCTTATATATATTTCTCTTCTAGAATTTGAGCAACTGCTACGTAACCCAATTTCCCCTCGGGGATCAATAAAATATTTCTGATTCTGATTCTGATTCTGACAGTTGAAGTCCAGTCAACGCATCACAACTGGACTTGGTCTTGACTGGCACCCATCAATAAACAATTACTGAAATCCTTCCAATCAGGCCGGTTCACAGCGTTTGAACCAACACATCACCCAGAAAGCCTCCACTCAGCAGGTTTACCTCATTTGAATCAGAGGAGCTGCTGCTGTCGGCCAATCAGGGTTCAATATTGTGACTGTTCTGACTGGGAGCACTTAATCTTTACATTTATTCAGAAAATACCCTTTTAACTAAACTACATTTGCATTTGCAAAACATCATGAAGAACATTATTCTTATCCTGAGCCATAGCTACATTTAAAACAATATTATGAAAACTGAATACTGGGACCTTTATCACCTTACTGAACAGTGGAAGACTGTGGTTGTGATGGTGTAGCAGCACTCCTTCAGTGTTTCCAAATGTGCAACTACTGGGTAAAGTCCACGCAAAAAGCAATGAGTCTGACGCAAATAAATCTCGAGAGACCATAACTCCAAACAAAACAGTTACAGACTAACAAGATTCATCAATTGGCAATCATTTTCTCTCGGTCAAAAAACTGTGTTGCTCCGTGGACTTTCTCACTCCAATTGAGTCTAATGATGGTGACGCCAATGTAAAGGAGCATTTCAACTACTTGGAATCTATTAGGCTATAGGCCTACATAAGAAACCATAGGAAATCTAAAGTTCTATAATAATCAACAAATATGACTATAGTACAAATTAAATATTCAATATCACTAGTATTTCAATTAACATTATTATCTATCAACATTATTTCAAACATACAAATTACAAATATATCAAAATATCTTTTCCCCTAGAGTGGCTCTTACAGATGGGTAGCTCCCAGGCGTAAACCAGTGCAAACCGTGAGGATGAAAATCAGGCTGTTGCTGAAAAAAGAACATGTGTTAAGCATACCTTCCTTAAGTTAATCCGTACAAAAAAAGATGCTTAGTACTGAACAGGCTCTGAGGTACGCCTGCCGACACTGACCAGCGTTTCTGTGTCAGTCGTCCTCTGCGCGGGGCGGCTGTCAGTCGCCGGCCTCAGCAGGTATAACCGGCCTTGACGTCTGCCATGTCATGCGTGTGACAACGTTAAGTGGACCCGCAGAGAGTAGCTGTTGGTAAGTGTTACTCCTTTGTTTCGACGCTTGTATGCTCGCTGACCTGAATCAAAGGGTCCCGCTCAGAAGAAAGCGAACCCGGCGTCCGCCCCGAGTCGCACGCCCACGGGGCTTCTGCAATCTAATAAAACGCACACATGAAACGGCCCAATCACATGGCCTTCATTATACCACCCGCTTCAATGAAATATGGCCCGGAGTAAAAAAAAAAAAAAAAAAAAAATAGAAAAACATCAAAAAGGGGCAGACAGCCATATTTACGCCATCTGAGACGTTGTTAAATAAAACGCTAGATGGAATGCCATTGGTAAGAAATCTGTTTAGTGTCTTACAGGAAGATGGGAGACTAGGTAGACCGACAACTTTCTTTGAGTTTTGAGCTCAAGTCAAGTTCTACTCCAAAACACTATATAACTACACTACAAGTCAAAAGTTTGGACACACCATGCACATTTTTCTTTATTTTTACCATTTTCCACATTTTAGAATAATAGAAAAGACATCAATACCACGAAACAACGCAAATGGAATTATGCTGTGACCAGAAAAACTGTTAAACAAATCAAAACTATCTTATATTTTAGATTCTTAAAAGTAGCCGCCCTTTGCCTTGATGGAAAGGCAAAGGCTTTGGAAAGAAATTCATACATAGGATCAATTTCACTGTTTATATTTGTCTAAGAAACAAACTTCAAGCATTTAAGCATAAGCCTTTAGATCAAAATGGTTTTAAGAGAATGAAAAACATGGTACAGTCAATCAGGTGTGTCCAAACGTTTGACTTGTAGTGTATTTTTAAAAATACTTATCATTGAATATCATTAACATATAGAGTCCAGTCTGTCTGTCAAGCCAGTCTGTTAACATTTAGTTGAGGAGTTGAGATACTTGCCTCCCTTTAAGAAGTGCCATGTTTTAATTGTGTTTAAGTGTGTGCTATAAATTGTTTCCAAACCTAGGTGTCACTTTTCCCAGATGTCATTTTTATAACAAAACTGTAGTTAATCTTGGCCACGTGTGTACTGTAGACTGAATTATATGTTTCACTGATATATGGAGTTTGGCCTGCTCGCTCTTTTTATCAGCATTTCATTGGGACACATTTACACACACACACACACACACACACACACACACACACAGCCCACAGCCTTGAGCCTCTCTGCAGAGGCCCTCTGCAAAATTAATAACATGAGTCCCTGGTCTAGACAGAGTAGATAGTGTGTCCTCCTCTCTCGGTGTGTTTTGGTGCTGTGAGGGAAGAGGGCTTGATTTATCAACAGCTCGGCCGCGAGTCTACAGAGAGCAAGCTGACTGATCGAGCTCTTTCAATCTGACAGGGTCTCAAAGACGAGAGAGAGAGAGAGAGAGAGAGAGGGTGAGAGAGGGTGAGAGAAACAGAGAGACGGGGTAAGGCAGGAAGGATTGGGGAGCTATAAGGTTTGAGAGCCCCATGATTTAGAGGTCTAATATCAGCCGTTATTGCTACTCCTATTCTTGAGTTTCCTAATTTCCCCCTAATGGAATCCTCACCCATCACTGAGCATACTGATCGCCTGTTAAACAGAGCCTCTCTCGACCAATCATTACGAGGCTCATAGCTGTCAGCCGCCTATCAGATATGAGGAAAATGGGGATTTCTGAGCATGACGAATCACATAGGGGTGTTTGTGCGATGTTCTCAGGTTGAAAACTGTCTGCTGATGCAATATGGATTATGAATTGGAGGGAGAGCTAAGAAGTTCACTCGCTTAAAACTGTTTCCAAGCTCTCATCTGGAATCAGGCAAAACCTTGGATTGCCGTAACATTTTTCCCCAGACACTAAAAAGAATTTGAAAAATGTTATTTGCCTCTAAAAAATGCTGAGTCTACTTTTCTAAGATAGATAGATAGATAGAGAGAGAGAGAGGGAGAGACAGAGAGAGTGAGAGAGAGAGAGAGAGATCAATATTTCAGGAAATTTGTTTTCACAACCATTTGAGAATCACAATTAGTCAAAACATAATGATAAACCCCAACATAACAGGGAATAATTGATGGGGGGGTGATAACCATCATTCTTGTCCAAAACATGGCAATGTATTACACTAATTTTGTTAAAAGAACATCTATATCAAAGTACCATGTTTGGTTTCATTTTGCATTTTATTGACTCATTAGTTTGATAGAGAGTGTTCACTTTAGAGATTAATATTTATGTCAAGTAGTCGTTCCAGTTTGTTGTTATGCAGGTCAGTTGAGAAAAACATTCCACACCAGTGCCAAATTAAATGTAATGAAATTAAATGACAAGGTTGCACCTTTTTTGCCAGACCTTTTCAAATAAAAGATCTCATAAAAGACCAGTTTTGATCTTACTGAGCAGGTGTTCCAGTTCTTATTTCTGTTCAGCTTTAAAGGGGGGTATTTTTCACTTTTTCTACAGTATTGTATCATTACCTTGAATTTATAAAGAATACCTGTGAAAGTTTTTCAAGTGAAAATACTTCATAAATATTTTTTAGGAATTTATTCTCTAGTGCTCCTCTCCCACCTGAAGAGCTACAGGCCGTTTTGGAGGCATTTCTAAAAGCCAGAAAGAGCCACTGTGCTAATTGGCTGGCCGCCCCCTCCCCCTGCCCCAAATATAAGATGATTGATCGACTCCAGTGAAGTCAACTGCTTGTGTATCAATGCGACCATGTTATGATTTGCCCGTTTGAGAGGCAACATTATTTCTAAATGCAACTTTGGCAAAATAACATGATAATTTTTATCTTTTTACTGTGAACAAGGAACATCTAACAGTGTAAAACCATTGGAAAACAAAGATACTCCCCCAAAGCATTTTTATAATATACCAAAAACTCCACACAACACTCATCACCAACCACTAGAAAGTATTTTTGTGTATTTGTAATACTTTGGATAAAAACGTCAACTAAAAGGCCCTTATCTACTGACATTGAACAGTTCCAGGCAGAGGTGAAACACAAACACCCCATGTGTAAATACTGACATGCGATATAGGCCTAAGTAAATCAGCGTCTTCATTATTCATTCATTAAACCAGAGTTATTTGTTTAATCAACTCCCGGGACGAGGCCTTGCAGTGGAAGACGAGGTAACTCAAGGTGCTTGTTTACACAAAGGCTCCGCCTCCTTCCTCGTTGTGTCGGATCATCCCGCCAAGCGCTTAACGCGATTATGAATCCATACTTAATGAGCACATAAAACATGGCAGGGATTATCAACATGTAGCTAGGGCTCCCATTGTTGGCTGCCGAGGAACACAGAGGCACTTGTTTCTGAGTGGGTTGAGAGTTTTGGGCCGTGGCCACGTCGCTCTCTGTCGTTTTTCCTTTCCCCCCTCGGTTTAGAGGCAGCAAGCCAGGGCTCCCGTGGTGTAATGTAATGTTAAATGAATCTGCCTTGCTGTAAACCTGTTATGAAGTTTTAAAAGGCCCATACGGGACCGGCGGAGTGAGAGAGAAAGAGAGAGGCGAGGCATTGAAGGAGAAGGAGCTGCCAATGATAGTGAAAGAGACTCTTTCTCTTTTTCTCCTCGGTGATTCCAAATCCATACCGTCCAGCTGAGGTTTAGAGGAGATCGTGGCTGTGGGGTTCGCCGCTGTCAACTTCACCTGGCAAGGGTCAGTGGCGTTTGCCAGGTTTTCGGAAGGGGAGGAAGCGCATTGGAGGAGAGCGAGAGGGTGGAGAAGTGGAATGTGGGGAGCAGAAGGGGGGGAAGAAGGCGGGGAACATAGCCGGCCGTTGTTTCAAGGCAGAAGAGGAGCCTCGGGCGTTCTGCTAGTCCACCTTGACCAAATGGCCTCTTTGTGGCCTGGTCACGGTCTTCTTTCACAGGCTTTGTTCAGGTGTTCAGTTTCAGGTGAGCATGAGGAGAAAGCCTGGTAGTCACAGTTACTAAGTACAGAGGTTTTCAGGAAGGGGTCGGTTTCACTTAAAAACCCGCAGCATCTGTTATAGCTCAAAACTATGGTTAAAGCCCCAGTACAGTGGATGAGTAGCTCTTTCTTGGGTGGCAATAAACCAAGAGAAAGCAGTGAGCAAAGGCCTTTAATTACCCTTTTACAAATGGACTGTAATTGTGGCAACCTGTTCTGTTTACATTGTTTGCTTATTCCAAGTATTTTACCCCCCCACTGCCACTTTATCTTCACTTCTTAATTGAGCAGTTGTTTGCCAGGGACTAATCTCCAAGCCTTGTGTACACAACAGTCCTGAAAGATGCAGCAAATTAAAGACTTATCTTAATCCTCTCCTTCCCAAAACATTAGCCTTTCAGATCAGGACAATTTCAGCAGAATGTTTTTGTGTCTGGGTAGAGGGAGACGAAAATGTACTTTTGATCAAACTTGAATTAGCCGGCGTTAAAAATGCATGTAAGACAACACCAATCGACTTGATTATAAGTGAATACAGGTTGATACATGCGTCGAGATGTTTAAGCCATGTAGGACAAACCAAGATTGCCTCCGCTAAGTGCATCCGTTGACGCTTCATACCGAGAAACACAATAGCGCTCCTAATGTAGCAATTTTATGCTACGCTGCAACGCCCATCAATACCTGTGTCTCAGGTGTAACTCAGTCCCCGGACAAGCCATGAACACCTGTCCCTCTAATCCTACCAATTAACCTGGAGACTAGCTACCAGCTTGGGTTACATCCAACATGGCTAGCCCAGCCTTTATCCCGGCGCGTCAGCCTGTGCAATCTCCTAATCAGAGTAACCCAATCCCCCGCTTCTATCCCCTGCCTGAGCCGAAAAAGGGACAGGCGCGACTGGGAACGAGACAGATCCTGCCTCTCTGTCTGCCAGCACCAGCGTTTGGCCTCCCATCCAAGGCTGCTGCTGCCTCCCCCCCCCCCACCCCCCCAATCCCCCTCTCCTCCACCGCTATCCTTCTTTTTCAGTTTCTTTTTTTTCTTGAGCTGCAGTGCACATTCCGGTTGATCCCCGGTCCAATCCTGTATTCCAGTCACAGATGTAGTGGAGGAGTTATATGGGACAGGTATTAAAGTGTGATTTATTTATCTGAGATTGAGACCAGACTGCGCTCGGAGCTTGTCACGTGACTCGACCGCCCGTCGCTCAGCCCATAGTCTTATACAGCGAGGTGCTTGTTCCAAACAGGGCCGGGTCCCCAGTGACCACACTCGTCCGTATCGATCTGTGGAATATCATCTTTAAAAGATCCCCCGAGGTTCATATTGAGCATGGAACAGCTCTCCGGAGACAGGAGCAGAATGATAGGAGAACAATACAAGTATGTACAAGGCCAGTGGCTACATGCCAGATAAAGAGTCGACCTATTCCTATCTCCTCGCCTTCAGGCACCAATGGTTAGCCACAAAACCATTCGAATAGAATAAAAAAAAAACTTTATTGTTGTTGTTTTTTTCTTTCCATAGATGCCATAGCAACAGCAATGAGATATGCTGGAAGACAATGGAGAACAGATTAAGAAGGGAGCAGGTGAAAAGGTCTTGGGGGAATAGCTATTACAGGATGTGGCTGAGCAGCTTTGCTACAGGGGCCCCTATACTGGTAAGGATTTATTGATCCATCTTTCCATTCTCTTATTTCCTTCAATTTAGAAAGTAGATTGTGAGGGAAAGCACTAGAGGGAGTGATACTCTCTGCATTGTCTTGGCTTTGTTTCTCAACGCATTAACCAAATTTATAGGTTGTAGTGGAAGGGGGGTGGAAATATGGCAAGGAACAGGTTCACCCTGTGGCAAAATGGTAACCCCACACCCTTTTCCGGTGGCCGGCTCCTGCATATAAAACCACCGTCTCTGGGAGGAGTTTCCGGGGCCGTGACGATATGGTCAATCATTTTAAAAGCTTATAAAAGCCTCTCTGGATTAGGCTTTTCAACATCTCAGGATGCTGGTAAAAAGGGTTTTTGCTTCCTTAGTAATGCTGTTGGCTGGCATAGCGCAGCTCATAACAATTAAATCATTCAAGGTTTTGAACATAATAGCGAATGCAGCTTCTCTCCGGCCGCAGCAGCTAAAGCAGTTGTCCTCTGCTGAAACGAGTCTGCTCATAAATGCTCAGAATCCGGGAGGGGGAAATTCCCAATTTTATGTGTGTAATATGCCATGTTTAAAGTGCTGTAGCAGCCGCAGCCCCTACTGGTTGAGAATGCATGCGTGCTACGTCATCCCAAGAACAAGATGAAAAAATAGGAGCGCCGTCCAGAGGGTTACGGTTCCCCCGTGTACCGTGAAGGTCTAGAGACAGAGGAGGCTGATGAGGGGTGCAGGATTTGGGAAGAGACGTAAGATGAGCTGGACGGTCAGGGGCCCATGTTGGGCTGCTGAGATCATTTGATATATCAGGGGTTAGGTGTCCCGTATAAATGTTTAATCACCGTCTGGGCTCCTGGTCGTTAACCTCCTTGACAGCGGACTAAAGAGTGGCCCTCCAATGCAGGACCAATGAAACCCCTGTCAAAACATTAGGCAATTACCTTATCACATCTTAAACCCTCGGCCCAGAGGCTAACCTCCCCTCCAAGAGGTTTCACGGGCACTGCACACATCCCTCCTCTGACAAATAGAGCAGTTGCCAGGGTCAATGACACACTTCAGTTGCCGTCGCTTATCAGTAAACATAGATGGATTTCCTTGGCTTGATAGAGTATGGTGTGTGTGCGTGTACGTGTGCGGTTTGCACGTTACTACTTAAGTCAACTTAAGAGCTTACAGGAAACTAAACCCCTGTAGAAAGATATCATCTTTCCCCTTTTGTTTACATAAAAAAAAAAAAAAAAACACTCATCACTGACCTTTAACTCCTGCAGCCGGGCACACAGCAGTGCAACAAAAGTGCCCATTTTGTGTCTGCTTGATGACATAGATAATGTTGACGCCAGGGGCTTTAAAAGACCTCTGATAGGCAGGGATCAGGTTTAATCAAATCAAGGCTACTGCGCCCTTGGCAAAGAAATAGTTTTTGAATAGAGTCCTCAGCATACTGTCTGACTGTCTGACTGTCTACTTTAGGGCTAATATTAAGTGCATGAGTAGCTACAGCATCCGCTTAAAGGCATATCTCAGTATTTTGAATTTTACTTGAGTATTTTTCTTCTCTGGGAAATTCTAATATTGAGGGAAAAAGTTAAGATGGAGAAAAGGTTGCTGCAGTTTCCCTAAAAATGGGCTGCTAGACGTTTGCTATTCTAACAATCTAATTTTAGGGAGCCCAAAGGACAAATGTTTACCCTACATTTAGCCAAGTGTCTAAGGAAAAATAACCAAATATAATCCATTGAATTAGGTAAACATAATCAGCAGTTGGGTGAAACTGCTGGCAAAGGTGGCAGTATACTCCAGGGCCTTTAACATCTCAAGCTTGTGTTTATTATGCCATGACTCTCTGCAGACCCATCCATGTGTATTTATGATTCAAGCTCCCCAATGCAGAGTAAATGGTGCTTCTAATTGGATAGAAAATTACTTTCAAAGCAGACACATTTTTGAGTCACTTAAATTTCACTCTCTAAAGCTATCTTTAGAGAGCTAGCTATATAAATATCTGCCCTGTGCTTCTGTTGTAACTTTTCAATGTTCACACAGGTCTGAAATCTGTGTACTGAATCTGTGAAAAGAGTGGAGTGGCGTAATTCTAGAAACAATGTTTTTCTACATGAAATACGCACACATTTTGATTTATGTCCATATCCATTACCAATGTAAAGGGGCAACAAAACAACACACATGCACACCCAAACACCCTCCTCCCCACCCCACACACACACACGCATGCACACACACTAGGGGCCTGACTCACCCCCTTCTCCACCTTCCAGCTTTTTCCATCACCGCAATCTGATCCTCAACCCACAAACAGGTCCCAGCGCTCTGATAGAAAACATTGCAACATTTCAGACAACGCCCATCCACCCACCAACAGGGGCATTCGAAACGCAAGGCCGTAACTCTCTCCAACGATGAGGCGGCAGGGGCGTGAATCTTCTCTCTCTCCAGAGGGGGGGGGGGGGGGGGGGGGGGGGGGGGGGGGGTTTGTGAAGGCCTGTGGGACATGATGGGATATGTGGTGGGGCAGTTAGACGGGCGGAGGATGGAGAAGAGAGTCGAGGTGGAGGGAGGGGCGGCCTGGTTGCTCCACTGTAACACGTTTCCATGACATTTCAAGGAGAAGCAAGGAAAGTAGGGGATGAGTGTGTGTGTGTGTGTGTGTGTGTGTGGTATAGGGGGAGTTGGGTGGGGTGGGGTGGGGTGGGGGGGGGGGGGTTGCTACACAATTTCCCCGGGGCGATGCTGTAAACTTTGAACCCCTCACACTCTCACGGCACCGATCTGGCATGAGGGTCGCCTGTGTGCGCTGGGCGGCTCTGGCGTGACGCGGGAGAGCACGCATGCATGGACTCATGTACAATACATGTACACACTCACTCACACTCACTCACACATACACACACACACGGATTAATGCATGTGCAAGCATCGATGCCAGATTGCCCTTTTCCATTTCGATGTGCATCGCACCATGTGTAAACCCCCCCTCCCCCCCTCCCCCCTGCACTCTTTTCCCCCTGCATAGCGCGCATACAATTTCCACTTTATTAGCATTAGATGACATCATCGTGTGTCGCCTGCAGCGGCTAACTGGAACAAAAGTTTATTTCTTGGAGAGAGTGAGAGTTTTAAAATCTCCACCACCTCTCCCGTGGGTGATGTTTTCCAAAGTGGACTCGCCAAGGCGTGGCAAACAAGAGCGAATGCCCAGGCTGGACTGAGAGGAAAGGCAGATCAATGAGACAGCTAGGCAGCTCATGCGTAGCAGCTTTGTGGAGATAGTCCTCTGTGGACAGTTCTGCTTTGGAGACCTGAAATCATTTTTTGGGGTGTGTGTGTGTGTGTGTGTGGGGAGGGTGGGGGGGTGGGGGAGGGGTTTGCTTATCAGTAGTGGATCCCTCGGCGCATGAAGCATGTCGCAAGGGGGAGACGGTGGTGTGTGTGTGTGTGTGTGTGTGTGTGTGCGTGCGTGAGCGACAGAAGAGTGTGAGAGAGAGACATGGAGGAATGAAAGTAAACCTCTGCAGTCAAGTTCAGAAGGGTTGGGAGGGGTGGGGTGTGTGTGTGCGTGTGCGTGTGTGTGTGTTGAAGTAGGGATAAAATAAACTCTAAACCTGACTCATGTAAGTACAGCAAACCTCTACCAAGAATAACCTGCATCCATGACAGTGAGAAAAGCGTTTCACAGGTTTAGCATATTCCAAATCAAAAGGAAATGTTCCCTACTCCGGCTCTTTGATTTTGTCTGTTTATGTTTCTGCCCGCTGTCCGTCACATTTGCAGTCATGTTCCGGGGGGTTAACAATTAATTTCACGTTGATTAACATCATGTGTTTCACGGAACATTACTTAAGAAAATATGGATTTCAGAGGATTCAGAATTCAGCCAAGGTTTAGCAAATTGAGAGCAGATGGGGACACAGGTATTGCCAAAGAAATAGAAGATCCTTGGGAAACAGTGAAATAGAGCTCCTTTTCATCTGTGGCTGCGCAGATACAGTACATAGTAGAGCTGAACATAACAGGAGTCGGGTTATTACAGTCGTAAATAGATGTGGGAAGATATCAAACACAGTGTCATAGTTTGCAAGCTTTCTTCAGAGACAAAACAATGTTATTACCTCGTTCAAGTCGAAGGCACTCACAAACACAGAGGCTAAAATGCCAAAAATGCATTTATAACTAGTTATATGTCCCAATTTCACTATGCGTCTGGGGCATTAAATTCAAATTACGCAGAATGAAAAATTCAGAATAGCCTAAAAAGAGCAGTCAATGAGAAAAGTTCTACTCACAAAAGATAACAATTACCAGAGCCCATTTACATTTAGACTGGCATTTTGCAGCAATTTTCACGCATGTCCACAGGTACCAGACAGCTCGATGGAGCCTCACAGTTAGCGATAATACTAATACACCGTGAGTGGGGGCTCAGAAAATTCAAAATTGAAGTGAAAAGAGATTCTGCCAATGGCGCCTAATCAGCCAAGGAGAAACGGTGAGCAGGTCTTGGAGGGCGGGCCGTTTTATTGACGAGGCCGCAAAAAAATGGCAGACACAAAGCAGCAGTAGAGAGAGACCCAGGCAGTTTCTGAAAGTCTCTCTCCAGCTTTTGTCTTTGTTTTTGCGGTACATTGTCACTTTTTGCTTTTTCCTCAATGCTTTTACCTCCAACTTTCTTTTGCTCTGAACCATTGGTGACCTTTGTTTACCCATCCCATGCCTGACAAATCCTGACTGTTCATCTTGACTCCTCCGTCATCTTAAAAGAGAGGAATGTGCTGTCTTTTCTGTCTTTCTGCTCCAGGAGTCGTTGCTAATTTCTTGCTCTTTAGATCTCCCGGTCTATATAGTCTCATAAAATTTTGTGAAATGAGAATGATGTCTTAAAATGCAAATAATGTGATCCGTGAGAAAAATATATTTCCCCGCCACGAAGGGATTACATAGAGAAGACAAGACGAGAAACAGGCAGAAGTTTGATATTGAAATAGTGCGGTGGAAAGTGAAGGGTGTGGAGGTTAGCTAACCTTTTCATGTGACACACACATGGAAGTGGCGTGTCCAGTTCCATGTCTTCCAATCTTGACATTATTTATGCCCGCAACACGTAATCTACATTTCAGAGTTCATGCTCATTTCACCAAACTTGGAACGACTGTGTTGGATCTCCTGCTGTATCTCTACTGCATCAGGGAAATGCAGAAAAGGAATGAAAAAATGCAGGAAAACAGTAATCCTCTTTCTGAAGCGAATGGGAGTTGTATATCTAGAAACAGAACATCCATCACCTGTGTGAATGTTTCTCTGATGGAGATATTACGTTCGTGGGGACCTGCAGCTGTGTGTCGAGGGGGCTGTATGTTCTTGGGCAAGGGGAAGTTGGAGATTTACCTTGTAGTTGAAGAGCACCTGTGTCTTTTCTCGTTTTTCTTCCACTTGGACATAGAGCAACCTCAACATAACTAGCATGACCATGTCTGTGTGAATGTTTCCTTTAGAGCGATGGATGGGAAAGCTGTACCTCCCCGATCAAAGGAAGCCTCCGCTTATTGTTTACGATGCTTTCCCTATACAGGAAATAAGAGTCAGATCCACATTTATTTATTTGACAGTGGGTATCACTGCCTGCTCCCCTGTTACTGAATGGTTTATGTTCACAAGCGAGATAGTCAGCAATGGGGTCCACACACACACACACACACACACACACACACACACACGCACACATGCTATCTCTCCCACTGTCTTTATCTGTCTAGCCCTCTCATAATGAAACAAACAGGCCTGCACTCAATGAGATGCATTACTTCTCTCCTTATCTCGGTGCATTATAGTGAATCATGTTGAACTTTTTTCAGAGCAATGTTGTGACATGGGGCCGTTTTCAAAATGAAAGCCAGCCAACCATCTGAATGCTGGACGCAACGAGCGATGATCTGCAGGATATCTGAAAAGCCTGATGGCTCTTGCATTTTTTTGCCAAGGACAGGCACGAAATACCTGTTTTCTCATGCGTGACAGTCGACAGGAGGCTAAAAATACTGTGAAAACATCCCGTAACTCCACTCCATTCTAGGGAAAGTGATATAAATTCGTAGTCTTGATATAATGCGAGTCAAAGAAATGGCTTTGAAAGTAGCAGTTTGCGACCCGCAGGTGAGTTAAGCCCAATTTTTCAGTTCATCCTACGCTGTCGCCTCTTCGCCCATCTCCCTCTCGTCATTTCCCCGCTATTCACTGGATCTAACAAAATGATAAAATATTTAGATGGAGCAGATTCTCCTTTGGTCCTTCGGGGAAATGTCAGCAAAGAAGAAGAACTTTTCTACCTGTTCTGCCCCAGTGGTTCTGCTGTTGTTTACTGGCTCGCAGACGGAGGGCTGACCTCTCTCCCTCCCACGCCACAAGCCATTGTCTCACACCATTCCCACTATCTGAGATCCCATTGTGGCACAAATGAACCCTTCTCCTCTGCTCTCATCCTCCTCCTCCTCGTACAAACCAGGGTGGGATTAAATGATAATTCGCCCTTTATTCTTCCTTTTGAAACACTTAAGGGCTCTCTTCCACTCTTGCATGTCTGATCCTCTTATAGCAGCGCACTCGGTGACATCTTTTCAAAATTCCTCCCCTTGAATTTCTGGTGCTGCCGCTGCCAAAGCCAACATCGCTTTGAGTCTTCGAAATGTTGGGTGGGGGGGGGGGCGAGAAGTTGTAAACATGGTAATAAGGGGAGCGGAAGCATAACCAAGAGAAAGAGAAGGAGAGACAAGGAGATTCTGTCTCTTATTGGACTTTGAAAAATAAAAAAATCCGGTGGTGCAGCGTGGAATTCAGCCTTGAAAATGAAAGATCGCTCCTCTCGTTCTCTCATGTGTCGATGTACAGCAGCGATTATGCTAAACGCCACACACATTGTTATCAAAGAGGAACAAATCAAACTCCTTGGTCCTTGGCAAAAAAACAAAAAACAAATTACCACCACATATCAAATGAGGAGTGGTCTCATGTCACTGCACACATCTGATTCCTCCAGAGAAACTAAAATCTGACAGCAAGACTCAGCCAACCACTTGCCCAAAGACTACAGCCTAACCTTGCTTACAATGAGGATATCAATTTTTTATTTTTACCTACAGTATACGCTTTCTTTTATTTATTTGTGTGAAAAGTTTGATTCAGCAGCAATCAGCAGCAATAGCCAGAGTTCTTCAAGAGAGGTTTGTATAGAAGCAGTTAAAGGAAAAATCATCCAAACCACTATTGAGCAACTTTTTCATTAAAATGCTATGGACAGCAGTATCAAATGGCTTTGATGAGTCAATGAATCAGGCAACACAATGTTGTTTTTCATCAAGGCCACCGACAATATTATCCAATACAGACATTCAATTTCAACATAAATGAAAGAAAAAAAAACTAAAAAAAACTGCCACCTACTCCGACAAAATTGATTCCTGGCATATTATGTGTCACTATTAAAGTTTGGAGTCATCCTAACACCATTAACTACCAAAAAGTAATTATTTTAAGGATAGAATCATCTGTGTTTTGTAATATTGTCTCATGAATTTCATGCAGCCAAGTTTTTTTTTTTTCCAAAATGGATATTAAATGTTTCAAATAAAACCCTATTTTCTTTTTTCATTAATATTATTTTGCTTCTTTTGAATTTTGTCATACATTGTCATATTCCATGTAATCTTCTGTCACCAGGGGGACAAGCTCAGTGCCATGGCAGCAGGTTTAACAAAACAAATTAACAAATAAAATAATAAACTGTAGCATAGTTCGTTTTCCATAATGTTAACCTTGGGGAGATTCTTGTTGATGAAGATAATACAGAGGAGCTAATTGCCAACCTGGCATGGGCCACCGACCACCAGGCGAAACAAGCTAGTGGCAACATGGCAACTAAAGTGATTCTGCTGCTGTCCAACACAATCACCCTGGGATGAGAAGCATAATGAAATGTTTTTTTTCCGGGTGTTATATTCTTCAAAAAGGTTCCCATTTCCCCTTTTTCTGTTTTTGAGTACGGACTTCCCTCAACCTCTGCAGCCCCACAGCCAAAACAGAGAAGAAGAAGCTTAATCTAGTAGAAATTGATTCCAGTCGCGTCGTAATTCGCCTTGTCTCTATGTGGCCTGGCCATAGGCTGCTGCTGGAGGAAGGAGGAGGGAGGGGGGGGGGGGGGGGGCAATATTACAAATCATGTGAGCACATTGGAGAGGCGATCAATAGGCAGTGCTGCAGTCAATCTTGTTTATTACTCCTTTTGCAATTTCAGAATTCAGATTTTGCGGCGGGGGTGGGAGATGAACGAGTGGGAGCAGCGGAGCGAACGCCACAGATTATCCATGCAGAGAGAGAGAGAGAGAGAGAGAGAGAGAGAGAGAGAGAGAGGAGATAGGGAGCGGTAGGTGGAGGAGGCAGTCGCCATGGAGATGGATGGTAATCCTGGACATGCTCAGACGGTGTTTTGCCCCCCCCCCACACACACACACACACAACATACAGACGCACAGACACATTCACAAACACAAACAGAACAATGTGCGGTTAATCTTCACCGTATGCCTGGTTGACTCCAAACAAACGCGGAGACATGGGGGCTTAAAAATCAAACAGAGGCTGGGAGCGCTCAACTCAAAAACCCAAAGACAAAGTGAGGTGCAAAACGCCTCAAGACTTGCACAACAAAAAAAAAGAAAAAAAGAAAAAATGGAAACGTCGCCAGCGCACTCTCAAAAAATGGAAATGCTGTGTCTTTACTCTGCAACACAGCTTTCATCGGCATCATGAATAAAGATGCAGCTCATTTTTTTCGAGAATGTTGACACAAAAATTAATCCCAACCACACTGCAAAATCGTAAAAATTGGACAAAACAGTGCTCCATGTCATGAGGCGGCAACTCCAAATAAGTGTCACTGAAGAATCAACACTTAATTATGAATTAACACAGGAAAATTTGCTGTGCAGGGTAAAGAGCTATACTGTACTGTCGATGGATAGACATGACATATATAGGCATGGAACCAATCTTTACTCCACTTCATTCCACTCTTGGGGACTCCAATGTCCAGTAAACCTTTGCCTGAAATGTGCAGTCGAAAGACAGGGGCAGAGCAATATAAAGCTTAAAGGTCGAGACAAGGAAGCAGACAGACAGTGACAGAGGGGCTGATAGAGAGGGATGAGGCCGGTTTCAGGGCTTCACCAGAGACAGGGCTGCTGCAAATGGAGTTTTCAGAGCAGACGGAGGGACGAGGTGTGTGTGTGTATGTGGGTGTGTGTGTGTGTGTGTGTGTATAATTGATTTGATCTCTGCTCTTCCATGTGTGCTACTGTTTGACAAGATACCAGAATTTCGACTTCAAAACCAATAATAAATTTAGCGTCTAAAAGTTTGATATTTCTACGATACGACGGCAAAACAAGAAAAACGCAACATCACAAAAGAACCGCTGTGCTTTATTTTAACCAAAAGCACCAGGGAGCACGCCATAACTTCAACATCAGTATCAATAATTGAACTTAAATAAATATTAAACTCTGCAATGAGAACCAAATAAATTTATCACAATCTTGAATAAAATGGTGTAATGTCTTAGTTGCGTTACCACACTTCACTTGGAAAGCTTTTTGCCAACTTCTGCACAGGAGTTTTGATATTTCGGTTGTTGTGTTCGTCTTTGTCGGCTCTGTAAAGTGAAATAATTCCATATTTTGCTCCTGGAAGCAGTTTTATCAACCAGTTTATGTGGACTGGGACTCAGTTTAAGACTGTTGGACACTGTTGTCATGTTTTCATCTGTTTGACTGCTGCAGTCCACTCTCAAGAGCCAGACTGCAGCTGTGTCTGGTCTTCTTCTTCTTCTTTTAACAATTCCAATCCACACACACACACACACACACACACACATACACACACACACACACACCGTCTGAAGGTGACGCTGAAATGGAATTTCAGCTTGCAGAGCACATTTGGTGAAAGCATCGAGCATTCACAAAATGAAATATCGAATTCAATCTCAATCACAATAGTATGGAAGTAGCATTGAAATTTTACATGCCCATACATGCTTACATGCTCATGCTTATACATGCTCAAAAGTATTTGTGTGTGCATCCTGCAAAAACACATGCCCATACTGTACTCTGCGTGTGTGTGTGTGTGTGTGTGTGTGTGTGTTCCTGCATGTGCCCTGTGTTCATAAATATTTTGGCCCCCTCTGTTTTTCATCAGAATGTCTGTTTCAGAGCGAGCAGAGCGAGAGACAGAGAGAGAGGGAGAGAGAGAGAAGAGAGAAAGCAAGAGGGAGAGAAAGAGAGAGACCCTGCTGCATCCCAATCAGTCTGGCTCACTGAGGCAGAACTGTGCCTAAAATACTGGGGCTGAGATGCTCTCTGCCTCGCCCTCCCATTTCCAATTCACAGCCACCACAGCCCCCTGCAATTCAAATAATAATAACAAATGGGGTAAAAACAGGAGGGATATGTGCAGCAGGCTGAGCTTTCTAATACAAGGCATGACTCCTGAACGCTGAAGTATTAAAAGTCAGGGAATGTAAAGCGGATTGGATGCAGGTTAGAGCTGAACCAGGCAAGATTTTGTTGTAAAAAATACAGCTGTCTTATCAGAATAGTCATATAAAGTGGGGCTGCAACAGAGAGGAGCCTCCCATCCCCACTAATTGAGAGCCTGCAGATAAAGCCTATTTGCCGAAATGAAATTCTGGTCACTGGCCGGAAATATTCTCTGCCCACAGGAAGAGATGGATCGAAATCCAAACTGTCTCCGAAACAGCAGTGAGCGCCAGAGAAAGATGGACTCACCAACATTAGATCTTTTCCTCTCTCGTCCCTTTGGTATCCTTTAGTATAAAGCAATTACAGACCGGCCAGGTGCATGTACATGTGCTGATGTACATGATTTGTAGGTATTGAAGTTCAAATGTTTCTGTTTCTCGCTGCCGTTTGTAACCGCCAATGTGTGAAGTTGCCTAGTGCGGCTTTAATAATATAATAATAAGGACGTGTGTGTGTCCACAAGCACCTGTTAGATATAAGATAGAAATAATTTTATTTATGTGTCACTCCTCAACATACAGGTCAAACAGAGCAACAAACACAGTACCCCAATAAAAGAGGAGGTTGAGGACCACTCATTTAGAGTTATGAGACACAGGCTAAAAATAATACACATAAAAAAAAATTAAAAAATACTAGAATATCAATGTGTTGTGTTCCCAAATGTACATATACACGTTTGTGTGTTCCCAAATGTGAATGCATGAGCTGTCGAAAGAAGTAACCGTAAGTAGGTATTGTGTGTGTATGAATGTGTGCATTCCCAAAAGAGCAATGCTTGTGTTGTAGCGGGAAATAAAAACGTGTGGAAATTACGTGTGGTTGTGTGCGTGTGTGTGTGTGTGTGTGTGTGAGAGTGATTGTGTTCCCATTTGTGCTTTGGCAGAAAATAAGAATTGCTGCAGTGACCTGTTCTCAGTCTGTGCACAATCAATTTGGGCTACACTTTGTACATGAAAATGCTCAGTGTTGCTGCTACAACTGAACCTAATGCAACTCATTTGGAATTGCACGCACTGATCTTTAACACCGTTTCCCTCGCTGGATGTCAGCTTGCCTGCCCCCTTCTGTCAAGGCTTTTGCCGTTCCGTAAGCCTTAATCTGCTCGGAGCTGATATCAGGTTTTCAAATGAACACAGTTTGCTTTAGCGTCACTTCTGACACAAGTATCCCAGGGAAACTGGTTAATCACCTGAAATTGTAGAGTGCACAGCATGGTACATCTCTCTTCTCCTCGCCTCGCCTCGCCTCACCTCTCTCTCTCACACACACACACACACACAAACAAACAGAGAGACAGGCACGCCCAAATACAATTCAAGCTGTTGGCAAATTGAAAACAAATTTCCGTCCAATTTCCACACAATAAAACGGCGGCTCCGGTAATCTGGCCAAACGACAGCGCACAAAGCCAGGATCAATCTCCTCTCTAATCCTATTGTGTTTCCGTGTACCTGCTTACAGTGGCTCAGCCTTGTATCCCCACTTCCACTGCATTCCCCCTCTATTATTAAGCACCTGTTAGAACAAGCGCATTCACCTGAAAGGAAAGCACTCCAGGCTATCAGGCCAAAAGTGCTTGTTGGGTTTCATGAATGTCTTTCTGGAGGTGCAAAAGCCTGGTAATCTAAACGCTTTAGTTTTCAAGCCCTCAAGGCACTTAGGACCATTGCAGGGTGGTGCTTACTTGCTACTAGTCTTTCTTCATACCTGTTAGTAAAATATAAGATAATTAATTCCTGCCGTTTTACAGCCAGTGGAGACTGATCTGTCTCACCAACAAACTAAAAATAGGTGGTTTGGATGGGAATCTATGAGTGCAGTGTGTATCCCTCTTTCTCGTTTTTTTCCATGTGTATCTATCCTTCAGGGAATGAATGGATGAAAATGTGGCTTAGAACAGCAATCAAAGCATATTTGCTGTGCCATTTCTCCAAAAACTATAGTTTTCAAAGAGCTTTAGTTGTTTAGTTCTTCTTCATCTTCTAGAAGTAACCCGTTTAGATAAGGATGTGAGGCAGATGATGAACATTAGTGATATAATGGCATGAAGCTGTAAACCGCTATTTCAACAGAGGGAATCTTGTCTCTCTGTCATCTTGATTTTTCTCTCTCTTATGTCTGTCACAGATCTGTCACAAGATCTGTCACAAGCCCATTGGGGTTTCTTTGTCTCATCTGCACAGTTTGTATTTCTTACCTCCTTTTTTTTTTTTTTCATTTTTTTGTAGCTTTTGTATGAGAAAATGAAATAAACCCAAACCTAAAATCTGAGCCAAATTCAGTATTCTCAGTTCATTTATTCTTGGTAAGGGGAAAGTGTGATCGAACGACTGTCAGGTCTACTGTAACTGTGATATCTTACTGCGCTTCTCCACCTAATCAACTTCCCGTAACCTCTCTGAAAACTCATCTGTGCAAGCATTTACTCAAGTGCTATCTGATAGGCTAAAATAATACCGACTAATGTAATGAAATTATTGAGTAACACAATTCTGATTCAAGCGGGAGTATATGCAATTTGTTTCTCGTGCAAATGCATCAGAATCAAAGCCTTAACCTCATCCAGGCAGAATCAAAGTCTTAACCTCATCCAGGCAGACGGGGCAAATTAAATCTCAGTATGTCTAGCGCGGCCGCCGGCAGCAGCAACTCCTCATCATCGATCCGTTTGGCAGGCTTTTTGCCAATGACACGCGCGCTGCTTTCACCGAACTCATAAACAAACAAGTATTCGCCGCGCTGCCCGGCTGAGCAGTAAGTAACGCCCCGGCGAACCCTCGCTTTCCTCCCCCGCTATCTGTCTCCTCTCCAACCCGACGGCATCAAACCTATTTCTCAGTGCGCGGCCGTGTCCTCTGAAGTGCTACTGGAGTCTCACCAGGTGCCGGAGCCGCCTGGCAGAGGTGAAGCCGGCGCTGGCACAGCTGGGAAGAGCAGGTATAGCGCCCAACCAATGTGTCAGTCCTGATAATGCAGAGCTGAGCCGCGCTCGGCGACGCTGCCAGCGCCCTAACTGGCTGGCTAGCCGGCTGGCTGGATAACCGGCCGGCTGCCTGCCTGGCTGACTGGTGTTTGCCTCCTGCTGTCTCTCTCTCTGTCTCCCGGTTGTTGCTTCAGCTTGTTGTTCTGTCATGTCTGCCTAAGGAGGGAAGAGGGTTCAGACTCTCATCGGTTCAAAAGAAGTGCACTCGTACCCAATCAGCTGCATTTAGATTAAGTTACTGGTGCTGATCATGGTGGAAGATTTTAGTGTTTTAAAAACTGGATGGTTGCACAGAAATGCTTTCATCAACGGCCAATGATTCTAATCGTCTTCTTCTCTTGATTTTATACAGGTCACAGACACACACAGATGTCATCAGTGCTCATCAGTCCTGGCATGCAATAAGGCAGAGAGAGAGTGCATTGTCCTGGGCATGGTGGCAATCTGGATCCCAGGCTATTACAGCATGAAGCCCTTTGGATGTACAGGCTACACACTGTATCTCCTAATGGATTAAATGTAAAGTAGATTTGAAACCCTTCCTTTTGAACTAAAGGCCATTTTGTACACTTACATTAGGATATATACTCTGAATTATGTGGATGTGTACTGTTGTCTGTAACTGATGCAATTGATGAAAGCGTCTTGCAGAAATGTTGAGACTTTATGCTGTTACATTAAACATTTGAGTTTGATATGTGTGTGATTGTCATCCAGTTTTTGAAGGAGGGAAGAGGCAAAGAGGAAGCAAGAGAATTGTGTGTATGTGTTTATGTGTGTGTGTGTGTGTGTGTGTGTGTGTGTGGGGTGGGGTGGGTAGGCAGACACTCTAAGACACTCGCGGTAAGGAGACGGAAACAACAATTTTGACGCCCGACTCCAAAGATGCCACATGACTCGTTGCTTATTAATGCTAAACAGAGACCCAAACTAATATCCAGAGAACATGAACAGACATGCTGATTTAAATGACTTCCCTCCGCTTCAGGGCTGTGTGGTCAAATGGCAGATAAACCACAGTGTGGTGAGGCTTCAGCATCTGAGGGAAGTGTCACCCATAGATACAGACAGATACAGAATGCTAAGCATGTAAAAACACGCAAGCTAGGTGGATACTCACCCTGCTGGTGGATTCCCATTCAAGCCACATTTTTAGTCAGTGAACTAATTAAAACATTTTGCATTTTGTAGCCTTTTATCATGTTAGTCATTTTGTCAACAGACTCTAAAATGAGACATAAAAGGAACAGAGAGAGTGCATGGCTAGCAAGTTGCTGTATCTTAGAAAATACCCGAATGACTCATGTGTGTCTACAGTATGAGCCTTTATTTAGGCTTACATGGACAGGTAGAAGTGGCAGTGTCTCAATGGCATCTTTAACAGTCAAACTGCACTTGAAGATAACTGTCCCTCCCCAGTTAAAGTCTGTGTCTGCAGGGCCTATCTCCAACACTTCACCCTAAGCACATCTATCCCAGTCATTTACATTTTAGGCAGTTAGCTGATGCTCTTATCCTCATGCGACTTACAATGAGTGAGCAGGTAGGGGTTCAGTGTCTTGCTAGAGGATATTTCAACAAGACACGTGGCTGTTAAAGGAGAAATAAGTGTGATTTTTACTGGCCTATAGCACAAAATGACCATAATATATCTGACGGCAGTTGATAGGGTTGTTGATCAATACCAGTGACCAGTTACTTTGCCAGGCACTGAGCTTTCTGTCTTTCAATACACACGCTCCATTCGCTACGAGTAAATTTGCAAGACATTTCAGCTCAAGCCAAAAAAGCAAATGACAAAATAGTAGCATTAGTACAGCATTTTACATTATGATATATCACCTCTTCACTGTTGAATCTCTGCTCTAATTAGCTATCTTACTCATCTCTATGGTGAAAATGTGACATGTGTCATGTACAGGCCACCGTAGAAGGGGTAAATTGTACCAGAGACTTTGTATAAGAGGAAGATTTCAGCCGATGTTGTTGCATTTCCTTCTGGTTGCCAGTTGCCGGTAAAGGTCACGGCTCACTTAATGCCGCTTTAATGGAATGGAAATAGAGGTTGTGTGCCTGTTGTGTGAATCAAACCTGTGTGTGAATCTAAACATTTGGCCACGATGCCACCCCAGTCCCAGCCCCACTCAGAGCACATAGTCCTACAAATACCTTTACATCCAGACGATTCCCTTGAAGCGGGATCCCCCACTGAGTAAAAAGGACATGAGGAACTCCTGCAGGAGGCTCGGCAGGATCAATGGAGGCAGAGTTCAAGAAAACAGGAAGGCGAGGAGAGGAGAAAGTTGCTACGCCGACAGTCCCAACAGGACGAAGGGGGATTTAAGTGCAGACCTGAATGTAAACAACCTACCGTGACCTTTGACCCCCCCCCTGCCATTCATCCCAATTGCAACCCCAAACATGTCCTGCAGTGGCCCAAGAGAGGGACACTTGAGGACAGGGTTAAGTCTTTATGATTAGGTGTCTAAAATGGACACAGTATGTTACAAACAGTGCGTGAGATGGTGCAGTGCGTAGCGTCTGCACTCTGTTTCCCCTCTGAAAACACAGACAGACATTTAGAAGCAATGTCCTGCCCAATTTTCTCCATTACTCCCACGAGGAAGGCACATGAAAGACCTTACTGCTGCCTGATAAGTTGAGTGTGTGCGTGTCTATGTGCTTTTGAGAGTGAGTGAGAGTATGAGAGTGTGTGTGTGTGTGTGTGTGTTAGCAAAATAGGAACAGTGCAGTGCTCTCATGGGCTGCGAGAGGGCAGTAATTGCAGATTGACACTGCAGTAATTGTGTGGCGATGGGAACTCTTTAGCAGTGGCTAATGGCCAGTTTAAGTGCTGTTAATCAGAAAGTAAGCATGCCGCAGACTTATTTGTCCCAATTTACTTCCCTCCGCATGCCTGCTGCTGCAAGGCTTTTTAGACTAAAGCCTCACTGCTTTGAGTTGTGGTTCCCAAAGTTGGGTCTGGGCTCCCCCAGGGGTCCTTGCAAGGGTTTTCAGGGTGTCTTCAGCAGAATGAAGAGCAGTTTAATTTCACTATTTTATTCAGTAGACAATAAGCTCAGGACAATTAGTCTAGTCTAGTTTGTTTATGTAGCCCTTTATCACAAGCATGTCTCAAAGGGCTTTACATAGCATCATATACAGTATACATACTACATCATATACATCCTATAATATGTCATATACTGTACATACTATACGTCATATACTACGTCATATACATAATTTCTACACTTAATCATATCTAACAACAAAAACCTTTGCAGATGGGGTTCCTCACAACAAAATTGTATCGTTATACATTTGGGGGTCCTTTACATGAAAATGCTTGTGAACCCCTCATAGAGATAAACAGAATTCTAAAAATACATATGCTCAGGTGATGTACACACACCGCATGTGTATATTTAATGTCCACAAACACAATATAAGAACTATAAGAAGTTGTTTTAGTACTTATTAGCCACTTTGCACTTTGGCAGCTTCAAGTGGCAGCGAGAGCTACCTGCTTGAATTTTTTAAAAGTTTGAAAAACTTCATTACCCAGAAATCACTCCTATGACCTAAATGTCTTCCCTGTGGCTTGTAGCGGTGAAAATATATTTTCGCATCAGGTTGAATCATCTTTGGTGAGCACAGCTGTCTCTGGACTGAGCGCTTGTTCGCTGCTAATTTGAGGAAAGTTATGTATTTCGCTCTGATGTTTCGATTTGCCACTTCCTGTGCACCAATAAGATTTCCCACTAGAGACCATACCAGACACTTGAAATTATTTTGGGCAAACAGACCAAATCTATGGGGTTTAAATTAGTGCGGATGGGACTTCTCTGCTACAGCCCCACTTTGTGATTTAAGATGTTAAGACAGGTGTATTTTTACATGAAAATCTCCCCTAGTGCAGCTTGAAACCAAAAACTATTTTCATGAAACCATTAGAATATAGAAGGTATCGGAAAACAGACATGTTGATGGTCACGTTTTTTTGAAATGCATTACTAAAAGGACACCAAAGGCATTAAACATCAGTAAACGCTGCTCAGACCATATATCACAATTCCCCATTACAGAGGTCAGCCAGATTTTGAACGGAAAATAGATGGAATATAGTTTAACCACTGGTAAACTCATCCAGTCATGTAATTACAGTCGCTATATCCATTTAGATCTCTTCTACTGAAATACTTAGAAGGCCTGTGATTTTTATCACACTGCAAATGCTGTTATAAATGGTCCCACATAACTTGACTATCCCAGAATAAACAGATTTCCTTCTTTTATGCGAACATAAATCCTCTTCTGAGAATGACTTTAGTGGCTTTTACATCAAGTCTCTGTCTGTAGTTGTCTCTATACGCCTGTACTTACCTCCTGAACTCATAACCTATTCATAGTCAAGCACTTAGAAATAAATATACAAAATAAACAGGCCCATAACCGACCTGTCCTATAGGCAGATCAGTCGCTGCACCCCCCTTTTGCAATCGGAAAAATCAGTTAAACAAATTGTGGAATGAAGTTGAATGAAGAGAGCATCTCAGCATGAAAAGTGTGCCCATAAGAAACAGACTTGATAGAGCCCCAGCCTCCCATCCCCATCCCCGTTATTTACTTGGTGATGGATCAGACCAGTCAGCCAATCACAGAGCCCGTCAAACTGTCATCATGAAGCAAATCAGGGGAATCAAACAGCAAGGTGTCGAAACGACAGAGAGAGAGAGAGAGAGAATAAAAAGAGGATGCAGTAGCACAAGGAGGAATACAATGTATATAAAATGGTTTATATATACAGTATATATATTTAAATTCTTATATCATGACTGTCAACAGAAAAAGTTTAATAGCTTTGTTGCCACAGTATGTAGCCAAGCAGGCAAGGAGCTAACTAATGTTAGGTAACACAATGTGACGGTAAGCTAGAAGCTAGCATTACCATTCTTGTTAGCCTGACAACAATATTGGGGGAGTTATATACAGTATGTGTGTTATGCGTATGTGTGTGTACATTTCTGTATCTCTGTAAAGCTCCTTAGTACATTCTACTGTATATTCAGTATGTTTTTGTAAAGCACTTTGGTACAAACATTGCTTTGTTTTTAAAGCACTTATTTATATTTATATACTTATTATTATTAGTTATTATTAGTATGATGGTATTTTACCACTTATGGTTGAAACTGGAAGGTATGTCAGTCTGGAAGAAGAAAAGCGAATTTGTTCAATGTGCTGTTTGACTGATATAGAAAATTAGTTTCACTTTGTTTTCTATTGCCCTTTTTACTGGGAACACCGCAATATTTTGTTTGGTAAGATAAAAACAGATATTGATTTTGTAAATATGGATGATGCACAAAGATTGAGTTAGCTGTTCGCTTATGAAACATTTAGATTAGCTAGTTACCTGGAGAAAGCCTGGGAGATGAGAAATTTTTTTTTTTTTTTTTTTTTTTTGCTCTTATATGTATCACCGGAAGATGTATGTTTTGTAAAATGGTGGTGTCCTGTAATCCCATGTGGGATGGGCCAGATGTTTGGCATGACACAGAAATAAAAATAAACTAACTAACTAACTATCAGTAGTGGTAGTAGTAGCAATAGTACTAGCACAATGGGGTTGTTGCATATATGCAAGGTTGCACCTAAACACAAACTGCTCAAAATGCGATTTACTGTGGAAGCCGTGCCAAGAAAATACCAAGGAAGAAACAGGAGAGTATGGCATTACAGCTGTGTATAATATAACGGTGCGTTTAATGACCGCTCTTCAGCACAACTTTATAGTATTTGAAATGTAAGTGTGGGAGAGTAGGCAGGCAACAGCATTTGATTTAGACCCTCTCTCTGGGTCCCGCTGTACCTCTCTCTCTCTCTCTCTCTCTCTCTCTCTCTCTCTCTCATTCCCTGGACCAGCAGGAGGCCATGTAGTGATTTACTGTACCGATAGAATTGATTTTAAGCGGGGCATAGAGGTGAGATGCAGTTGGGTGTTTGCAAAAAAACAGATGGTCCAGCATCTTTTGAATGCTGTTGGACTTGTACTTGCCCTACAAATCTTTGTAATGGAAAACACTCTGAAGGATCAATCGCAAGCGGTCTTAAGATATGTGTTTGTGTGTGTGTGTCTGTGTCTGTTTAAGAATTTCGCCGCTATCCTTTGTGATCTGTACTCTCTAAATGTATTTGTGTGGATATAATCACTGCATATCTGACCCCATCTGTGGCCTTGTGTTGCACTTGTGTGCATCTGTGCATCTGGGAGTGTGTGTGTGTGTGTGTGTGTGCGAGTGTGTGCTCTGGCAAACACACTTGGCCGGGGGAATGCTGGGAATGAATGGCTCCCAGAGTCGCAATGTGCCGCTGTTTAAAAGACAGAGTGCGGCTTGGTTGGACGAAATGCACCCGGAGCGCCTGTTCCCCCGGTCCATCCTTTACGCCGTGATTGAATCGATAGACGCCGGGCTGATCCGAGCGGGCGCTGACACTGCCAAGCACTGACTACCATCATTTACTCCCAGCGCTTCGCCTAATGGAGTCACAGCAATGTCAGATAGAAGGGAGTCGGTTGTGGCGGCCTGCCTGGATAAACTGTCAGATATTAGCCGGCCCAAATGATCATTACAAAACCTGTAACCAGCCGTTGATTTCTATTTAATACGTCTGGGAAAGTGTCAAGATGTGTGGCGGGGGCAGAGATTGGATTCTCACAGGTGGGAACGTGGGCTAAAAGAGCTCGTTACATAAAAAGCGGTCGAATGTGTGGGGTTTTTTTTGTTTTTTTTTCTCTACTGGATTTCATTGAATTTCACTTTGTCTTGGAGAATCTGTAGTGGCGTCTTTAATGTGAACTCATTTAGAGCTCCTGTATTGGAGCCAGTGTTGAGGAAAATGAAAGAGGGGGAGATGGAGATATCTGGAGCGGCGTGTCAGATCGTTACAGGATGGAGCTTAGATGAGGCCGCCGACAATCATTGACCTTGGCGAGAGGGAGGGAGAGTCCGGATTTATCTATCTTTGATTATTGCCAACTTTTCCCTGATTCGATGTTAATCACATTTCAATTCAGCTCAGGGATATTCTCATTAGGTCAATCTCCTTTCAGGTCAATTCAATTGGTGAAGACGGCAAATGGGCCATTTTTCATTTCGCAATTCCAGTACAATTCCATTTTTGGATTAAGCTGGGGTTGTTAAAGGCCAGTGAGCGGGCAATAATTGTTAAAGCCTCATACCGTAAGAAAACCCTTGAGACGTGGCCTAACGCACAAGGAGAAAACTGAGTGCTGCGTCATTGCCTTTCAGGTCAATCGCACCACAACTCACCCTCCCTTTTGAAACCATTACATTCACTGCAAAAATGTTCGCTTCAAGAAGCCATTTAATCAAGTCCTGAGTCGTATTTCTCCCAAAACGAAGAGAAAAGAAAACACGGGAGTGAGATTGCTGTGCTTGTTTTCAATGCAAATCACTTTGCTTTAAGAACTTTAAGACTCTAAGTTAAGATTAACTTTTTTTGTGAGTGGGGGATTTGGCTGCCTCTCACCTCACCTGCCTCCTGTCTACTTTCCAAAGCAGGGTAATGAAAACTGCATGAAGACATGAACATTACACAGCCACTTACTTACAGCATCAGATCTGTGAAGCAGTGCAAGCAAGGTCAAATGAGACGGAGCACAACCTGCTCTCCGATTGGACGGGGCGAGGTGATGTCATCGCGCTCCGGGTCCAGCAGACCTGTGCATAAGAAAGTTGGGAACGGGTAGTTTATGGTCTGTGTTAGCGGGGTGACATTGGTCTGCTTTACTGCCTGGTCCTAAAAGGTGAGATTGAGCGGTGCAATAAAAGAGACTGTAAAAAAAAAAAGAAGCCAATGAGCGACATGTTTAGCGTCAACAGAATGACATCACCTGGAGTCAGTCGTGGTTGACATGATGCTTTAAAGTTGATCAGTTGTGAATAGACCATCAAAACCCCTGATGGCTTTTATCAGACAATGGTGTGAAACCTGAGAATGAGAAATTATACTGAATGATAAATGAGAGAGAGGAAAAGTTAGGAAGATTATGTATAATGTGGCTTACAGCTGGCAAGATGAAAGAGTGAAAATAGTACCAAAATGTCATGTAGAAGTAAAATTACTGGTGTAAAAATCTACTTAAGCAAAAGTAAAAAGTAGCTCATTTAAAATCATTTTTTAATAAAAAAGAATATTGTTACATAATTGTGATCTTTCCCTTGCAATGCAAAAAGGATAATAGGACTGAGAGTTCAAACTCAGATCTTTAAATTGAAAAAGAAGTGTCCAAACAAAGTAAACACAATTACATCTGACCTGTGTTTGATGTGTACTCTGTAATGGATACAATTTAAAATATAACAAAGCACAATAACACCTGCTCAAGTAAAGTAAAATTACTGACTTCAAAAAATACTCAAAAAAGTACAAGTACACAAAAAAAGCTACTCAGTTACATCAATGAGAGTAATTGTAATTCTTTATTTCCACCTTTGGCATTGTGCATGTGTCTATGAGTGTGTATGCGTGTGTAGTTCTGATGTTTGTTTTTCTTTGATCCTGCACCTATTGTTTGGATGTGTGTGTGTTTTTCTTGATTTTTAGTCGTGATGTTTACCTTACCAGTGCAGTTTCATCACTTTTACCCTTGAAAACGACGTGCAGTGAAATAAACTTGCACCTAGTACATACAGTGCTTAACTCTGGGCTGTGTACTGTAAGTATTACTTCATAACTTTGTACTTATGTATGCGGATGATCGGGGGGGAGAACGGCTGCATCTCCTCACTTCCCACAGCATGAACCCATCGACACGCCAGTCAGCGAAGTTATGATTTACATTTCCCTGCTCCGTTTAAAAACTTGTCACCCAACCGCAGGGCTCGGTATAAATCACGGGCTCTAGATTGAGATATACCCAGCTGATTATTAGCACAGGGGTCTGGGACCAGTGATGAATGCCGCCATAATCTGCTGATGCAGGAAGGAGGAAGTACATCATCGCCTCCTCCATAGCGGGCCGTGGCAATCCTTCTCTATCTCAGTCACAGCCGTAGTGGTGTTCAGGACTCAGGTAGGTGGCTTTACTGCCAACGAGCAGGGTGTACTGAGATCCTGACTGTTCTGTACCGTTTACTGTATGTCAGTGGGGAATAGGCTGATATGTGGCTCTGCTGAATATGTAAAGTAAGGCTGGGTGTAGTCCATGAACCTGTAAACACCCTCAACCATCCAGGATAACAACAGCCTGGATAGTCTTCCATTATTAGTTATCAGTTTGCGATGTTCAATGCATTCCAGGAGTTATTTTGTAAAGTGTTGTGATTTACTTTTTTGGTGTACGTACTTTCCCTCAATCTGCCTCGTCTACTTTTACTTTGGTTAATGATTTTCCTACATGTCCCAGAATTCCTTTCAACAACTCTCAGAGAAGGGGGTTGGGAAGCTAGCTGGCCAACTAGATTGTGAACGTTGAGGTGTGTCTAGGATTGCGCCTCTCAATATGTCCTGTGGCTGCATTGCATTCTGGTCTATTGAAGCAACTGTCAGTGGAGAAATTGGTCTCTCTCCTCTTCTACAATGGATTTCTCCCTGTGTGATTGTTGAATGTTGGTGCTCTGGAAAGAAGCCCTCGCTCTTTGATTCTGAGGAACTGACACCAAAACCTGACGTTTACCGTTGATTTTTTAGATAGTTGAAAAATATTCTTCTATCAAACTCCATTGTAGCTGCACTGGAAATATCTTGACATGACGTCACATACGTTTGGCCAGATATCTATGGGAATAAGAAAAATATACCACAACAAAATGGGCCCAGAAATGCAAGTTCTATCACCAATAGCTGTTTCTTAACAGAATTAAAGAGTGGATTTACAGTGGATCATTCCTTTAATTGATATGGTTTGAAGTACATATCACATCACTGCAGTCAAGAGTCATTTTTCTCACATTATATAAAAATACAAGTCAAGAAGTTAGGAATGAATGCTTCCATTGATCAGAAGTTTGTCTTTATGCAAAAAGCCTGGCTCGCCTCTCTGCACCAAGAACTTCTTTGTTTCTTTCCTTCTTTGTTTCTTCTTATTTTTTTCTCCTCTTTGTTTCTTCTTCTTGTGTTATTGATGATACTTGAATCTTCCGCAGCATGACTTTTTCTGCTTATTCGACTGGCACTGTTATTTTGGCCCTTTTACTCCTCATATATTTGCTGCAGCTTGTCATGTCGGTGACAGAGGAATTTGAGCTCATTCTACTGTTGCACTCATCGTAAGTCGCTCTTGATAAGAGTGTCTGTTAAGTGCCTAAAATGTAAAAAACGCATGCAAGGGACAAACTTCAATTACTTCGGCTGAAATGAGACAAGCAGCGGCCACCAGTGCACTAAAGTAAAAGCTTTGAAATACTAAACAAGCTGGCTGCCAAGACTTGGAACTGGTCTCTGTTTGCTGATGTTTTCTCCCATCTGTGGAACAGAGAGGAGAAAGAGAGATGGAGTGTTTGGCTCACCGGGAGGAGAGGAGGGAAGGGGGAGGAGGGAGCGGGGGTCAATTACCTGAACACAATTACTGCGTCTAACAACCACCATCCATCACCCGCGTCCTCCCTCAGCACCACGGCAACCATCCCATCCCCGCATTTGGGTTGGCTTTCCCGCCGGATCGGCCAGACACTCTGTCATCCCAAAGAGGCCCCTCCTCACGCCGGCTGAGAACCTGAGCGGCATTCTAAAGCAACCTTCGCTCCATCGCTCCTCTTCCTCCTCGCCCTCTTCCTCCCGCACGTCTCTCTCATCAGCCGGCTCTGGCCGGACGTAAGTTGCCCTCGACAGTCAGGACTCAGGAGAGGTGAAGAGGCCGGAGCCGCCGGGCGGAGTGCTATCTAAATAACCGAGGATCGGAGCCCGGCTTAGACCGACTCACTGCCGGCACATCAGGGCTGGACTGGCGCCAAGGCGTGTATCGGCCAATGGGATGACAAAGCTAGAGCCTCACAATGATAAAGTAACCAGGTGGAGATTGCAGTTGGATGCTTGCCCACCCCAAGATGCAACACTCAGATAGTTCAATAGGTATATCTTGCTTTAACTTAGACATTACCATAGTTATTTCGCCAACTGTTGACCTTCCTGCACCTACTCAAGTCAAGTTTATTTGTATAGCATACAGTATATATATAGTTTACATTTTCATGCAAATGCGGTTCAAAGTGCTACAAATTCAAATGTCATTAGAAATCAAGTTAAACACACAGGAATATATAAAATATATAAATCAGTAGTAATAATAGTAATAATAATAAAGACAGTAAATAAAATAACAATAATAATTAACCATTTTTGTGTGTGCTATATTAAAAAGAAAAGTCTTAAGTTTAGGGCTGCAACTAACGATTATTTTCATTGTCGATTAATCTGTCGATTATTTTCTCGATTAATCGATTAGTTGTTTGGTCTATAAAATGTCAGAAAATGGTGAAAAATGTCGATCAGTGTTTCCCAAAGCCCAAGATGACGTCCTCAAATGTCTTGTTTTGTCCACAACCCAAAGATATTCAGTTTACTGTCATAGAGGAGTAAAGAAACCAGAAAATATTCACATTTAAGAAGCTGGAATCAGAGAATTTTGACAGTTTTTTCTTAAAAAATGACTCAAACCGATTAATTGATTATCAAAATAGTTGGCGATTAATTTAATAGTTGACAACTAATGGATTAATCGATTAATCGTTGCAGCTCTACTTAAGTTTACTCTTAAATGAGCATAAAGGCGTAGACTCGACTTTATACTAGACTTTAGACTAAGGCTGAGACCTTTCCTCTGTTCGGTGTAGATGCCGCAACTAAACACTTTAAGAAACCCTTACTCATTCTGAATAGTTTTAATTTGACGTATTAATGACCAATTAACATTCACCCTTCCCTCTGTTTTGCGGTATAGCAAGGCCTTTGTGGCGCAATTTGGATGAATGGGAGAACCTGCCATAAAAAACACCCAAGGACAGGCTATTACAAAAGCCAGAGAAAAAGGGGGCCCAGATTGCCTGATCTGTAATAAAACAATGAGAGTTCCCCTTGGGCCATATGGGCACAGGCGCTATGCAACATTATGTAGGCGGGCGGCCACCCTGGCAATATTAGATGGAGATTAGATTGGAGGCGAAATCCCTTTTTAACCGAGCCCAGAGGAAAGCTGTAAACATGCTTACTCTTTTTTTTTTTTCTTTTTTTTTTTACTCTCCTATCTCTCCAGCACACCCGCACATGCACACACACACACACACACACACACACACACACACAGCGTTCATACACATTCGCACAAGCGCATACACATGAGCTCGCGTGGGGACTTGTGGGGAGAGCGGGATGCCTGATCAGAATAGCGATGAAGGCCCAGACAGACAGAACAGGTGCTGCTGGAAGACAGGTGAGTGGGTTGAGAGAGAGAGAGAGGATGGCTGAAGTGCAGGGGAATGTGGCTGCATGCCTAATGTGGAGTCTGTAGCCGTAGCCTTGGGGTTACTAAGGTTAGGCCTTGGGTGCTCCGATTAATCATTACACCCTTGTCTGTGTGTGTGTGTGTGTGTGTGTGTGTGCAGTGTGTGTGTGTGCAGTGTGTGTGCGTGTCTGCGGTGAGCGCGCGTGTGCGGTTCCAATATTTATTTTATCAGTGCAGTTTCATCATGCTTGCCCTTGAGAACAGGGCTGAGTGAAATATCGATGCCATACATTGAAAGTGGTATAGCAGCCTTGCACTTACTGGACACATTGCCTCATTCGGGGTTGGGTGACTACTGCTTCAAACTTTAAACTAACAATCTCTCAATCTTTCTCGCTCTCACACACACGCACATAAATGGATTCATTCTCTCTCTCTCTCTCTCTCTCGCTTGCTCACCACACACATACTTTCACTATTAAACACAAGACATGGTTCGAGGTTCTCTCCTTCGCTCTCACACACACATGCGCTAGTAACTACAACCCAGAGATGAAGAACAGCCCATCACAACGCTACATGTCTCTGTCCGGTGTATCTCTCTCTCTCTGTCTTTCGGCTTTCTACATCTCCTGACAACCCGCACCTTTTCAGTTCTCCGAGCCATCCTCCTTTCTTTACCTCCGTCTGTAGCCCTGGAGCCCAATTACCCAGCGAGAACACGAAGATCCTATCACAAAGCCGCGTCACGCTCCAGGAGTTCACCGCAGAAGCCCTTCGCTATACAGGGCCGCGGCGTTCCCGGCATACCTGCTGCCGCCTCGGGCGTGGAGCCGGCGAAGCGGCGGCCACCCCACCTTTGATCTGGCGTCTGGAGTCCAAATTCACCCACCGCATGGATTTCAGAGGCGTTCGCTAGACGGGCGTTTTTGCTAATCGCGTCTCATATCTCCTCTACTGAAGCCTGGCGGATTTTCACTTGTTAGCTAAACCCCGCTGACCGCTGGATCAGTCGGGGGGGGGTTGTTATCTGACTGTGGAGTACTGTACTTAGCAAACATTTACTCAGTCGCCTTTGTTCCGGTGGTTTCCATTGTGGTAGCCTAAGGGGCACCGGCTCTCCGACTCACTGACCTGAGACGGGCGATAGAATGAGAAAAGTAGCGCCGGCTAAGGTTAATGATCGCTCAAGTGCCCTAAGCGCTCGACCACAAATGACTCAATCGTCTGTGAGCGCTCGTTCTAGAAACAGCTGTCCCCCCTGCTTCCTTCTTGGGACCCAAACACGCCAAGTTCATTAGGATTCTTTCTGAGTCCAAACGACTTCATTGGGATGATTTGGCTGTAAAGGTCAACACAGAAGACCTCTAATGACCACGGGGCCCGGGGTGTCTGCCAGACGATGTTACAATCACCGCAGTCAGGGGTGCGTTGTATACCGACGCAGGACCACTAAAATGTGGCCAGACTTGACAGTTCGCCGCCTGCCAAAAAGGTCAAGCCCCCAGGCTACCGGGCTGCACCGATAGCCAGTTCTGGGAGTTGAACCGAGGTTTTCGGCGTCCGAAGTGTGAAGCGCGACGAGGGCGGCGGTGGCGGCGGCAGCAGGTCGGGAGAGATAGCGGAGCTCAAAAGCGCCAGATCGCCCTCGCAGATGGAAGCTGCTCACTCACAGCTATATAGGTCGACTGCCTCTGTTTCCGGGTCAGCGCACTACAGTAGGGTTTAACAGAGCAAGAAGCAGCAGCAGAAGGTGGTCCAGCGCATGGCCGCCTGGATGACTGGCTGTTTAGAAAGGGAGAATAGGCAGAGAAGGGCAACTCTACAGCGCTGTGGGAAAAATTGAGAGACGGAGCAGAGAAAAAGGGGGGATAGAGGACAAGAGGCATTAATGAAAGGGCGAACGAACCGGCGTCAGGATTAAGGGATGATAGGAGGTCGAGAAAGACAGGAGAGTGGAAGTCAAGGAGAAAGAGGGAGGGAGGAGAGAGAGAGAGGGGGGGGGAAATGTCAGAGGTGGTTGGTGCGATGGGATATCTGCTCCTGTAAAGACACTGACAGTCTGCGAGGCTCCTGAGGATCGGAGGCAGCGGAGGTTGGAGAGAAGCTGAGGGGAAAACGGAGGCCAAGGATAGAGAAGTACGTGTGGAAAGTCAACACCACACGCGAGCCAGTACGCAGAGTTTTTAGGTTTTTATTTAACAATGATTTGCTTGAGGGTCGCCCAGCTGTGCCAAAAAGTCTTGTCGCCACTTGACAGGGAAATTATTTCTATTGGCTGTTTAAGGGGTTTCATTCCAAAAAGCTATATATTCTCCTTTGGAAAAAATGTATCTCCTGAAATTCAGTCAATATTTCAAAATAACAGATTATTCTACCTTGAAATGTACATATTTTTTAAGCAAAGGTCTTAAGCTGACTGGACTTTAATAATGACCCATCATGTGCTTTTATTTTAGGCCAGGAGTCATTTTTGTAAGTTTTACACCTTATGTTAATAAATGTCAGACCTATATTTTGCATCAGTTGGCCTCTTTTTTACTTTTTTATCTGCGCAAGTAAATTTTATTTCTGTAAGAATATAGGTAGCAAATTTTTCAAATGGTAGATATCTAATTTTGGAATGAAACTCATATATCAAACTGATGCCTTGAGGTAAGCTAAGGACAGCAAACACACCTGCCTTTAAGATCTCTAGCACTTTGTTTTCATCTTTTATTTGTCTGCCGTTTCTCTCTAACTGCTTCACTGATGAAATCACACAGGCAGTGCAACTCTCAAAGATCAAGCGTTTGTTTTTCAAGACATAAACCACCAACTCCAATGACACTGCACTGCAGCAGGGGAGGCATGAATTTACAGCACAGGCCCTATGAAATACTCGTATTGGACTGCGGGGTGGGGGCGGGACGCAGCTGCACGACTCATATAGATCCGAGATCAGATTGTTAGAGTCTACAGGAGAATTCTTTTTTTTTTTTTCTTTTTTTTTTTTTGCCCAATGCTTCCCCAAGGATAAAGAATTCCTCAGCTCTAATAAAAAGCCTAAATGAATTGTGATGTTGTCAGGAAGGAATAATTGCACCATCAAATACATTACCCAGAAGCTATTAAAATGGCAGAGGTGTAATTAAGTGTTGTGCTGTTGGGACAGGGATGGGAGGAAGTGCGGCTGGTACCACCCAAAACACTGCTGTCTGCCATGATGACTTTCCCAGACTTCAAACAGTAATTGGAAGACAGTGGAGTCGGCTAAATGTGATCTGGTAGGAACCGTGCTGAAATTTGGAAGGTGTTTTAAATACAGTATACATTTACAAGGGTTTAGTAAATTGAACTGCAAGAGTATAGTGATATTTGTATTGACCTCAATCTAACTCAACTAAACCAAACAAACTGGGTTAACAATATAACAATCACACTTCTTTCTGCGTATTCATTCAACCTTTATTTAAATCTCGGGAGACACATTGAGGATGGGTTCCTCATTTGCAATGAGCATTTAAAAACAACATTATCTTAAGAAAATGTAAAATATACGTAGATATATATATATAAAAACAGACACATTATGTCACAAATACATACACAATCCACAGAAACTTGGGAGGCATACGTGCAAATATACACAACACAGTACAAACACAATCAAAGTCGAACAAGTATCAACAGGCTATTTAAAACAGGTACAGTTTGACTCCTCTTGAGACGAGATAAGACCACTAAACAGACTCACAGGTATCGGTGTTTCAAGTTTTAACAGGTTTTGATAATTATTTCGAGTGTAAGGAGCACAGTAGCTAAAAGCAGTTTTTCCAAGTTCAGAATTGACTCATGAGGTTGTTGGAAGAACGAGTCTGGCAGGGCCCAGTGCTCCAGATTAAGAGGTTTGAAATATAAGGAGGTAATCTCCCAATCAGGGCCTTATAAATAAATATGTGAGAAAGGGAAGGCCAGCCTGCATTTTTATATAAAACACAATGATGCGTTCCGTAAGGATCACCACTAATAAAACGTAGGGCACAATGATATATAGTGTCCTAGGGTTTAAGTGTGGAAGCAGCTGCATTTCTATATATTACATCACCATACTGAGACTATATGAGCTTCGTTCCAAAATTAAATATCTATCATTTGAAAAATGTGATACTCGCTCTTGCAAACTGAATGATTGCGCAATTAAAGCAAATTGTGGTACTTTTTGAAAGATAGCGGGTAGTTTAAGCCCTTGACAAAATTATATTACTTTTACCGACTGGATTTAGGGACTACTGAATGATAATGTCGGGTAACATTTTTTTCTTTGTTCTAAACTGTACTATATGGTGTTTTGAAAACAAACTCTACATACACTCCAGTGCCGGTGAGCTTGTGACACCAGGCTGGTATCTCATCGTAACCTGTGACAGTGTTTGTCTAGGGGCGCAGTTTCCTTTTGATTTATTACTCCATGCCATAGTCATAATCTTGGTGTTCCCTCACTCGGGTTTGAACCCAGTTCCACTGCCCCAGCCCCTTGCATCCATATTTTGGGGCCGCCTCCCATCCTCCGCTGGGAAGACAGAGGAGATTCATCATTATTACTGCAGCGACAGGTCTATTACCTCCAGAGACTAAGAAAACAAGAGAAGAAACTTTTCGATGGGAGCCATTTTAGAAAACCGAAGTAAGGACTGTGCCAAACTTTTCACTTTCTTTGCCTGTGCTGCGACGTAATTAAACGAATGCCTTGCTTAAGATCGTCTGAGCCTCTCTCTACTGTCAGCGCTCCTGGTGTCTGATGAGAGTCTAGACTGAGCATATTCAGTCCATTATGGCGTGTAACTGTACTGTGCTCATGAGAACAGTATAGTGAAGTGTTTTGAAGCTCATCTCTTCATTTCTATTTGTGCAATGCACCAAATAAAGGGTGATGGCAGCCTAACAGAGGGGGAAGAGGGGTTGCTGGTTTGAATCCCCAGACCAGCTGGGAAATTCTGGGTAGGGAAAGTGAATCAGTGAATCAGTGAATGAGTGATGTTTTCCCCTTCCTCAACAAATACAGTCGAGAATGCAGTCCTTTCCTGGATAAATAAGGGTTAGGTAATAATAACAACAGTAATCAAAGGTGTACAGCAACAGCAAGAGAGAACTAAAAAAACAGAAATACTTATCAAATTTGATGTATTTTGATTATACACCTAACCCCTCACATCCTAAGAAAAAAAAAGCACAGGGCAACATCAGAAGGAAGAGCATCCAAGATGTTTTGATCAACATGCTCCCCCTCCCTTTTCCAATCTCCTTTTCTCTATCCTTTGTTACCCTGTGAGTGTGTCATCACTTCCTTATCTTCCTGAACGAGTGTAGGGGGAAGCAAGCGTTCTCGCCATGTAGCGCCCTGATATATTCCTTCCCATCCCTGCAGGGCCTCTATCAGATAATGCATGCTACTGCAACGGGTTGCTTTCCATTGTCTACAAGATCGGATCACATTCAATTGCATTGTTTTCTGATTACTTTGCATTCAATTCGCCGTTTGCTGTGAGGGTTTTTTGTAGTGTTTCTTTGTTTCTTGGGGTTAGTGTATGATAGTGTTTCTTAAATTATGAGTCAAGGCACAAAATGGATTTCAGGCCATTTTCTGGTGGGTACCCACACAACAAGAGTTTGTTTTAGTATGAGTTAGTGTAAAGTTACTCAATTTATGTCCTGAAAATGGTTAAGAACTCCAGCTGTCTGCTGAGTATCGAATAAGAGACATCAATTGAGGAGAAAGAGATTTTTATACATATTTTTTTCTGGAAAATGCCCCTTCTGGTACGCCAAGCTGTTTCGAGAAGTTTTCAAAGAACTTTTAAAGAAGCACTGGAGCAAACTAGTTTGGCTTCTCGATCGTGTCAACAGTATCGACAAAATCTCCCGCTTTGTTGTTATTGTCGACACACCTGCCGGCCTGCTTGGAATGCTACTAAGTCACCGTGCCGCCGTATCAGCATAAGTCCCACCAGGGAGGTGATAGGCGGCACACCGCTGCACAAACAAGCCTGGGTAAACGCACTGCTGGGATAGGATCGAACGGCTTGTCCGGGACGCGGACGAAACACCTCAGCGCTAAGATGGCCGCCTGTGGGAATCATCCGCGTGTGAGATCTTGAGCGAGCGGGAGAATCTCGGCGTGTAATGTCCTATCTTCGGCAGGGCTAGGGATGCGTGACGCACACCGGCGCGGGCGATAAGGGCTCAAGATGGGAGGGTGGTGTGACTGTAGATAAGCCCAGGGAGAGAGGCTGAGGGAAGGGGAGAGGGGGGGGGGGGTGAGGGGGGGGGGGCTGGACTCTGAAAATGTGACAGGGCTGAGGGTAGCAGATAGGACAGCGACTGTGTCCTACATTTTGCTACATAGTCATCCATCGTCTGATTCAACAGTTGCCGTTTCGTCTGATTTGGAGATTTCTGTCATGTGTGCTTGGCAGGAATTTATCTTCAAGCTTTCTGACTGACAGTATCAGAGCGGCATGTGGCCTTAAAGTGGGCTGATGTACAGTATATTGTAATGTGGTGTATAGGTCTTCACAGTGTTTCTACACATGATCTTTGGGGAAATATATCCTTCTGAGACATTCAACTCATCCAACTGACAATGATATGCGGGATAATTCTTGGTAACAACTGCAGTGCATCCAGTGGTGGAAAATCCTTTACATAAGTAAAAATAGCAATACTATTACAGAAAAATAATACATTAAAAGTGAAAGTTCTGCATTGAACATTTTACTTAGAAGTATTAGCAGTAAAATGTACATTCATTCAGAGTGTTAAATTATTGATTCATTAACCTGTAAGAAGTATTAATGTTGAAGGTCTAACTGCTCCATATGGGCGACTGTTGGGGAGTTTACTGTAAACTATGCAACATATTTTATGAGCTTATTGTATGTTTTTGCATGTAAAACCTTATTCTGCAAAGTAACTAGTAGCTACAGCCGTCAGATAGATGTAGTGTCAAAAGTACAATATTTCCCTCTGTAAAAAGCATAAAGTCTCATAAAATGGAAATACTCAAGTAAAGTGCAAGTACCTCAAAATTGCATTTGAGTACAGTACTTTGTTCCTTTCCACCTCTGAGTGCGTCACACTGATTGAATAAAACTACTGCAGCACTGTAATGTATCTGTGAAGTCACTCTCCTCACCGGAGACTCGATCGGTTTCAGCCAGACTGGAACGATCCAGTGTTCTTGGATCCAGAACCACGGTACCTTAAGGTCTTGATCTAAGAGCCATCTGGGCTTACTCCGCTCATGAGCCAGTTGTGTATTTCATAGGCTTTCCACAGCCTAATGGCATTATTTATGTGTCCCAGTGAATGCTGAGAGAGCAGGCATGCAAACAAGACGTGCCACCTGAACCTAGTTACTGTACTCTGCAGTCCAAAAATACAGAAAAGAAGGGGAATCTGGTGAAATATATCACAGAGAATACTTTCCATGGGTCACAGAAGTCTCTCACCATAAGTTTCTCATCAGGAGTCTTGATGAGGTTTAAGATCTAATATGAATATCTGCTATTAATATCTTCAGTCCAGTTGATGAAATATAGATTAAGATAGTCATTTTCTAAATGAATGCCTGCCATCTGATATGAGCAAATTTACAGTAGCTATTAGGCTGTGATAGGGCAGCTGATAAGTGTGCGCAAGAGAGGTCCACTCAGACAAATAGAATTTGACATTCAGCAATTTGATAAATTTACTCTTTGCGGTCCTTGTCAAAGCTTTGTCAACTTTGTGTTCGGAATGGCAAACAGGCGACAGATGACTTGGCAGAGGGAATAAAAACAACTGTGTCTTCTGTGTGTGCGAGCATGCATGCGTGTGTCCAATGATTATGTATATGAACATGTTTATGTATGTGGGATGTCAGTGTATTTGAGTGACTGTGTGTACGCATGCATGTATCACACTCAGTCCCTAATGCATTCATTTTACTGCAAATATGTGCATAGTTCTGCTGAGGGATCCTGTGGCTTTAACGTCTCGAGATGAAACCACTGAGGCGGAGTTAGTGGTAGAACATTCATTTTCATTGCACCTTTGATTCAGTGAGGGAAAATATTTTCAGCATGAAAACAGAGAGCTGGCAAATAATGGGGATAAAACAACATTCGGTTAAGTTTAGGCAGGCATGATCACTGCATAAGTAGAATAAATCCAATGCGTTTACCTGTATCACAACGCAATGCATCTGCAGCCAAATGATGCGGCAGGAGTGGATTGTCTCATTTGAAATGAATGAACTTCCACTGGAGAGCAATACATTCAAAGCATTAAAGGAAAAATCCGCCCTTGGATACTCTTACACTGTTAGAAATCATCATTATGAGATGTTCAATGAAGTGTTGTGAATTAACTTTTTTGGTCTGCCCATTTTCCCTCAATTGGAACTACTTCTGCTTCAGTTAGTAATATTTCTCAGAATTACTTTCGACAACCTCCAGAAAAGGGTCATGAACTTGTCTCTTTCAATCAAAGGTGGGTGCATAAATATAGCTAGCTAGCCAACTGGTTTGTGAACTTTGGGGTGTGTCTATAATCCAATCTATAAGCCAAAATGCAACATGTTTTATGGCTGCATTGCATTCTGGTCTATTGAGCCTACTGTTGGTGGAGAAACTGGTCTCTCTCCTCTTCTACGATGGATTTCTCCCTGTATGATTGTTGAACGTCTCTTGGTGCAAAATGGCGGCTCTAGAAAGAAGCCCTCGCTCTTTGATTCTGAGGGACTGACACCAAAACCTGACGTTTACCGCTGATGCTTTACATTGTTGAAACATTTTCTGCTATCAAACTCCACTGCGTCTGCACTTGAAATATTGTCACATTGTCTATGTTTTTTTTTTTTTTTTTTTTTTTCAGCTTTAAACAATGTTTTATTGGTTATAGTATTTTACACATAATTCACAAAATACATAATACACATAAAAACACAAAATTATCAAGTGTGATAAACATAAATTCAACAACAACAAAAAAAAACCACATCAAAATCAAGCAGCAATATACAGCACCCTCATTTTAACAGCACATTTCTCATTCTCAAGGAAATCTTGTAGTCCATATTTTTGCCAAATCATTTGCTCTTCCCCTGGATACAGTATATGTGTCAGTTTCTCTAGAACAAGACAGGATGCCATCTCTGCTGTCCATGCATGTATAGAAGGTACATCAACATTTTTCCAAAAGAGGGCAATCATTCTACATTGTCTTGTCATGTTTGGATAGTTATCCGCAGGAATAACAAAAACACACCACCAAATAACAAAAATGGGCCCAGAAATGCAAGATACTGTACTTCGTCAGTAGGTGCTTTTAACACTCTTTACACGTTTTAGGCTGTTTTTCTCCTTTAAGTGTGATCAAGGGGTAAGCCTGCCCAAAATGTGTGTGTGCAATCTGTGTGCACAAGCAGAGGCACATCCACCATTACAGTATCTTAATCTGATAGGCCGAGTCCCACATCGTCACTCCGCGAAATGTCAACAGTGAGGGCTAAGTGTCCGATTATTTTTATCTCCTCATCCTACTCCTGCATGTGGGAGGCGACAGCCATAGAGGTGGCCTGTCACAGGGCTTCACCTCGCCGCAGCTTTAATCAATGCTGAGTGCAGGAGAACGTCTGAAGGGACAGCTGTAGCCAACATCCAGACTGGAGCTAATGTGTTGAGGAGAAAACATCCTCGCATGTGGGTGGAATCACAGATCAGCAGAGCGGGACCACACAAGAGACTCGCTGGCACTCAGACAGACCGCCGTGCACGTGAATCCGTGCACGTGGATCCGTGCACGTGGATCTGTGCACGCAGCCGGGGGTTGTGGTGAATACAGTCGACTCAGGAAGTAGATTTCATTCAAAAACACTCAAACACAGGAAATCGTTTTGTATTAATAAAAGCTCTTGCTGTATATCCATCTAAATAAAGAATGGATTGAGAATTATGGCTTATGATTATTAATTGTATGGCTCATTATTATTACTTAAACTAGTTATGTGAATGTGAATTGCGGTTTTTCATTTACATTCTGAACCAAGAGCCCTGCACGCCACACAACAGCACAGCATTCAGTAGATTGGATAAAGTGTCAGATTAGGTAACTGCATCTGGAGCGATGTGTTTAACGTTTTTCCCAGGTCAAAAAGAATAGGTTTCATTTACTTTAAAATATGTTCTAGTGATTTTATATTTTATATGTTTGTGTTATCCTCTGAAACCAGTGAGAAACAGCTCCTGCGATCTTTATTAAACCAAAGAAAAACATGTGATTTAAAATGTTGGAATTCCATAAATACATTATCATCTGAGTTATAACATAATTATACCAAGCAGCCTATAGTGTAATGTATTCATTACAGCACTGGAAGATTTTCATTTTATTAAGACATCCACCATTTGAAAATACCAATACCAATCCTTAAAAAAAACATTTTAGCAAAAGAAAAAAAATCAATGGTGTTTTTAAAGGATATCAGCCGATTGACAAAAAGATATCACTTTTCCAGACAGGATCATCTATATTTTAGAGATGTTGAAATATAGATGTGCAGTCTTTTCAAATAGAAATGTTTGTTTTCAGACAGTTATAGTTCACATAATCCTAAATTTGGGCCTCATGCTACATCTGTAGCAGGATGGAAACGGGGGCACTGTGACATGTACAAGTGAGACAGGGAGGTGGAGAGTGGTGAAGTGATAAATTGGGGTACCTGAGTGTGTCTGTTCCCTGTTTCTCCAACAACTGCCGCCAGTCATGAGTGATACAAATTACTTCCTGCAACAAATTAGTTCTGTTTACGTGTCACACCCTGGAGTTATGTCCATGTCTTGTACCTCTGTGTTTTTTTCTTCGTGTTTTGCTCCATTTTTCTCTGTCACCTGTTGCAGCCAATTATTGATATGGGCCGTGTCCTTGTCTGTATCCGCGCCAGGGGCTTGACATGTTGTTGCAATCGTAAAACAAGAGAAGCCATTAATTAATGACAACTACAAACAGGAAAAGCGCTGCCAACGCTGATGTATTTGAGTCGGTCTGTGAAGACCGGTTGCCTTTGTGCTGACTCATCCTGAGAAAAATGCGGAGTTGAAAATCCCATCCATCTTACATCTGTGAGGGAAGAAATGACCTCATCAGGTTGTAAAATGTGCATTACATTTTTGTTGTGAAATCATAGCAGTTGCATATTCATACGCCTCCCTGCAGTAAATGTGCCAGCGACCTAAAACGATCCATTTATCTACTTGGTTACAGACGTCAACTTGTTTAGTCCCGGTTTATTGTTTCTCATTTGTTCTTGTCTGTTTATGTTCTATACCTCATTCCTCAATTTGTTCTGGTGTGCTTGGATTTTTTTGTGTCCACTTCTGTTTTTAAGAGATGATAACGATGGTGGAGGTGATCCAGCTGGTGGCGATGAGGAAGATGGCGATGATGACGGCACTCATAACTACTTGTGATATTTCAAACTTTTGAAACTGGATCAGTGTAGCACAGTAAAAGTAGAAAGATGGACCGGTAATGCCAAAAATCACAGAAGTGGGGAGACAAGAGCTCTAGGGATTAGAATCTAACGGATGAAGAATAACTTCAGTGGAGAAAATGAAGAGACAAAGTGGAACAGAGAGAGAGAAAAAATGAAAAAAACATATCCAGGGTCACTGGGAGGGGGCAGCAGGAAAGATGAAAGAAAAGAAGAGGAAAAGTAGCAAGATAGAGGGAAGACAACGGAGCAAGAGAGGGGTGACGAGAAAAGCAATGAAGGGAAAGCATATAGGATAGGTAGCAGAGGACGAACAGGGGAAGACAGAAAGACAGACAGGAGAAAGTTGGAGGGAGAGAATTGGAAAAGTAGTAAATAGCGGAAGGACAATAAAAAAAGCAAAGAGAGAAGTGTGAGATGGGATGTAGAGAGAGAGAGATGAAGGAAGTGCATATGGAATAGGTGGAAAAAGGTCAAAAAGAGGAAGAGGGGGAATGATGGAGGTGAATACAGAAAGGAGAGAGAGATTAGATGCAGAGAACGAGAGAGGGATGGAGGAAGCGCGTATAGGATGGGTAGCAAAGGACAAAAACATGATAGAAAGAGGAAGATAGGGAACAAGTGCGTAGGATGAGTAGCAAAGGACAAAAAGACAACAGAGAGAGGAAGATAAGGAAGAAGAGAGGGCGTGATGGAGGTGAAGACAGAAAGGAGAAAGAGAGAGACTGGATGCAGGGAACAAGAGAGGAATGGAAGAAGTGCGTATAGGATGAGTAGCAAAGGACAAAAGACGATAGAAAGAGGAAGATAGGGAACGAGAGAGGGAGTGATGGAGGTGAAGACAGGAGAAAGAGAGATTGGATGCAGAGAACGAGAGAGGGATGGAGGAGGCGCGTATAGGATGAGTAGCAAAGGACAAACAGACAACAGAAAGAAGAAGATAGGGAACGAGAGAGGAAGAGAGGGAGTGATGGAGGTGAAGACAGAAACGAGAAAGAAAGGAGAGAGATTGGATGCAGGTAATGAGATATGAATGGAAGAAGTGCATATAGGATGAGTAGCAAAGGACAAAAAGACAACAGAAAGAGGAAGATAGGGAATGAGAGATGGAGTGATGGAGGTGAAGACAGAAATGAGAAAGAGAGAGAGATTGGATGCAGGGAATGAGAGAGGGATGGAGGAAGCACCTATAGGATGAGTAGCAAAGTACAAAAACATGATAGAAAGAAGAAGACAGGGAACGAGAGAGGAAGAGAGGGAGTGATGGAGGTGAAGACAGAAAGGAGAAAGAGAGAGAGATTGGATGCAGGAAACGAGAGAGGAATGGAAGAAGTGCATATAGGATGGGTAGCAAAGGACAAAAAGCCCACAGAAAGAGGAAGATAGGGAACAAGAGAGGGAGTGATGGAGGTGAAGATAGGAGAAAGAGAGAGTTTGGATGCAGGGAACGAGAGAGGGATGGAGGAGGCGCGTGCATATAGGATGAGTAGCAAAGGACAAACAGACAACAGAAAGAAGAAGATAGGGAACAAGAGAGGGAGTGATGGAGGTGAAGACAGAAGGAGAAAGAGAGAGAGATTGGATGCAGGGAATGAGAGAGGAATCGAAGAAGTGCGTATAGGATGGGCAGCAAAGGACAAAAAGACGATAGAAAGAGGAAGATAGGGAACGAGAGAGGGTGTGATGGAGGTGAAGACAGGAGAAAGAGAGATTGGATGCAGAGAACGAAAGGGAAGGAGGAGGCGCGTATAGGATGAGTAGCAAAGGACAAAAACATGATAGAAAGAGGAAGATAGGGAAGAGAGGAAAAGCGAGTGATGGAGGTGAAGACAGAAATGAAAAAGAAAGGAGAGAGATTGGATGCAGGTAATGAGAGATGAATGGAAAAAGCACATATAGGATGGGTAGCAAAGGACAAAAAGGATGACAGAAAGAAGAAGATCAAAAGAGCAAGAGAGGGAGTGATAGAGGTGAAGACAGAAAGGAGAAAGAGCGCGATTGAATGCAGAGAACGAGAGAGGGCTGGAGGAAGTGCGTATAGGATGGGTAGCAAAGGACACAAAGACAACAGGAGGAAGAAGATAGGGAACGAGAGAGGGAGTGATGGAGGTGAAGACAGAAAGGAGAAAGAGAGAGATTGGATGCATGGAACGAGAGAGGAATGGAAGAAGTGTGTATAGGATGGGTAGCAAAGGACAAAAAGACAACAGAAAGAAGAAGATAGGGAACGAGAGAGGAAGAGAGGGAGTGATGGAGGTGAAGACAGAAACGAGAAAGAAAGGACAGAGATTGAATGCAGGTAATGAGATATGAATGGAAGAAGTGCATATAGGATGAGTAGCAAAGGACAAACAGACAACAGAAAGAAGAAGATAGGAAACGAGAGAGGGAGAGATGGAGGTGAAGACAGAAATGAGAAAGAGAGAGGGATTGGATGCAGGGAATGAGAGAGGGATGGAGGAAGCTCCTATAGGATGAGTAGCAAAGTACAAAAACATGATAGAAAGAGGAAGACAGGGAACAAGAGAGGAAGAGAGGGAGTGATGGAGGTGAAGACAGAAAGGAGAAAGAGAGAGAGATTGGATGCAGGAAACGAGAGAGGAATGGAAGAAGTGCGTATAGGATGAGTAGCAAAGGACAAAAAGCCCACAGAAAGAGGAAGATAGGGAACAAGAGAGGGAGTGATGGAGGTGAAGATAGGAGAAAGAGAGAGATTGGATGCAGGGAACGAGAGAGGGATGGAGGAGGCGCGTATAGGATGAGTAGCAAAGGACAAACAGACAACAGAAAGAAGAAGACAGGGAACAAGAGAGGAAGAGAGGGAGTGATGGAGGTGAAGACAGAAACGAGAAAGAAAGGAGAGAGATTGGATGCAGGTAATGAGATATGAATGGAAGAAGTGCATATAGGATGAGTAGCAAAGGACAAAAAGACGATAGAAAGAAGAAGATAGGAAACGAGAGAGGGAGAGATGGAGGTGAAGACAGAAATGAGAAAGAGAGAGAGATTGGATGCATGGAACGAGAGAGGAATGGAAGAAGTGTGTATAGGATGGGTAGCAAAGGACACAAAGACAACAGGAGGAAGAAGATAAGGAACGAGAGAGGAAGAGAGAGAGAGAGAGCGAGGGAAGGAGAAAGATGGAGGGGGCTCGCTCTGTTTGTCCTGACTCTGAGCCGCCTGCTAAGCAGATGATGATAAATGAGGCGGTGGGGAGGCCGGCTCCCCGCTCCGCTCGCCGGATGGAGAGCTGCGCACTAGTCTTTTCTCTCTAATTACCTCTCACTTACCATTAGCACTGCCACAGCCACTCAGTTACGCCATCAGTTCCCGGCCCCGCCCGCCCCTCCGCCTCCCATTGGTCCCCGACGCGGCCGAGCGTCTTCCGCCGAGCCCGCCGATTGGTTGTCTCCGCTTTGTTCACGCACGTACGCGCTCAGGCTTTGATGCATGGGTAAACTCATGCGCGCAAGGACATGGCGCTCGTGCGGCTGTAGAGCCTCTTCTTCGTCTGTAGTTTTAAAAAGAGACTCGCACGCATGTAGTAAAAAGGCCCAGATGCAGAGGTCCGGGCTTCTAAATCGTTTCTATTTATACGTATTAGTCCAGAACGTTCACAGAAATAGTGAAAAATTGGAGGCAACTTCCCTGAGCAACTGTTCTGGGTCGATTCTGACCTTCCTCAATGCCTCTTCTTCATTCCCCATCCATCCACCTTTCACTGTGTAGTGTTTATCATATAGTAATGCATGCTGTCTCTCACTCACAGTTTGCTGGTTCTTGTTTGGACCTCTTCACCCTGCCAAACGATCCTCTGATACCTCCATCATCCTCCTCTTGCAAGTTCATACTGTCATTTCATAAGAGCAAACCCACCTGACACTGCAAAACTATCCACTTTAATATAATAATATATATAATAACCCTTATTTGTATAGCACCTTTCATACACAACATGCAGCTCAAAGTGCTTTACATCAATAGAGGGCAGATAAAAGACGGCAGATAAAAGACATAAAAAGATAAAATTCACATAAAAGCACAAGCAAAAAAGAACACAACAAATACTCCCACTTTTAGATGCACATTTTGAGTGAATCCATATGTTTTTCTTTAATTTTGTTTTCCCCTGTCCTTCCTGATTCTACTCTTGATCTGATATTTACGTCAGATCTCACTGCCCAAGGCAGACGAGAATCATAGATTCTCCTCTTGGTCAAAAACCTCACCATCCACAGATGAATGAGAATCATACAGGGTAAAGCTCTGTCCCCCCCACATATAGTGTTCACTCGTGCAAGTTAGCATTACCCGGACAAGACCAATGAAAATTCGTACTTGCCCGTGTCAGCTCTGTTGGGATCCAGAACAGAAACAGTTAAAATGAAGGCTATTTAAAAGCTAAGCTGAAAAGTTTTTAGCAGTCGTTTGAAAATGCTTACAGAGCCCGCCTCTCTAATATTCTTTGGCAGGGTGTTCCACAGTTTAGGAGCATAGTTAAAAAAGGCTGCATCCCCAATCTTCCCTTTGAGTGTGGTTTTGTACTTCTAACAAACCAGCAGTAGAAGACCTGAGGGCTTTTGATGGAATGTAGAACAGCAGGGATTCTGTAATGTAGGCTGGCCCTAAGCCATTAAGAGCTTTGTATACAAGTAAAAGGACTTTAAAATCAATTCTAAAGGACACTGGGAGCCAGTGCAATGTAGCTAAAACCGGAGTGATATGCTCTCGCTTCCTTTAAATCATTTAGTCTAGTGTTGTGTCTTAAAATGTTGTCTTCCTTAAAAGCAGTGAAGGAAAATCTGCCAATGGGGTGAGATGATGTCACTTCCAACACACTTTCACACTTTAGAAACTTCAAAAACACACGACTATATAAGGCATCAATTAAGGCGGGTCACTCCATAAGTATTAAGATATTGATTCCAGAAAATCCTTGATAAATTGCTTTGCATGGGAGAGAAGTTAAATTAATCTGCCTCATTGTTAGATTTGAACTTGTTTGAAGAAAAATAAGACTCAAAACTAGACAAAATTACTTGTTAAGATCAGTTTTTTTTTTCAGTGTTGTTCTAACACTGATTACGTTTATCAAGTCATGGCCAAGTCAGAGGCTGAAGTCACTGTTACTTCACTTACTTCACTTACTTCTTGTTTGAAGTCCCAAAGAGCGCTATTCTGAACCAAGCACTGATGAACAAAGTTCCGGAAGAACAGAAGGAACGTTCCTTCTGTGCTTCTGTAACTTTGTTCATCAGTGTCACTTTTTGAAAGTGAGACCTTGAAGCGCAGTAAGCATTGATAATGTGAGAGGTGGATGATCCAGTATGTTGGTGACATCGCCGGTGACAAATTAGCTATCTGTAATTCACTTCTGCTAACTCTCCTTGTTGGATGACATGAAGAATCTGCCTTCGTCTTCCAAGTCAAGTGCCCCATGGACATTTTTTTCCCAAAGCTTTCTCTCCATCTCGGTGCGGTTGTTATTGATTGAGCCAGAGGACTCTGGACAGTCAGTAATTAAACGGAACGACTGGAGGGTGTAAAATTAGCCTTCGTGTCATTAGACTGGAACGACAGAGTGGGTAAAAGAACAAGTGCGGCCGAGATGACTGATGACTGAAGGCCAATTAAAAGGCAGAGCAAAGAAGGGATGAGAACGGCTGAAGATGTGGCAGAGAAGAGTATGGATTTGTCTTGGATAATGAACTCTTCAGCCACCATCGATCTGCGGGGAAAGAGACGGTGGATCAAGGATCCACTTTGAAGAAGCTCGGGGGAATCAGCGTGGATGGTTTGCTTTAGATCTCCAGATGAATTTGTAAACATTAAATTGGTTTCCTTTTAAGATTGGGAAATTGTTCTTTTCAAGATAATCCAAGCCCCTGTTTTAATTGTGCAAAGCCTTTCCTGATGTCTCAGATTCTTAAATGAACTGCGTCTGAAGTCAAGATCATTATTCTTCCTGGGGGGATTCATCTCCACTCTTTGATGCATGGATTGACCTTCAACTCCACACACGTTGCATGTTGCACTGAAGTCTATAGTTTTCCGCCAGGCTAAATTGAGGAATGGGAGTGGAGCTTTAAAGAACAAAATATGTCATTATAGCAATTTCTATCAAAACTGGGTTTTTCACACTTTGGATGGTGCACTGTAGGGAAACACTTGGACGCTTGGAGGCGGGCGTGAAAGCATTCGATGCAGTTCACCAAGCTCTTAAAGTAAGGGCCAACTTTTCTCCAGGGTAAGGTTAGAAATTATTCTGTTCTTCAGTGGAAAACACTTAATATTTAAATTTGTCTTTAGTTTTGATTCTATAATGGTGATCCAAGGACTCGCACCAATCATGAAGTCGGATTTCATCAAGCAGTTGGGAGCTCCTGGTGCAAACTGATGCAAACCTCTAATTGGTTCAATGTAAATATATGGCACCACCACCACCTTGACCCCTCTACAACACAAGCACAATAGGCTTCGCTACACAACTTAATGATATGTAATTTGCATACTTCAAAAAGTTTGCATCTCTTTGTATATTTGCCACATCCATTGGGTTACAAATGAAAATGAAAATGAAAAAAATCCAGCACATAATAGAAGAACAAATCCCAACCTTTTATTCCTCTCCCTTTGCAACATGGTAACACATGGGGTGCATTTTGAGTAAAAGCCATGCTCAAGTGCTTGTAACATCTCAGTAAAGTCGCTTGTAAGCCTCTGTTCAATAAAAGGAGTTTCTGAATGAAAAGGCCATGACATCAGCTCTCTTTGCAGGCTAATCTCTGGAACCAATACTCCTTTCTGGCACCGCTGCTAACCTTGGCCAACTTGAAACCAATCAAGATTTTAGAGGAGAGGAAAGAAGAAAAGAAACAAGCTCTGGATGAAAAAGTATCGCACCCTCCCCCATTCGATACAACATGCTCTCGGTTCAGTTGATTTCTCTGAATAATGGATCTGATAGTTTGTCGCGTTTATCGGAGTTGACACACCATCTCGGAATTTGCCAGCTGTAATTCCTTTGAGAAGCGGAGAAAAATGCTGATGTGCAGTTTTTATGCCTGTTATGTAGCAGATTTTGGATTCTGGTAACAGAGCTTGACAACGCTGCAGAGGAATTCTGGGAGCATATGTCCTTGGGATTAATAACACTGACCCCTCAAAGCTAAATCATCACATTTGGCCAGTCGCGTTTGGGCAAATGTGAGTTCATCTTTGGTGGACTGCCCGTTTGGATCTGTGCAACATCTAAAGTTCTGCTCCATCAAAGCCCATGCAAATATAAGTGAGTCAAAAATCCTGCTCTGTCTGGAAAGTTTTGAAGTGTATAGCCTCTGAGTTTCTTCAGGGATTCAACCTGATTGGAATATTGGATCAAATTCAACTGGAGAGGTTATCATCAAAAGCAGCATGTCCTGTGTTCTGATACATTACAGTCCACAGAACAAGGCAAAGTTTTGTGGAAAGTGCTGGCTGACCAAGATCGTTCTACGCACAGATTACTGTTCAATAAAACTTGATCTAACTTCTTTTTCAGAGTGATACATGAACAGACTGATGATGAAACATTCAACATCGGCAGTGTAGAAATATGTTGCCTAACTAAAGCCCGACAAGAAGCAGAGAAGCTTTGTAAACTACTGAAACAACAAAGTCTATGCACCCGATTCATCGTTTTAGGCAGAAACTTTCTTTAGAGCGCTCAGAATGTAAACACTTGCAGTCCCCGATGAATGTTGGTAGCCACTGAACTTCTCTGTGCAACCGACATTACTTCTCAGCAGAAAGCAGTAGTGCCAGCAATTTCTACCACTGTGCCCTGTGACAGAAAAGTCACAAAGACTAAAGAATACATCAAACTACAATTAACCTTTATGTTCATTCATCTTTCACACACGAGCAGAAAGTAGCCTTTAAATAACAGACATGTAATGATTTGTTGTATATTGTGATAATTGTCATTATCAGCCAACATTAAATGTTTTATTATAACATTGTGAGGCTGTAGGCAGCAGGGTCTAGTGGATGATCTGTCATTGCTTGTGTTGTTGAGTTGTAAGTCAGTTATTCTAAAAACAGGATTTCTCTGATCCATTGAGTTGCTGAGATTTTTTGTCTTCTCTGTTGCTTTGGTGTATTTGTCTAAAGTGAAAACAGTGTGTGATGTGTGCATCCGATAAGTTCATCAGACAAGATGTGCTTCCTGCTTGATATACAGTATGCACTCACATATGCTGTTGGTAGTGAATGTACCAGTGTATTTATCTATTTTCCTGGTGGAAATTCGGGTAGGTTGGGGCTGCTTAGAAAAAGTTCAGCCCATACACCCATGACCGCTATAATCCTCCACTGCATTGGTCAATTAATGCATACTTTACATACTACAAATAATCCTTAGTGGTTGGAAAAAAAGGAAATGACTGGTTGATCTATATAGGATCAAAAATGTATCGGATGCTCTTGAAAAATATTTAAAAAGCCTTTATTGTAGTGGCTAAATCATTAATCATTAATCCTTAGTGGTTGTTTTAACTTAGGACATTTCAGATAGCGTCAGTTAAGTTGTCCATTACAGAAAAGTATATTAAATTGTCTATAAAGTACTTTCCTGTGATTATCTAAGGCTTCCTATGTGGCAGACCCCTCCCATCTGATAGTCCAAGCAGATTTAAACAAACACTACCAATTATTTTCCAATACTTACTGACCCAGGTCTGACAGACATAAAGTATTAACCAATATTATTGCTAAAAATGTTTAGTGGCCAGTGGCTTAGGAACATTTATTGGCAAAATGTGTGTAGATTAAACAGAAAAAGAAAAAGAAAAAAAAAAAAAAGAACCAAAATCCACTGGACTTAAAATGAAGACTTGAGAGCTGAAATGAATCTTCAACTCTTCATTTTAAGTCCAGCACATTTTGGTTCTATGTTTTTTTGGACAATTATTGGTAAATGCATCTAATAGAAGCAGTGCTGACCTGATTCACCTCTGCCTTTCAGGCTAAATGGGATATGGTTTATGAGGAGCTGGTCAGAGATACTACAGGGTCAGCACTGGGCGACAGCAGGTTGGCCGAGTAATTAGACAGAAAGGATGACCTGGGATCAAGCTCTGCCTCAGCCAGCATCCGCTCTGCTGAAGTGTCCTCAAGCCGGTCACTGTGTCCCAGAGGTGCTGTCCTGTAGCTGACGCTGACCTCTGACCCCCCCTGTGCAGGGTCAGTAACACATCACACTATTATTATTTATCATTCCTGAGACACTTGACATCTACGATCCCAATACAGTTACAGCGGCACAGAAACATTCACAATTTGACCATTCTTCTATGCTGCGGCTCCTTTCTCAAGGCCTATTATTTATTAAAACTATTATTTTCTAGTTTTTGTGCACTGTGCCTTTTGTCTGCAGTGTTCTCTTTTGCTTTAGGGTTTTTTTCCAAGAGCTGCACTCAAGATAAGTTGCACTATATTTCAAATAACGTTCCATGGCAGAGTCCTACAGAGGGCTACTTCGCTTCCACACATCAGTTGCATCAACCTCAATTTGTTTACTAAAATGCACTTTGCCGCTCTCAAAACTGTCTTGGTGCTCTCAGAGCCCCTTATCTAATACGATTTATCAGCAATGCACCACATGCGGCTGGGAAATTGCAAGTTGGGCTGCCAAAAAATGTTCCTGATCAGGCCTTTGAAGTCACAAGGTGCCTGACATTCTTGAGAGCAACCAATGGTCTTGTGTGCCGCTCCACGTTTGCCATCACTCAGTCACAAAAGCCACTCAGACAGCAGCAAGGAGCAGCATTTGGGGGGGGGGGGGGGGAATGTGTAAATAGTGTCCCTACATGTTGTGAAAGCTCCTTTGTTCGGTCTGGAACTATTTCTGGAAAGTGCTTTAAATGTTGCCATGGAAACAGGGAAAGTAGTGTTGTTTACGTAGAAAGTGTTGTACTAAGTTTTCAGTGGCAGATTCTTCTCAGTCAATGAGTTGAATGCTTTTTTATCCTCACAGTTCACAGGTATAAAACATTTCTCATAGCAGGTCTTTAACATTTCTTCACATTTGTGGGTTGAGGAATGGATTGCAAGTAAATTTTGACAGAGTGACACGTCAACAGGACATCATGGCAGTTGCGGGGATCAAACCTGTGATCTTCGAGGTACAAGACAAGTCACTAAACACTCGACTACCCTGCCGCCTTGCTTGTGTCTTCTTCACAAACAAAAGCACATCCTCACACACACGCACACACACACGCACGCTCAGATTTTGTCACCTCCATTGTCCTGTTAATCTGAATCCTTAAATAAACCCAGGGCGCCCCAGGCTCTGAGGCTTATTAATATTGCAGCTCCGTCGGTATTCATTATGAATGAGAACAAGTGTGAAGACCCAGAACAGGCTGCAAAACAGAACAGGGCTCCGGCTGTAACAATGCAGGTCGCACAGATAATCGGCGTGCCCCGCCAACCTCAACTTAACCGCCACGCTCACGCTCACGCTCGCCGCCGCTCACAGAAAGCCGTGACAGGTTTCTCCACTGCCCCATAATGTGCGAGTAAGAAATCTGTTAACAAAGCAGATAGGATCAGTGAAAATGTTGTTATCGCTTCTTCAATGTCACCCTCTGCAATATTGCGGCTTTTGAAAAATATTAACGAAGGACGGTGACATTTGCACGGAATATTATGTAGGTGTGGACGGTACAAAGTGCGATACATTTTTCTGCTTTGGCATTAAATGAGAAACATTATTCACTCAATTAGGAGCTTGCTAAATGGGATTAAATGTCAAGGTGTCTGTTTCTATCTACTCTCTCTCTCTCTCGTTGCGTCACCATTTTGTCCCGTCACAATAGGCTTTTTTTGCATTTGCAAAGCAGAACAGGAGAGCCACCGGAGTGTCTCCTTATAAATGATTTACCTTTTTCCATTAAACTGTCCTGTGACATCTGTGACGCCTGACCTGGCTTTTGGAGCCGGTGGCAGCGGAGTGCCACAAGGTGCCGAACCAGGTCCTCTCTCACTTGCCCGGAGATGATGTCAGCTGTGAAGTCCGACAACTATGGTAAAGTGCTTCCTGATTTAGATCTGCTGGAAGAGGGTCAAAAAAAAGAAAAGAAAAGAAAAAAATATATATTGTAAATACAGAAATGCTGACACTATCAGAGGGCCAGGCCAAAGAGTATACCGCTACTGTCGGCCAGAAAATATGCAAAATCTGCAAAAAGTATGTTTTTCAGGAATGACAAAAAGAACGCTTCCTCTCTCATTCGTGTCATAAAAAGTCTTTTAATGGTTTTAACAGGTTTCACTGGAGGATCTCAACACATAAATGCCCATGTAAAGGGGCATTAAAGTCACAATGAAATGAAAAAATGACTTTCTCACCTTGTAAGTTAATTTCCCATGTGATAATATGCACCCATTTAACATTAAACACCAAAAAATTGACATTGTTATTTTCTTGTATTTTTTTTTATATGCTTATATTGCTTTTACTTACTGGAAAACAGCATATGTTTTGTGGTTACTTTAGTATCTGTATTCAGTATCAGTAGGCATACATACAAATTCCAACCAATAATATCATGACAGATTTTTTAACAATCCCACCCTTCCTTCACTCCCATCAAATAAAATCGCCTCTCTCTCCCTAACAGAGACAAGTTTGAATGATCTCTTCCCACCTTATGTCCCGCCCCAACATCCTGTTTCAATAGGAAATATGTCAAATTACGGAAGCAATATGCTCTCAAAATGCTGTTTAATTGTGACTTAAGTAATCTATGACTTTTATCGCCCTGCTCTGGTGACCAAGAAATTGCAACATCATCGACAGGTTTCTGGCACAGCTATTTATTGATCGTTTTTGTATTGATCAGCAACCCTATCCAACCCTCTGCATACATATATTATTATGCTTATTATGCTATGGGACAGTAAAGTGACTTGACCTCAGTGTTTCCACTGTTCCCCTTTATTGTCACCCTGAATTTCTAATAAGTCATTTTCTGAGCCTCAGCTTATTTTACAGTTGAATATTCAGCAAACACACACACACACACACACGCACACACACACGCACACACACACAATCTTTTCCTCTCTTTCCCAATTTCTCTCACATTCACTTACACCATAACTTCCTCAGTTTCTCTCTCACTTTCTCTCTCTTTCTCCAATACACACACACACACACACACACACACCCCTTCCTCCCTCCGTCTCCCCCTCATCACACACATCCTCACCTCCACTCTCTGGAGGAGAAATGACTGTATCTGTGCTGCCAGGTGTGCTCTCAGCAGTGACTGTGACCCCAGACAGAGATCTGCTCTCTGCTGCGCCACGGGGGGAAACAAACGACAAAGCTGCTCCAACCATTTATTTTCTCATCCGTCCTCTCCAGCGCAACCGTTATCGAATTTGTCAACTTTTACGGATAGAAACGTCTGAAGTGTGACAGGCATTTTTTCCTTTTTTTTTTTTTTTTTTTTGGCATTTTCCTTTTACAGACTTTGCTCAAGTTTTCTTGCTTTCTTGCAAACTCATGAATATGGAATATTTGGTTCACAAAAACTGGAATTTCAATACAACTTCAATGACGTTATTTTATCATTTTATAAACGTTTAGTACTGTCAACAAATGCGCAATATGTGCTGAAATTGCATTTTGGCATCACCACCTGAGAGCGTATGGCATGTGGATTGGAATAGTTTGAAGAAGATGAAGAAGAAGAAGACACCTTGATGACGTTGTTGCCTAATGACTTTTCAGATTGCCCTGGCAACTTTATTGCTCAAAAGCGACTAGCAACAAATCTAGCAAACTCTTTCTGACCATTGGAAAAAATGGTAATGTGTTGACTCCGAAAGTATTTGCCAACAAATTGGTATAGCTGATACTGATTTGCGCTACTTGCATGTCTAATCATATCTGATCACTTCCTATACACAGCATATCCCCTCCCTCCGCTAAGAGTTGGGGGCTTATAGCAAGTATATTAATATGCAAATTAGCATATGACATCATCTGGCTGCTGCTAGCAACTTTTTGAGGAGCCAATAGCTTTTCATTTCCTGGGAACCGATTAGAACAGACAGATCCGCAGTCTGGCTCTTTATAGCGCACCGCAACAGTCAGCGTAAAAATTGAACCAAGTCAAACAGCTGAAAACATGACAGCAGCGTCAAACAGTCCACCAGCTCTTGAACTGAATCCCAGCCCACCTAAACTGGTACCAGGAGCAAAATATGGAACTATTTACAGAGCCGACAAAGATGGACACCCAACCGACATCAAAAGTTGCTACAAAGCTGTCCAAATCTTGATGGCTTATCCAGTTTTCCATGGAATTGTAGTAGTATAATTTTTTTTAGATATTAAACTTAGCATTGGCATTGAAGTCAAAATTCTGGTGTCGTGACAACACTCATTTTGCAAACTACAACTGCCTAAAAATTACACTGAAGCAGATATGGATTGAGATTTAATTTAAATCAGTTCATAATCTTATGAGATCATTTTTTTTCATAGGAATAAACTGGAATTTGAGATGGTCCGAGATGGTCCTTGTATGAGGGACAGCAATGCATTTCACTGCAGAAACAAACCTCTGCATGTGTTGGTGTGCATATTTTTGTTTCACCTTTCAGACATCAAGAGTCTTTTTGTAAATGTAAGTAAATATGAGAGAGGGGAAGGTTCCCGCCATACTGCACTGCACTGTACATACAGGGACCTGAAGCATCGCAAAGACCAATGCTGCTCAAGGAAATCTCTCTCCTCTCTGTCTCTCTCTCTCTCTATGCAACAGGTGTCTTTACTACAGATTTTCCTACTGAATTATTCAACGGGCTCTTCCACCTTTAAAATAAGCCCTATCCTATTCATTATTAAGGTGCCTTTTCACTGTGGTGGGAGGCACCTTCAATTATTCAACAACAATATAGAGCCTGGCAAGGGGTTAATAGGCCTTTTGCTGGCAGTGAGTGGTAGGGGAGGTAGGATCGGGGGGTGGAGTGGGGGGGGGGGGGGGGGGGGGGTGATGGGGGGTGGATTTATGATACAGGTCTAGTGGTGAGGTGAGAGAGTGTGGCAGCAGGGGAATCGAGCTGTGACACTGAGAGCGAGGCGAAGGAAGGTTGTGGTGATGGAGAAGCAGCAAGAGAACCTGCAGCCACCGCCAACATGAGACTGAGAGGTGGGAGGAATGTGTGTGTGTGTGTGTGTGTGTGTGTGTGTGTGTGTCCGCATGTGTGTATACTGCAAAAAGTGTCCATCTCAACAAGTCATGATATTTAGTATTGTGATTTAACATCTTATTTTTTTCTGAAACCAAAGAAATCTGCTAGTAGGGTGAGATAATTTCACTGGTTTCCACATGCAGCTCAGCTTGTTTTAAAAGTAATAATCTGCAATTTTAACAGAATTCCTGAAACTAGTCAAACAAAGAGTTCAGAGTATCTGTCTCCAGTGGCGGATTTCATCACTTGTTTTAATTAGACTTTAAAACTGAAAAGAGTAAACAACCTGTTAAGACATAATTGCAGTGTGTGCTTGTGTGGTGAGGGAGTTAAAGGAATGGCTTTGTTGCCTCTCGGTTCGGTCACACTGCAAACATATTTAAGCCATTATGTATTTATGCTGCTAACAATATGTAGAGTTGTACAGTGTGCAGTATGCCTCCACCATGTCGAGATGAAACTGATTAAGCGTGGTTTTGATTATAGTCATGCAACTGTGATTCAGCACTGAAATGGTTTCATCATTAAAACAGCAATAAACACAATTGGGTTTAGCTTAGGCATGCATTGCATAATCAGCGCGTTAAGTATGATAAATCCAGCACATGTGATACTTTCATATGTAATCCGATGATGGGACGGTAATGCTATTGCTTCTATGCTCTATATGCCACTGAAAGAAGCCATTTTAGCCCCATGTTTGAACCCTCGCGTGGCTTTAACGTAATTTCATAACTTCATTTACATAACTTCCATCTCCTTGGTGATCTTAGTCACATAAGTGCTCATAAGTATTGTTCAATGAGTTCAGCAGCAGATAATCTAAAAAGGGGGAGATGCAGAAATGAAACTCAACAAGATGCGTGATTAATTTAACAGATAAAACAGAAGAGCAAACCGGAGTGACACTCAAGCTCTTGATTTGTGTTGAATAATCCTTAAATAAGCTCCCCTGCCGCTGCTGCATCAGTGTCCTCAGCAAAAAGTTATTCCCAAAATAACTCCTTTGGTATAAAAAAAGGATAACAGCAAAAGAGGAATTGCTAATTTCAGTTTGTACGTTCAAGAAAATCCAAAGCGTCCCAAGAAAATTAGACCATTTAGTAAAAAGGTAAAAGCTCCAAGGAAACATTGAAGGTTTTCTTGTTGGTCGGGTACACACAAGTGCTTCCCCCGCCTCAGAAAAACCTTCCTTGTAGTTCAACACGTTCTCTCAAGACGCTTCCTTCTGTTTAATATAACTCAAAATGTTCCAGTTTCAAACAGACCCCTGCCATGTGCCCTTCAGCTCCGTTTTCCTCTTTGTTGTCTCCCCCTGGCGCTCCTCACCTGCCTTTCTCCTGCACAGCCAGGAAGTGGGCTGAGGTGTTCTCGCCCTGGGCTCACATGCTGCATTCACCTGACAATAAACACACTGCCCACGGACACACACACACACACACAACATAACACACTACAAAACACACAAAGAGGCCGTCCTGCTGATTCCTGGGTACCTCGGAGGTTTCAAATGCTTCCAGTGGCTGTTATGCTTTTAAATTCTTGGCTAGACTTTCTAATCGAAACAAATCGTTTAATTCATGAATATATTTAATTTTGAAGCAAAGGATTATAGTATGCTGATTTTGATAAGTACAGCAGTGCTGGCATGTCTGCATTCGTCATATGTAGATTTTCATTCCAAAATAAAGTATAAACCATGTGAAAGAAAGTGACGCCTACTCTTACAAAATTCATAACACAAAATTAACAAATTATGATATTTTTTAAGAGGTAGTAGGCAATTTAAAGCAGTAATCCAGTATGTTAAATGAAGCGGATCACTGGAGTTGATTCAATAAAATTATTAAAGTTGTAACCCTCGTTTTTTATTTTTTTTTATTTTGCCGTCATCTTTGGTGGCAAGTGCTCACTGCTGTTTTTCATGCGCTGCACTTCCCAGAGATCACCTGTCAATCAAACATTGTGGGCGGAGCTTTTCAGTTGATAAAGTTTGAGTTTCTGTAGGTGGCGCTCTCTTCTTTGTCTGTTCAGCTCATGCTAACTACCCAGTTCTTCTTCTATTTATTCCAAACAAACCCTGTTCCTGCTGCCGGGCGTTGGAAACAGACTGTCGAAACAGACATTTGTTTATATAAAAATGTCACAGATTATTACTTTAAGAGATTAGTTGACAAAATCAGAATAGTTTTATGGACGGAATCCTCTATATTATAGGGATATTGAAGTTTACTAACATAAATATCATTTTGGAATATAATTTAAATGGTAACACTTTACAATAAGGGTCACTAGCGCCGAGGTCCGTAAGCATCACTGAAGTGCCAATAATAATGGTAACGCACACCCTCTCGTGTAATATTGCTTAATTAACTAACCCTTAACTTAGTGAATATTGCGATTATACAACAGTTACCAACAAAATAAAAGATATAAACAAAATGTATTCATATTGTGGGGCAATTCGCTCTCAAAATAAAAAACTTTTTGCTAGTGTTATCTCCGTTTCCCTGGAAATACATGAGGTCTGACTAATAACTGGAAAACAATCAGTCACGTCAGTAGACTCCTATGTAATGGAACCTAGTTTACTACTCCAGCAAGTAGGCGGAGCCTTAGTAACGACCTAGCAACAGAGACGATTTCTAGTTCCTGTTGAGTCAGCCAGCCAACTTGAGCTAATGCTTTCTAGAGATCGCGGGATTTCCCAAACTGAATAAATACCACACATATAAACACTTGTTGTAACTAAGATATCTGCTGAAAAAAATAATTTTTCCATGGACAGATTTAGCTACTATGTCCGCGAACTTCACATGTATTTTTAAGCTAGTAGCGCCGTGTCACCGACTCACCGGCACAGCTGATGGATGGCAGAGCGTCTGGTAACATCAAGGCTGAACAGAGTTAGCGTAGCGTTATATTTAAATATATTGTATGATAATATGGCGGAGTAATATTTAGTGATGAGCACGGCTAGGTGTGCTGTCATGCTGATTTGAGCACGTTCTAAATGTCTAGTTGACCAATCAGATCGCTTGGTCGGAAATACCTGTTGTATAATGCTTAATAAGCATTAACTAACCTTTAATTAACATTTAACTAATGTGTCTGGTAATCATTTACTAATGGTGTTCATGTTAACTAAGGTATTAATTTATACATTATTTAATAGTCATCTTTATAAACTATTAAATAATGTATAAATGAATGCTTTAGTTAACATGAACACATTCGTAAATTACACATCAGTTAACTGTTAATTAAGGGTTAGTTAATGCTTATTAAGCATTAACTAACCCTTAACTTAGTGACCCTTATTGTAAAGTGTTACCATTTAAATATGATCATTTTGATCTCACTCAGCCTCTACATATCAAGCTAACATACACACACTTTTTAACATTTATATATTTGCTAGCCAGTTTGCTAGCAAAGGTGAGTGACAGCAAATACTGGAAGGTGGAACATAAAAATAGCCAACTGCACCGTTGGCCTGCCAGCTTCCTCTCAAGTTACAAAAGTGTTTACATTTAGCTGACGCTCTTAACCGGAGCGACTTACAATGAGTGAGCAGGTAGGGGGTCGGTGTCTTGCTCAAGGACACTTCAGCAGGGCATCCAGCTGGTGACAGACACACACTGGCTGTCTCCAGAATCGAACTTGTGACCTTTCAGTTATGGGATGGTCTCTGTAACCACTAGATCATCCAGAACATGAGAGCCATTATTTTTTGCCACTCTTAGTTACTTTTCTGTGTGTGTTTGTATCGGCCATAACATCCAACTTCTTGGACCATTAATTCATTACATTAATCTGTATATTCCATCCTGTAATTGCTCAAAAGCCATAATTTTGTAATGTTATCTTTATCATTACTAATTGATTTGATGATCCATGCATTCCATTTATAATGTAATAGATGGGAGATTAAGAATTTAACTGTCCATAGCCATTAATGTGATCAAGATGTAATTAATGAATAACTACATCTCATTAAATTTAATCAAACTCGATTTTATGCCGTCCAGTTTCACTCCATATATCCCAGCAGCCTAGAGATTAAATGTTGGAAGTTGAGTAATGTGCAAAGTTTTTAAATCTCTTTTTGATATACTTAAGTTTAGGCCATACAAGCCCTCCATAAAGAATATGGATGAATCTGAATTAGTATCAAATGAACTAATCTTCTAAAAACACACTGACTGAGCGGCACTATCCTTATAGTCACACTCATTCATATTCTGACCAACATTTATGATGCAAAGACACATTACATTTGTAAGGAATGCTGTCAGAGCCTATGATCACATATTTGCCATTTCATTTTTAAGAATCATTTACAGTAAGAAAAACTAAATTCAGAGGAAAGTACACACTCACACACACACAGATCCAGAAACACACAAATGCCCAAGGGTCAACCCTCCCTCTCTGTGTCTCTCTCCCTGTGCCATTTTCTCTCTCTCTCTCTCTCTCTCTCTCTCTCTATTCTTTATGCTATTAGAAATGCTACAGCTCCCCCTATTGGCCTGGATCAGGTGGGAGCCTTTTTGGAGATCAAAGTTTCCCAGCTTTATCAAACGCAGCTCTGTAATGTAATGGATACTGCGGGCAGGAAACCGGTCCTGAGGAACATTTGACACGTATCAAGTGGTATCTCTGTCCGTGATCTGTGTGCTGCGGTTTGCCTTAATGTTACAGTCAACACAGCCGTGCCGGCCAGGTCATTAAAGCTTTCATGAGTGTAATTAACCATGCCTAATCTCAAATGTCATCAATAACCGCCTCATTCTACAGTACATCTGAGGTTATGCAGTTTTTTCCAAGGGAAAATTATATCAATTTACCAAGATCAAACAGCAGCGGAAATTCTCCAGTCGCTTTAGTGTAATTACCGGTTTGTTGCAGCTCGAGACAAAAGCGTCCTTTCTGCCTAAACAGTTGAATCTCAAGTGCTCCACTCTTGAGCTCCTCTTGTCCTCCGATGCCTGTGCCCGCACATTCAGAATGGAGATACTCAGTGTGTTTCTTCCTCCCCCACCCCAGAAAATTGAGAGGTTGATGGCTCTCGCTTGATAGTCAGAGAGAGATGGAGAGAGTGTGAGTGGCCCTCTGTCCTTTAGGCCTTCCTCCTGATTTTGGGAAGCCCAGCTGAGCAGCACTCTGAGTCTGAGGCTCTGTTCACACTGCAGCTGAGCGTGGCCCAGTTCTCATTTCTTCCCTCATATGTGATGAAGATCTGATGTTTTCTAATCAAAAAAGACATTACATTTTTTAAATTATTTTTTTATTTGCGATTGATATCTTTATTGGAAATATTTACGAGCTACAAAACGAGCTACAAAAAGAAGACAACATACAATACAAAATATAAAATAAACACAAAATACAAATCAGAATGGTACCAACGCACATAGAGCGTAATATAACAGGACATATACCTTGGCACATACACATATAACAAGAAAAAAACAGGGAAAAAGAAGAGACAGACATTTTTTAAATTCTGATCTGAACCACATGGATATGTGCTTCAAAATCGGATCCTGAGTCAAGTTGCATGTAAGGTCTTACATGCAACTTGTGTTTGAATGGTCAAATCAGAATCTTGTTCACCTGAAACAACTGTCATAATTTCGGCAACGCAGCAGCTTGGCTGAGCAGCATTAGCATGGAGGACAAGGAGACACAACAATGGAAAGAAAGCCCATCGCCAACTTGATTGGTATTTGGGGAGACGCTTCAATTCAATCAAAACTCGGAGGCACAGACTGTAACCGAAATGTGAAACAAGCGAGAGAAGCCTAGGTACAAAAACAGAAGTGACATCTTTTGCTATTGTTACTCTGTGCATGCATCTTTTTTGCATCACTGTCAGTTCATATTGGTATTGATATGGGTTACATCCTATAATAGATATGAGCAGTCATCCAAACAAATAATATATGAGCAGTAATTTGGAATTAAGCATGGAGGCCTGCGGTGTGAACGTAACCTAAAACAATCAAAACTCAGGGAATTGACTGCCTCCCCCTCCTCTCCTGTCTTTCCTCTGCTTCTCCTCTGTGCTGAAATAGCAGATTGAAACCCTCGATAACGCCATACATCTGTCTGTCTGTCTGTCTGTCAGCGAGGAGAAAGAAACAGAAATGGAAATATGTCTGCGGAGAGAGGAGGCATGCACGGTGTATAGGGAGGGGGGCGGGGGGGGGGGGGGGGGAAATCCCAGTAAGTAAAAGTTTGCCCCAGGTGACAGCTTGGAGAAACTCCCATGAAGCTCTCTGCCGAGAGAGTTGCATGCTGGGCCGCGCAGAAACAATGGACTAATTAAGGCGAGGCTCTCGACGCAGGGTTCAGCGCAAGTCCTTGGATCTCAGCTGGACGGTGGAATGAGCGAGGAGGGAGGGTGGTTTTTCTCCTGATTAAATTCAGATCAAGGGAACTGACACAATCTGGCTTTGGTTCGGGCTTAATGAATGGCTCCAATTATTTTAGCCGCGGGTCCTATCTGGTTCAACTGTGGTACACACACACACACACGCACACTTTTGTGGTACCTGTGTGGTTAGAGCATGGCACCAGCACGGCCAAAGTTAGGACTTTATATCCCACCAGAGCCGCCTATACTTCAAATGCAGTTTGAATAAAAATGTCTGAGAAACAGGCATGTATTATTGTTTTTCTCACACTACTTCCACTGCAGTTGTGCACACCGAATCAAAGTGCCTGTGTGCATTTGTTAAATGTCACATCGCAGATTGCTAAATTGAGCAAATAAAGCCCTAGATTTGATCTAAGCCAACCATATCGAGGGGAAAGATGGATTTGGAAAGTAAACAGGGGCATATGGTAAGACTTTGGGGAGATTAAGCTTTCTTGTGTGGATAGGTGTATGGAAGGAGAGAGACAGAGTGTAGGAAAATCATTTGAACTGGGATTTGAAGTCAATAAAAGGGGAAAATATGAATGTGGAGTTGTGCCAGTGAATGTCTTCTAGTGGAATTTGTGAGCCTGTTCTCATATCAAATTCGTACTTATGGTTACCAAATGTAATGCACCGTAATTTTGTGCGATAGTCTACGAATCGAGTGAAACAGAGGCAGAGCTGATGTGGCTGAAACAGGCAGTAGCGTGACATTGAAATAGTGCGGTGGATGGGCGGATACGGTTACCTTAAACTTCGATGACCTGGGTTCAATTCCCAACTGATGCAAATTTGTCTACTGTTTAAGTTACGTTTTCATTTTCAGTGGATGTTTTTCTTATTGATCCATGACCAAAACCTTATCCTAACCTTAAGCAACTTGTCTTAGTGGCCTGAGTGGCCTAAATTGTAATTGGTCAATCCTAATCCTAACCTTAACCCTAACCAAAGTCTTTTTAGTTGCCTAAACTTCAGTAACTAAGTTGTTTTAGTGCAGGTTATGAGGAAAGCAATATCATAAATTAGATGTCTTCCTCTGATTTACTTCTCCCAGACATATATGAGTTTAATTTAAAAACAGTGTGAGATTTTGACCATTTTCTCATACTTCTGCATAATTCTGCTCCAGAGAAATAAGTGTTGGATTCACTATATCATGCTTCTCACTTTGCGCTTTCATTTCATTTCTCACATCTCAACATGCACTTATTCTCCTCTAAGTCTCTAACAGGTCAGTTAGGAGAAAAATCTCAGAAATCTACCAGCAATCTATGAGTGTGACATCTACAAAGGAGATATCATGTTTTTCTTATTTCTAGCTCATCTTACAGTGAATGCAGATGTATTATCATGTGCATCTCTTTATTGCTCCTAAGGGGGGATTTAGGAGAAATAATTCAGATATCATTAATCCTAAATTAATACAGTATTGAGACATGCTATATTTCTCCAGAGGCAAAGAAAAGCTGATGTTAAGCAACAGGTCTTACGAATCAAATGCGTAGGTGTGTGACGAATCAAGGAAGCATGATGTTTTCGTAAGATATCATGCGAACGTTGTATGAGAACGCGTTGAATTTGTCAACCAGGGACTCCTGATGGTCTGTCCTTCTCAAGTTGGCGTGTACGAGTCTGTGTTAGTGTGTGTGTGTGTGTGTCTACGAAGAGCCAGGGCATCTCAAAAAGCTGGAGACAGTTCAGAGCGAAAAGGAGGGTGAGAACAAGAGACCAGGGGAGAAACAGGGAGTTCACTATTCACATCCCTGCTGGTACTTTGAGCAGCGAGGGAGAAACAGCTATAGTGTTACATTCTCGTGGGTGGGTTTGAAACTGGATGATCGTGCCAGGTATCTCCGTGATTTCTACATGAGTTTTCTATTGGCAGAATCAACAGTTGAGCTGTCTTGTGGCCAAACACTCGGCTGAGGACACCGATGTAAAATCTTGACAAGAAGTCTGCTTTCAAAGGACTGGGCAGGGGCTTCTCTTTTCTTTGGATTTCCTTCCTTTCCTTGGATGACCTTTTTGAAATGAGAGCAGTGTGAGTCATACTTTCTTAGTTCCATGCTATGAAACAGGTTGGGCCTGCATTGAATGAAGTGGAAGAATTTGTAACCACCAGGTTTGAGGTCAGTGCACTTTAAATTGAAGAGTTCTGTTCCAAAATGCAATATATCCATTTGAGAGAAAAAACTAATTCCCTGCAATTCATCATTAAATATCTCCAAGACAAAGAGTCTGTTCAAGTCAGGATTTTGTCAACTTAAATTATCTACTATAATTTTAATACTATTAGTTTTAACTTTGTGCTATTAATCATTTTGTATGCGTAGGTACTTTCTTCAAATAGTGATATCTCATTTTGGAACCAAAAAAAAAAAAAATCAATTTCAATCAATTTAAAATGTAAAGTGAAACTGTTGAACAATTAAATTGACTGCAACCCTGGCAAGTGGAAACGCATAACAGCACTACGTCCTAATTAAATATTTGCTTCTCAAGAGCTACAAGAAGTGAGTTTCTGACAGAAGGGTCTGTGGTTCAAATCCCAGTTGGGGAAAATCTGGGAGCAAGACAATGCTCTGCACCTCAGTCAACAGTTACCGTCAATGTGCCCTTGAGGAAGGCACTCCAGTTGGAGCTCAGGTGCCCAACAGCAGAAGACTGTGGTTGTACTAGGCAGCTCCCAGTCTGTAGTTTAATGAGTGTGAAGCAATTCCCGCACGAGGCAAGATTTTTATGTAAAAATACAGCCGTCCTTTCAGCCTAAAAGTGGGGCTAAAGTAGAGAAGAGTGTCCCATCACCACTGATTGAGATGTGGTAGATTAGCCAGTTTTTGCTCAAATTAAATTCTGATGTTGAGTATGGTCACTGGCAGGAAATCTTTTCTGCCGATAAGTGACGAAAATCCAAACTGTCACTTCGTCCAGAGAAAGCTGGACTCACCAACATTAGATTTGGTATAAAGCATCACAGACCGGCCGGCTTGGTGAACATGAGCCTGCTGTGTGCAGTTTACTGACGTCATTTTCATGTCAGTAATGAAATCAAATAATTCAGAGAGTCTACCTCTCAGTGCCATTTGGGGCCACCAGCGTGTGAAGAAGTCCAGTGCAGCTTTAATATTTTGACCAGGCCAAGATTAATGAAGCTATGGTGAGCATGTGCCTAGTCTCACTCACACAAGGCTTTGGCATAGTCAAGGGAGAGAAATAACAGTGTTTAGTTCAGTGGTTCACAAACTTTTTCATATCAAGGATCCCTAATTTAGTCCACATTAGGGCCACGGACCTCCATTTGATGCGATTTTGTCCCCCGGACCCAAATCTGAGAATATTTTTATTGTTCGATATGATTTTGTCCAGAACTCCATGACTATCTGTATTGTAGGGAGAGAGATAACAGTGAAACTATGATCAAAATAATCAGTCTCCTACATTCTATAATTGTTCTTGTAAATGAAATAATGAAGTTTAACACTTCATCAATTTGCTGGGGACCCCCTAGGATGCCCTCAAGGACCCCTGGTGGTCCCCGGATCCCACGTTGAGAACCACCGGTTTAGTTGACATGTTCTGTATTATTATTCCTTTCCTTCCATTACAAGCAGCACCACCACTTTGAATCAAATGTGCTCCAACCGCTGTTGAAATTTAACATGAAACTAATTCCTAATTACACAGAGTGTAATACGGCTATTGAAGCGCTCTAAACCTCCTCGTGTTTTATGTTAAGTTAATATGATTAATAGTGCTTCATTTGTTTATGTCTTTCACTTTCTAAGCATAGATTATTTTCTGTATTATCCCTTTCTGTACCATCCCACCAACAAACACATCACATCCATCGTTTAAACCTCCATCCATCACCGTTGTTTACTGACAGTTCATTTTGGGTCTTAAAATCGTTTGTTCCAACTTGGCAGTGACAGCTATCCGGCTTGTCAAAGACTGGAAAACAAACAAATGTTGTTGTCTGCCTGCCTGTCTGTCTGTCTGTCGGTGGATTGGACTGTGAGGCTGGAGCCTGGTTCCTCGCACATGACAGGTTTCCGTTCAGCAATCTGCCTCGTCTGCTGATTTGAACGGGGCTGTTGCCGTGTTTGTGTGTGAGAGGGTGTGTGTGCATGTGTTTGTACGGGCAAATGTATGTGTATGTGTTTATGTGAAAGTGCGTGTTTGCATCTGTGAACATCCAAGTGTGTCTAGCAGATTGGAGTTTTAGTTATACAAACATTTTTTAGAAGCAGAGCGGCTCTGGCAGCAGATATAAGAGCATGGCACTAGCAAGAAATACAAGGTAGCTGACAAAGTTGAACAGCAAAGAGGGAACTCTTGTCAACATATAAATAAACAATATAAATGGCAACAATTTATTTCTTCACTCATTCATGACCACGGCATTCATGATCTTGGAAGGTCAGCAGCTAGCTAGCTAGCTTACCTAGATAGCTATAGGCTAGTATGGCTAGTTTGAACTTGGAAGGTCAGCTAGCTAACTAGCTAATCTAGATAACTAGTTAGTAGTGCTAGTTAGCATTTTTTTCAGTGCTAGGCTGCATAATATTAGCTTCCTCTTCTCTTACCTCTTGCCTTTTTTACTGGGCTTCAGTCTAACATTACTAACGCCAGAAAAACTGTGGTTCTTTGGCTCCGCCCACTGAGGTTTAACTCAACCAATCAGATTATTTCCTCCTCCAGAGCAGCTCTGCCTGCGAAATGTATAACAAAACAACTCCAATCCGCATGTGTTTACGTGCAACTGTATGTGTGCATGTCCATGTGTGTTAGAAGAAAGTGGCCCTTAGGAACCGAAGATGTTGAATAATGACGACAGTTCAGGGCTGACAACCAGCGGAGAGGAACCTGTGACCTTTCACACTTTTCCATATCAAACATTTAGGAGAGGAGCAACAGCTGTCTCCTCCGATCTGACGCTCCAACATGAATTGCAAACATTATCGTTCCCAAGTGTCACCGGATAGCTTTGTTGGGAGTGGTGTGTAGGTGCGGGGTGGTGGCTTGGCTGTGTGTGTATGTGTGTGTGCGTGTGTGTGTGTATTCCTTTGTGCCTCCGCGTTTTCTTGTTTTCCTTCTTCCCCAGACAAAACAATTGAAAGGCCGTTTTCATCGCCACATATTCTTTGCATTACGGGTAAGTCGATCCACATTGCAAACTGTTCAGAATCAGGAGGTGCTGCATGGGCGCTGTCATCCGAAACTAAATGAAACATTTAGCCAAGGGACACGGACTCCTATAAGGCAGCAGCGGACTCCTATAAGGCAGCAGAAGCGAAAAGCAGATGAATGCCGCTGAGGGAACGAAGAAAAAAAAAAAAACATTCCAACATTTTATATTGTAAGTGGTGCAGTATTCTACGGCCACGAAGCTCAATCAGCAATCTGTCGGGACATTTGGAAAATGGGATTCTCCTTCAATGATGACTGCAGGCATTCGCTTCCTCGGTGATGGAATGACATCAGCCAATCCGCGCCGCTTGTTTACCTTCGGCGCTCTGTCGCAAATTTAATATCAGAGTGTATGTTTCTACATCTGCCCTGGCCAGCCTTTATCAGAGGTCAAAATGTTTCCAAACTGCAGAGTGGGTCATTAGAAGTCCATCATGGAGGAAAACATTCAATGAAAGCATCCTGGCTCTGCTGTATTGCCTGTTTCGGCCTCTGTTACTGCAGAGCCTATAGGCTGTAAATGGGCTGCACTGTGCTGTGGGAGCCACTGCCGCACAGACAGATTACGCTTGTCACCGCTGATCTACGTGGAATGGCTAGCTATTACCGGAATGATCTCGGGACGCATACAAATATACGCAGAGCACAGGTGGACAATCGTCATGAGATAGCTATTTGATGGAGACAAGTAGTGTGCATTGTAGGCTATATTGTGAAAGATAGATGGCAACTCGGTCTGCAAACACACCCACGCAAGCGCACACACATACATACAAACAGACATACAGAGAGGGGAAACACACACAAAGACACCGCGACACACCCCTTTGCACTCACAGTCACACACACGCACTACACACTACACACTACACACTACACACATGGAGTCCCCAAGCAGATAAAGCCATCAGTGGAATTAATATCTGTGTGCTGTTAGTGCCTTGGGCCAAAGCCCTCGCCGTAAACACATCACTCACAGTGTAGCCAACCGGCCAAGGGATCAACCCAGGGGTGGAGAAGGAGGGATAAGATGGAGGGGAAATGGTTTAGATATGTGTGTGTGTGTGTATGCGGTGGCTGAGAAGCAGTAAAACAGTAAGAGGGTCACTGGATGCAGATTTCCTTCCCTTATTTTTAACATTTAACTTGAATATACTGTAGATTTTTTTTCTAATTAGTGCACATATTGAGAAGGTTTTGCATTTTATCTGCAGTGCAAAAGAGACAAAAAAAGCGCAGTCACACTACAAAAAAGTTCCAAGTCCTTGACACATAATTTATTCTTATACCGAGTTCTAAAATCATTTTTTCCTAAAACAAAGACATGAGTGGCGTGAGATAATTTTGCTTCTCTTAATACAACTCATCTTCTTTCTAATATGAATACAAGATTATATTACTGATGTTAAATGAAAGACTGTTTGCTCTGCGATGGCTGAGTACAACACATGACATTTTGTTGAGAGGGAAGATCTGAGGAAGGGGTCGATGAGAGTGCAGGGACGTTTGGTGAAGGAGCTTCAAAGAGAGAGACAGACAGCAAAGAGAAAAACGAGTACAGAAACTTTTTGCAATGCGGTAAGGTGCGCTTGGCCAAGGGGTTAGAGAGAACATCCCATAACTGTTTCAATCCCTGTGACTGCTAATGTGTCCAAGCACAGCTGTGTGTCCTGTTGAAATGTTGCTGACCAAGACACCAAACCCCCTACATGCTCAGTCACAGTTCATCAGCTTAAAGGGGCATTAAGTCATCTAGGAGGAGTAAGCTAGCCAATCAGAGCAGAGATCCAACGGAAACGTCTAGTGAAGAGGTAATAGGGAGCCGGAGTGGGCGAAGTGTGGGGCGAAGTCTTTGTGTGGTTGACTAGCAGCTAAGTGGCATTGACCGCAAAGTAGTATGTCTTCTGCAACTAAACAAAGCAACAAATGGTGTTGAGGTTCAGCTCTCAGCTCACTAGCATAAGCTTTTACACTATTTGCATATTTCTGTTATTTTAGGGCGTAGAAACTTACAGAAAAGACGTTGTAACGATAGAGAACTTCAACATAGAATGAACCAACTGTTGTTAGCGAGGGTGATCCGCCTGAGTAAGGAGTAAACACTTTCACGCATGGCTAGGTTTTCACCTCTTGAGATGCAATTTGGGACTTTGCTGAAGTTTGATTTCAGGCTCACCATAGTAACTGCCAACATTTTTTCACTGTAGCTAATTTTGTTGTTCATGTAAGTTATACTGGATGGATTTTTGTAAAATTAAGCCAAGCGAGATGTATTCATGCTTACAACATATCCATATGTTTTTTAGGTTGCTTAGGGTTGAGGGAAATGACAACTTCGGCTCCCTATATATATCACCATGCAAAATACTTTAATAGTAATACTGCTTTGTAATTTCTTTTCTTGGCTTCAGAATGAGGCTTTTGCTTTTACTGCCTCTTTAATGTCTAAAACGTAAATAGAAACAGGAGGGACAGAATGGGCAGGAGAACTGAGAGGACGGCGTGATGTTTTAGACCGGGAAAGACGGCGTAAAAAGGGGAGAGAGTGGATTGTGGGAAGGGGTGAGGTGGGCTGGAGGCAAGAAAGATGAGGGTGTGTGTGTGTGGGGGGGGGGGGGCAGTTGAGGAGTTAGGGGGGGTCTGTGTGAATCGGACAGGCCCGGCCGGTGGCTGAGTGGGAGGTGGTGATGGACCAGAGCAGGCTCCCGTTATCCAGAAAAAGGGCACAGAGGGGACAAGCTCAGAGAGGCGGGCGATGACTGAGCCTCGGCTAGACCGAAATAAATAAATAAACCGGGCGAATTTTTTAAGGGGAATAAAGAGAGCGACAGAAGGGGAGGGGGAGGTGGGGGGGGGGGGGGGGCTCCGCAGTTCGGGGTCCAACATCAAACGGGACCCGAGTTGAGGAGAGCTATTGTGCGTTGGAGAGAGAAAGAGTGAGCATGAAAGAAAGACTTGAGAAAGTGAGAGAGATTGTGGGTTTAGTGCGGAGAGCGAGAGAGATGGGGGATATCACAACCGTTTTAGGGGATATACCGAGACAAGACGCGGGTGAGAGAGAATTGAATAAGTCGCCAAAGAGAACAGGGACGGCCTTTGTTGTCTCATTCCTCACGGCCGCTTTGTAAGCCTGATTACTCCATATTGGCAACCAAAGGGAATGAGTTTTCTAGGGCCGCTGTCGGACGAAGGATGTAAAAGGTCTGCCATATGTCTTAAAGTAATATAGAAACACAGGATCAAGGCACAATATAACTGAGATAGAAGACACATTTTGAAGCTAATACATGGATCCCATCTAAGTCTTACAGAAAGAGAAGATCAATGAAGTGATTCGGGGCTAAACTATAGCTCAGGCTCATCCAACTTTTAGTGGAAAGAACAGAGCGAAGAAAACCAGGATAGACATTTCATCCCCTGTGAGCGTTTAGGGCTTTGAGCCTCCCGCTGAGCTCGACGGCGTGTCAGCGGTGAGACGGTCCACCTGCGGTCTCCCATGGGTGCCATTTTGGATCAATGGGAGGGAAAGGCGGAGGGGGCTTTGGAGAAAGAAAGCCGGGGGTGATAAGGGGAGAGCCGACCCAAGAGGGAGGGTGTTGCCTGTACTCCCTACACCATCACACTCACACACACACACACACACACACACACACATACACACAGTCACATAAGGGTCTAAGTAACAAATTACAATTACCCTTGTTACTGTAAGTGGCTTTGTTGTGCACTTATACTTTTTGGAGTATTTTTTTACTTTTACTTCAGTTTGTTTTGACTGAAGCATTGTACTTTGCTATATTTTAAATCACATCCATTCCTTGTTGAGTGAATTGTGTTTACTCACATTTTATTTTGTTTATGTAATTTATTTTGTAATTTTTGTCGAATTAAGAGAATCTAGTCGACTTCTGTGTCCTCTTGTCCTTTTTGCATTGCATGGGGAACATTACTCTTCTTTGTAACTCAGTAACTTTCACTTGAAGTAACCCAAGGAGACCAAGAGGCCCTAAAAAGTGGCGGGACAGAAGGATCATACTACACCTTACATATGAGCTCTCTCAATATGTGCGCTTGTTCGCTCTTGTGTCCTCCATGATGCGTTTTGACATAATATCTAATAGCCGAAGTACAATTCCAAAACAAAAGAAGGTGAGGATGGAGGATGTGTAAAGAACCAGAAGTTTTCTTGTCGACGAGAACATATGGGAAGCCGAGAATGACACATCAAGTCCAAACAGCACTATAGTCAATAGTATAGAGCTAGTTTAAACAGCTAGGAAAATGAACAGCTGTGTGTCTTAATTAACATCAAACTTAATTGACATCAATTGCACAGCCCTCAAATCTCAAACTGTAAGGATGCTTCACTGTTCTCGTGTTCTTGAGAAAGACATGAGAGATTTTTTTAGAGGCTCCCACTGATATCTCCCACTTGGTGTCACAAATTGAAGAAGTGTGTCAACACAGGCGGCAAACATGGCAGCGAATCCACTGATGTCTGCAATCCTAGGGAGTAAAAAACAACATCATCAGTTCTAATCACACAAATACCATCAACTGTACTGATGAAAAGCGACCAATATCTGCTTAATTTGTTAAATTACGGCTGATTTTAAAGTAACGTAAGTAAAGTAACGACAACGATTGGCCTTACATTCATCATGGATGTGGCCGCTCCAACGAGTTAAACACCTGAATGTGAACATGACATGATTGTGTGAACCACCACCATTGCCACCAGTGGTTTGGAGTGTTTTTGCCCCAAAACAACAAAACCAAACGAGACAAAATGAAAGCATCCATATGGGGAAGTGTCATGTCCGAGCTGCCGACGGCTTCAGAGACACACAGCACTGTGTGAGAGAACAGAGGAGAGACGTAGGCAGAGCCAGAGAGAGAAAGAAGTAAGAGTTACTGAATTAGAACAGTGATTCTCAACCTTTTTCATATCAAGGACCCCTAATTTAGTCCACATTAGGGCCACGGACCCCCAGTCGATGAGATTTTGTCTCTCCGACCCAAATCTGAGAATATTTTTATTGCTAGATATGATTTTGTCCAGAATTCCATGACTATCTGAATCATAGGTAGAGAGATAGCAGTGAAACTATGATCAAAACAGTGATTCTTCTACATTCTCTAACTGTGTTCTTGTAAATGAAATAATGGTGAAGTTTAATAATTCATCAATTTACCTGGGATCCCCCTGGAACCCCCTCAAGGACCCCTGGTGGTCCCCGGACCCCACGTTGAGACCCACTGAATTAGAAGACACGAAGGAACAGCTTGTGTGAATAATTACTGTCTGTCTCATTGCATTTGACTGAGAATTGAGTTTGAAATGCCCCCCCCCCCCCCCCCCCCCCAGCGAAACCAAAACATGTATAAGTAGAGCAATTATTTGTAAAACAATAAAAGATCGTCAACATGTTAAGGCATGACAAGCTTCTGCCGTCGGCCACCCACTCACTCGCCTCCTGAAAAATGTGCGAGCTCGACTGAATCACCGAGAAACGGTAAGCGAAAGGCTAAATCACAATCCACACCCGCCCAGAACCCACGGACGCAGCCAAAAAACACGACGACATACACACACACACACACACACACATGTCCAGAAACATTACAGCTGATGCATTTTAACGCCGTTCATATCTAATGTGGGAAATGTTCTGCTGAGACGGGCTATCACTTAACTTTTCCTGGCAGCGTTCGGGGCGAAAACTGACGATAGCAGGCCTGCTCAGTGTTCCAACTGCTCTCTCCCGAGACTCATCTGGTAAACACACACACACACACACACACGCTAAAGACTGCCTCACACACACACACACACTCACTCACACACACACACACACACTTAAACATGAAGAACCTCCCAATACACGCACACACTTAAACAACAAAAACCCTTCCTATTCAAATTCACACACATTTAGACGCACTTGGACAGAAACACACATTCTCTCCATCCCTCCCTCTCTCTCTCTCTCTCTCTCCCTCTCTCTTTCTCTCTCTCTCTCTCTCTCTCTCCTTCTCATACACACTCTCGGACGCCCGGATGAGCCTCTCTCTAACCTCTCAATACAGAAACGTCCCCCCCCCCCTCTCCTCCTCCTCCTCCTCCTCCATTCCCCACTTTTCATCTCTCAATCTGTGTGTTTGCCTGCTGCAGTGGGGTGGGAGCTGACAGCCAATAAAAGAGCAGCCTGTTTTTTTTTCGGGGACCGCTCCGTTCCATGTTGAGTGGTTTGTTTTTCCTCCTTTCTGGATCAACTCACAATGGCGGTTGTGTACTTTGCTCCAGGTTTTGGCCTCTTCTAATGTGGTCTTAATGAGGGAGAGGGAATGATTTAATGGAATTCATTACCCCAAGGTGCTGGCCGCAGCGAGGCCGTCCAGCCAGAACGCTTTCTGCGCACACAGCAGCGGGATATTGAAGTCTATAAAAGTCCATAAAAGCCTAAACAGCAGTATAGTGCCGGGGATTTTTTAATGACCACAATCGAGTCAACATGTTCATTCAATTAAAAAGATTAATTTTCTCCTGCGCGCAGTTGACGGTCTTGATTTGTAGTGTTGATCGTGCGAAGTTCTGACCAGTAGTCTGAGATGGGCAAAAATATTTATGATTTTAATGGAAAAAACTATCTAAAACTAAAAAATACTCGCAGTAAGAAATACTATAAACACATCTTTGAAAGGTATGTGATTTCTAGATATCCGTGAATATAAAAACTCTTTCCTCTTGTCTAATCGAGTTAAAAATTTGATTGACGAATGAGAAAAGACCATGCTGTTATATAAACTTTAAGTTAACACCAAATTACATGATGATTTTATGACACCTATAAAGCACACATTATAAAACATAAATGTAATTAAATTCATACTTCAAATACATGCACTGGAAACACTGTCCATCTGTGCTTGTAGTCAAGATGTACAAAAATATTAGTAATTTTAATGAAAAAATTAAATAAAGCTAAAAGATATTAGCAGTAAAAAAAAATGTATTTAAATCAAAATACTATATATATAATATAGATGAACGTGATTGACGAATGAGAGAAGGTACAACACGTGGGGTCCGGGGACCACCAGGGGTCCTTGAGGGGGTTCCAGGGGGTCCCCAGCAAACTGATGAATTGTTAAACTTTACCATTATTTCATTTGCAAGAAATTAACACGATTAGAGAATGTAGAAGAATGGCTGTTTTGGTCATATTTTCACTGTCCTCTCTCCACCTACAATACAGATAGTTATGGAATTCTGGACAAAATCATATCTAACAATAAAAATATTCTCAGATTTGGGTCTGAGAGACAAAATCTCACAAAAGTAATTAAATTCATACTTCAAATAGATGCATAGGGAACACTGTCCATCTGTGCTTGTAGTCAGGATGCTGTGACATGAGCCTGCCTCCAAATCTGCATGCCGCTACACTCAAGGCGATCTGCCTGCCCTCTGTACCAAACACTGAACTCCACAAAGTTTCCTGAATATTTGATCGGTCTGGGAGGCTTTTTTTTTTTTTTTTTTTTAAACCACCAGCACGTCATTTCATTGTTAAATCTTTCTATAGCGTATATAAATATTTATTTTCTCTGTATTGGGCTCATGAATAATGCAGGTAGGGTGGAAGAAGGGTTCTCAGGGGCTGCGGTTGTTGTTATTGTTGCTCTTTTGTTTAGCGTTATGGCTCCTCTTGGCCCCCGGCTAGACCCGCTCCTCTTAGCAGCCGTCCACCTCTTAACTGACTTGTTTTGTTGAGAGGAAATCACTGCAGGCGCTTTTCTGTTTTCTTCTGATGAGATTTTGCTTGGTTTTTATTGTTGTTGTTGTTGTTGTTTTGTGAATAGACCAAGGGAGACTGTACAGAAAAGAAGCAATGGAGATACCTGGTTTGCAAACATTCACATATGGAGTTTTAGTGCATCCAGAGGCGATTGACTTGGTCTCTAATGTTCAAAAAAATGCTTTTCACTGTGTTTGTCCCAACCGGATCTCACACAAATACGTGAAATGAACACGCCTTGTAAACACCAAATGACATGTTGTTGGCAGTGTTAAAATTCTGTGTTCCCAGCATGAAACGTGTTACGTGAAGGAGACACGACTCTAAACAAGAAGCAGTGTCACATTGAAGTAGTGCCGTGGAAAGTAAGGGTGTTGGACGACGACCAGGGTTCAGTTCCCAGCTTGTATGAGAAATATTTCTACCACAAGTCAAATTTAAATTTTTAAGGTTTTTCTTAATTAACCATGACCAAAGCCTTTCCCTAACCTTAACCAAGTTGTTTTAGTTGGCTAAACTTAACAGTTAGCCAACCTTGACTGCCACAGAATCCAGTTTGTGGTGGAGGAACGTAATTTTCACATAACTCGTGTTCACAGCATGTAAATCATTGTTTCAGACTTTGTGGTAATTTCACAACTTTTTATGAGATCATGTTGGTTTGTCCACTTTTATTACAATAGATGTTGGTATTCAGGGGCACCAGAACTTACTGTTCATCCTTCTGGAGGTGTTAGGGGCCAAATTCACTATTACTAGGCTCCCTCTCTCCTCTAACATCCCATGTTTTGTTCAACCTGCTTTAATAGCACAAGGGATCAGATCCTGTTTATTGGCAAAGTGGTTAACATGGTATCATAGTTACATCTGACACAAAAAAAGATCGCATTTACTACATTTCACATAGTTTTTCAATGTCTATTCTGTACAGTAAGTACACAAAGTTTAACATAATCACACCATATGCTGTGGCACGCATGATGCATTGCAGTTTCAACACTACTGTGCATTCAAACCATACTAATCTGCTGGGTTCAGTGTCATCTTGCTGTTGTTTTCCGTGACTGGTTAATTTTTCCATCATGTCATGTCGCACAGCATGGCAATAAGTTTTTTACTCCACTAGTTTCCAATTAGTATTTCACCAATGTTTACCCAATCAAAAGCAGAAATAAGGAGAACATCCTGGCATTTCGACATCATATTTATCCCAGAAGAAAAACAAACAAATAAGCCATTTTAAATTCATTACACCCTGCCGATCAACACATACTATTTGCAATTCAGGCAGGGCTTATGAGTTTGACTCGTCGGCCTTCCATCACACCTTTTGCTCACCGTGAGGGGTTTATCCAAATCGAACAAATAGCCAGATAAGCAATCCAAGAAATACACAATAGCAGTAAAAAAAAAAAAAGCTGTCTAAGTAAAACCTCCATCAGATTAAGGTTAAGACTTCAGAGTTTTCCCTGCGTGCCGTCCTTGGCCCCCTCACAGCCCAAATGCAGTTGGTGGAGAGAGAGGAGGGCTGCTGGGTCAGCAATCAGCACCGGTAAACAAACACAGGAGGAGGAGAGAGCGAAGGTGAATTTTGAGAATTCAGGAGTGAGTGGTGAGCAGGAGGAGGAGAAGGGCAAGAGAGGTGTGAAAAACAGTGGGAGAGGGAAGAGAGACAGAGGGTGAACTCAAGGAGAGGGAGAGGAGGAAGGAGAAAGCGAGGAGGAGAATCTGCAGGGGCGAAAACTGAGTCAAGAGTGACTAATGAGTCAGGATTTTTTTTTTTTTTTGAGAGCTTCACAGAATAAGTAAGTCTGAGTGTGCAACCATGTGTGTGTGAGTGTGCAAGTGCATGCCAGGCAGATTGGAGTTTTAGTTATACAAACATTTCTCAGAGGCAGAAGTAATATCATTGGTTGAGTTAAACCTCAGTGGGCGGAGCCAAGAACCACAGCTTTTCTTTCTAAGTAATGTTAGACTGAAGCCCAGTGAAGAAGGCAAGAGGAAGCTAATATGATGAAGCCTAGTACTCTTGAAACTTATCTAGGTTAGCTAGTTAGCCTAAATGAGCTTCCAAGTTCAAACTAGCCATACTAGCCTATGGTTTTCTAGGTTAGCTAGTTAGCTAGCTGCTGACCTTCCAAGATAATGAACACCATGGTCATGAATGAGTGAAAAAATAAGTCCTCGCTATTTATATTTTTTAGGCTATTTACATTTTGACCAGAGTTAGGGTGACCACATTTTCAAACCCCCAAACCAGGACCCTTAAGTGTCACGTTCATGCACGCGCACATGTATGCGCTTATGTACGCACCATAGGCGTTTTCATCAGGATGGGGGACAATTATTTCAGCGCTTAGCACACCTAGTGACCGCACCTTTCAACACTATGGACAGCGCCTCAGCAAATGAAAAATGATGTTTTGTCTCCAAAAATCCACCAAAACATAGTTTATTTGAAAACTGTATAATAACACTAGTAAACACAAATGTGTTGAATTCAGACGCGTGGTGCATTGTTTATGTTTGATTGGGTTAGGTAATAATGAGCAGGACAGAACCGTCTATGGAAGTGCAGAAAACAAGTTTAATACTATTATTATTATTTTAATTGTGGTGAAAACCGGGACAATTTGGTAGTGAATGTTGAAAACCGGGACATTTTAGTGTTTTACAGATATTTGTCGGGACTCAGGACACCCATCTTGAAACCGGGACAATCCCGGACAAACTGGGACGTCTGGTCACCGTAACCATAGTTCCTTTTCTGCCATTTACGTTTGTTAATTAGCTAGCTAGTTCGCATTTCAAAAAACATGGCTCCACCCATTAGGTTTAACTCAACCAATGTGGTGGATTTGATTTAAGATTGCTTTTGTATGCTACAACAGTTTCAGTAGGTCAATGATACTCTTATACAAAAGAACATACAGTTGTGTAAAGGAGTTCAGGAGAAGAAGGAAGGTACGGAAAACTAGTCTATTCGTGTGTACTGACCTGTGCAGGCATCATTAAAATGTTTGGTGATAACAGATTACTTGCAGTCGCAGTGAATCCTTAATGCACAACTCCACAGCAGTAGGATTATTTCTACCTCCAGAGCAGCTCTACCTCCAAGACCCAATGTTTGTATAAAAAAAAAACCCTCCAATCTGCCAGTGTGAGACAGAGAAGCGAAAGAAACTCCTCTAATCTCTGCCAGACCAGCTCATGCTCTGCCCTCCATTGGCTGCACATCTGCCTCCTCCAGCAAAAAAGCCAGAGGTGGGGGGTGGAGGGTGCTGGTCGGGGGTCACCTGTCAGTCAAAATCCCAAATATGGCTATTCATGTCTTCAATTTTCCCAGAGGTGCTGGTAGTAGCAAACTCAGTGCTCAGCAATGTGCAGACAGTGAATCCAGACCACCTAGTTTCATCCCACACTGCATACAGACCACTAATCTTTTACTTCACCGGCACATAAAGATAAAGAATCTATCCTAAGACCAAAATGGATTCTTCCAGACAGGCGCCAGTAGTGGCTACCTCGCCTCGTAAAGCTGATAGATAGAAGTGCATCAAGGTGAGATGCTTTGCTGGATAAATCACAGCAGAAAAGAGTAAAGCCTAGCAACTCAATTTATACACCAACGTGCATCGTCTTCAGGTTGAATTCTCTGTCAGTTCAGTTTGACCTGACGAAGACCCACATCGGATTGAAATGTTGTCAATAAAAGGTGTGCGAATGGAGCTCCTAGGGTGCAGGTTTTACTTTTTTCCGGCTAAGTAGCAGAGTCACTCACTGCTCCTCGACTTCTGTGTGGTCAGTGAAGCTAGACCACCTGGATTTTAACCACGCTGCTTGAAGACAACTTTAATCTTTTACTACTACCGACACATAAAGATAAAGAATCTATCCGGAGACCAAAATGGAGTCTTCAGGATAGAAGATTTAGGGTGTTTTACTCTCCCTGTCGAGACTCTGAGTCCATTTCCTTGATCTCCCTCCACCAGTTTATGGGCCTTCTTTTATTGCTTCCGCGCATTGTTTTCCACAGGTTATCCGGTCAGAGATGTTCACGCATAAAACCGTCCTCTCTTCATCTTTATTCATAGGCTGTTTCACCATTTGGATCCCATGTGAAGGCTGTAAATGTCTAATGAAAGAAGTCATATTTTCTTAAAAGGAGAAATGCCGTAAGTGGATGGATCCATGTGGGAAAGCGGCGGGAGAGTTCAAAGACGCGAGCCTTGTGTGACTTGAAAGTTGCCAGATCGAATCCCAGAACCGGCTGGGGAATAATGAAATAATAATGAAACTCCTTGACCTCAACAATTACCATTTAGGTGTCCTTGAGCAAGACTCCACACAGGACAAATACTGCCTGGAGATGTCCAGATTTGTAATAACTGTGATTTTAATCCAATACAAATGTCATGTCTGTAATTTGTACTGTAAAACTTCCAGTGCAAATTATCTTCTGTATTTTGATGAAGATGTAAGTCCCCTGATCACACTAATCCCGTGTTAACTGTTTAATAATTTCAGCTGTAATTTCTTTTTGGAGCGCAATTTTTTTGTTTTTTTCTATGTTCCTCCTGTAATTAAAATGGAGGCAGTAGTGAAATCTATAGAGGAAGGTTTTGAATGCATTTTTGACCCAAACTTCACGTTTTTCTTCGCTAAAATCTTGTGAAATCTTGACCTCATACAATTTTATCAGATGCACCGTGATTTTAGCAAATTCATTATTATCCTGTGTGAATGTGTTTTACGAAACAGAGTTGGTAATGCATTAATTACATGATCTTCCCACATAATATTAGTCTTATGTAAATAGGGCTTTAATCCCCAGTTGGTCCAGTGGAGCCGCTTAGTAGTCAACAGTAGAAAACTGAGTTTATACTGGGCAGCTCCCAGGTGTGAATGTAAGCTAAAGAGTAGTTTGAAGATCGGCATTTCTGAAAAAGAGGATGTGTGTGTTCAGTCAATCTTCCCTGGATACACAAAGGCTAAAAAAATGAACCTATTTATAATCTTTTATTCTGCCTTGTTGCCATGCTGGCCTGGCCTCTCTCTGTTATCTGCTCCGGCAGTAGAGACCGAAGAGAAAAGAAATTACCCAAGCAGAATGTTGTTCAAACACAAAGAGGAACGCAGAGTCAAAAAATCAAATATGTTCACAGCACAGAGAGACTCTCCCTCCTTCTGTCGCTGTGTCATTCCTACTCACACACACACACACACACACACACACTGACTCACTCACACAGACACACACACACACTGACTCACTCACACACACAGACACATGCCCTCACTCACTGTCTCACTCACACAATCTCTATATAGCCCTCATCCATCTACGTCCCGAGCCCCAGCCTGCACTGGGGGGTCACCAGCCAATCACACGAGCCACGTCGAGGGATCAAAGGTCGGAGGCCAAAGCCACTTCCAAGTTGGCTCATAAAAGCCGCGGCCACTTCCTGAGGGAAAAGCTACGAGTTCTGAAGTTTTTTGTTTTTTTTCTGGACTTACCAGAGATACACGCAGGAATACACACACCGTAGATCTCATTCAGCCGTCACACTACTGTCTCCTGGCTGTATTTACGCGTGTGTAATTACTAAAGCCTGATGACAAGTCGCTGACAGATGGCAGATAGATGGACTGTGCCCTTGGGTTCGGCCCGCGCCTGGCCTGTTCATCAAAAACACAATAATAGGTGGATGGTGCAGACTCCAAACCCAAGGACACAGTGTGCTGCAGGTCTGGATGAGTACCACACACTCAGCAATACAGAAAACGCAAGTTTGACTGTTCAGACAAGGGTTTGATAGGAGACATGCACTCAAAAGACACAAAAGCTGTTTGCAATTGTGATTTTGAAGGACAACAAGGTCTTTTTATCCCTGTTCTCGGAGCCGTTTTGTGATGTGAGTGCTGAAGAATGGAGGATTTTTAAAATGTTGCTGCCATAAATCCACAGCTGTGTTGTCATCCGAGAGGAGAGATGGGGCAGCCATGACGCTATTTCATCTGTTAATAACACTCGCTCTCTCACACACACACACACACACACACACACATACACGCACGCACGCACACACAAAGCAGCCATGCAGCACCTCAAGGTTTTGAACAGATTGAAACATGTATCGTCTTACCCATAATGCAAAGAGTATGTGGCGATGAATACAGGCCTTCAAGTGTTTTGCCCGAGATGAAAGATAACAACCAGTTTCAGAGGCCTGAAGAAACACATGCACACACAGTGTTTTGTGTCATGAAGCAAACAGCTCATCTATGAACACACAGTGCAATCATGCAGTCAGGTACGGCACACACACTGCACCCCGCCCCATTTCACAGGAGGAACTAGGTCATAAACCCCGACATAACTCACTCAGTCACTGGCATATTATTATTACAGCTGCTATGGACACTCGCAGCAGGGCCAGGAGGACAGTTGACGTTGGCGTTCAAGAACAACAGAAGAGTACATCAGAAATGGCAAAGCGCCGTGCCAAAAGCTTTATCCCCATCTGTTTTGCCTCTGCATAACTTTCATTCTCAAGCCTGAAGCCTCTGGATTTGTACCGCCGGGTTGCCTAGCTGCCGCCGCCTCGCGATGCAACCAGTGAAAACAAAGAATCTTCTGAAATATGCCCGTAACTCATCCGCTGTTGGTTGAAGCTGCCAGCACCTTGTCAACAGCCAATGAGGAGCGCTCCACAAATCACAACACAATGCCTGGGGCAATTTGAAGCATGTTGCAGCTCCACAGCTACCTAAATCACCCAACAACCCCCCTTGGCACATTGACCTACATCTTTCGCATTGCGTTCATCTCATGCAGGTAATGCAATTCAAGAAGTTGGAAATAAAAAAAAGGCAGAAATCGCTTTTATCTATTGTCAAGATATCATTAACCGGGGGAGAGAAGGGGTCTGTCGAGCAAGGCCGCACACAACAACGAGCCACTAATTTGCGGTTTGTTATATTACGCTGATAAAGACTAAATCGGCTATTTGGTTATATTACACCCGGAGGCTAAGGCAATGAAACGTTTACAAGCACACATTATTTTGTCTCTCATTATTTGCAGGCAATCACAACAAAATATTTACTGGCAAGCTTTTAATTTCCTGTCTGGTTTCAATAACAGTCAACTTAAAGTTTGAGCACATTTTCGTCAATTCGATACCTGTTACGGCTCGATAAATGATTCCCTCTTCTGAACCGGTAGAAGATTATTCCTGCTCAGAAAGACACACAGCGTTCTCTGTTATGAGCTGAAATATCGGAATGACAGGTAATCTGTTCTATGAGAAAAAGTTTCTTCCTCTGGCAACTCTGTGATAAGATCTTAGCAAAGAACACTGGGTTTCATCATGTAGCGATAGTTAGCAGAGGACATGCCGTCATTCACTGTGTGCGGTGTGTGTGTGTGTTTGTGTGTGTGTGTATGTATGTGTGTGTGTATGTGTGTGTGTGTGTGTTCGGTGCAGGCCTCTGTACCCGTCATCCTGTCTCCAGAAGGATTTAATCTAGTCCCTCAGGCCTTGTGCTCAAAGGCAGTGACTGACAACTGGCAGGGGGTGTGAGAGATATGCATGGGTAGCTGTACTGTGTGTGTGTGTGTGTGTGTGTGTGTGTGTGTGTGTGTGTGTGTGTGTGTGTGTGATGTTTTAGTGTGTTGTAGCAGTGTGTATATGTGTTTGTACATGTGAGTGAGCATGCATTCATATGTGCATGTGTTGCTGCCTGCGTATGAGTGCTTTTGTGTGTGTGTGTGTGTGTGTGTGTGTGTGTCTATGTATTTGACATCCAGTGGCCAGTGGCAGTCGCTTTATTGTATGTGTAGATATGTGTGTGTACATTCCTGATTGTGCATGTGTGTTTTAGAATTGTAAACTGTGTGTGTGTGTGTGTGTGTGGTAACTGACATCTGGCACTTATACCCATTTGGAGGGACAGAATGCTATATATCCATTAGGAAAAATGATTACCTGAAGTTCACCATTCAATATCTCTAATATGAAGACTAACCGGTCTGTAAAAGTGGCAGCATTTTGTCAACCAAGGACCAAGTTACTTACTATCCTTAAAAAAGCATCACAATATTTTAACTTTGTGCCATCAGTTATTTATTAAGTATTGTGTCACTTCTTGAAATGGTGGATATCTTATTTTGGGTTTGCTGTTTCAGATGAAAACCACATGTCCGTAAAAAATAAATTTACATTCATGGACAGTGAAAGTGGAAAGTTATCTGTAAGTATGGCTGATACCATAATCAAACTTCTCTACCCACTGCCCGTTACGCTGCGTCACAGTTTACATTAGCTGGATTATGCTTGTCGTTAGTAGCCTAAATAAAGATTGACATTTCATGTAAAGGCCGCACTTTTAATTATAACAGTGCACAGCTGCAGGTTAGCTTTGGCTAAACGTGTGTTATCGAGCTCCGAGGCTGTGAATGGTTGCACTGTATGAACAGCGGTCTCATATGTCAATCTACAGGGGGGCTACTGTTGCACCGCTAAGCCTTGTCATTGTTACAGTTGCTACTGTTGGATGGGGGACACACACATACTGGTGGGAGCCGGTGTGTGCGCGGTGTGTGTTCGGTGTGTGTGTGTGATGTGTGGTGTAGAGGTTGAGCTTTGTTCCGTGTGTTTGTGCGTGCACGCCTTCACACAGGCGTGCCCGTACGTAGCATTGTGTGCACGTGTCAATACAAGCATGTGGGTACAAGCGTGTCTTTCTCCGACTCGTGCATGTGTTCACATCGTCGCATCTTCAGGCATCTGTGTGCTTTTTGTCGTAAGAGTGTGTGTCAATGTATTTTGGCAGAAGATCAGACTCCTGCGTCGACAACAACAGGACGCCCAGTTCCAGTGCCAAGTCACACAGTGCCCCCCTAATTCCCCATAATCCACCCTGTCTCCAGGCAGGTGATCCTTGTTTGTGTGTGTGTGTATGTGTGTGTATCTTTGTGCCAAGGCACGCTCTGACATCACCACCGTGTGACTGCTCTCAAAACGCTTTGCTCTCAAAACTCATTTTCCCATCAGCCTGTCACTCCTCGCTGTAACCAATAGGCTAAGCCCGTCACAGTCCCCGGTTAAGCCTTATCATGAGCTTTGTCTCACTGGGGGGTACTAGGGCTATTCAGTGTCACAACACCACTCTGCTACTGCCTGAGTCAATGTGTCAGTTACTGAAGTATTACTAGTGTAAGATTACTATAGACTGGATTTGCGTCACAATTCTCCTAGCATCCACGACCGGAGCCATCATGGAGGCCCATCGGAGAATTAGCTGTGCACAAGTAATGGCAAAATATACAACAACCAGACTAGAAAAGAGTCAGTAACGTTAAAAGTAAAAGATCTTAGTCTGACAAGGTAGATTTGTTTCCAAATGTAAGCCACTGTGACACAGTAAACTGTCTTTAGCCTCCTTTAATCTTCAAAGCACTAGTAGCTCAGTTAACCTGAACAAACAGTTGGTTTTTGACATTTTTATGCAATGCACACACATGCAACTACTTGCCACACTAACGCTAGCTTCTAGATACGTTAGATAGTGTGCAAATCATATGCTTACAAGACAGTGATAGCTATTTGATACTATGGTTAGCTATCACAAAAAATAACACATAATCACAAAATCGATCAGATGTATCCATGATGAAATGATCAATTCACAGTCAACAGCACAGAAATTAACCATGTCTTTATTCAATTCTTGCACGGCCGAGCTGTACGTTTAGAAATGCAGCTGTTCAAAGCCACTGTTGACTAAGAGCTGAAGACCTCCAACATGGCCGCCAGAGGTTATGTCACCTAAAAGCCCTCTCATGGCTTAATGTTGTAATACTAGAAGAGTGTGAGTAGCTGCACAGCGCCTACATGGAGACACACATTGTGAATGCACACGGACCAATACATACACTCAAACACATATGTTCATACGCCCGCTCACACACACATACATGTACACATGCTCGCACATGTCAGCACATACACACACACACACACACACACCCCAGCACCTTCACGGCATCCACAGACTTGTCGACTCAGCATGACACGACCACCGCATTTGTCAATCACCCGGTCAGTCGGGCCGGGTGTCAATCATCCGCCTCGCTGACCGGCCCTCACAGCCGGGGTGAAAACCACGCCGCCCCCCCCCCCACCGCGCCCCGGCATGAACTCCTCACCCCAGCTGTAATGCACTTGGCCTCGCTCCAGCCTTCCTTCAGCCTCCCAGCTTTTACCTTTCTCTCTCTCTATTCACAACACCGGCATTTAATGGACTCTAACAGATCCATCATTCAGAGGTCCGTATGTAACCCCCCCCCCCCCCCCCCCAACCCCCCCTCATCCCCGTTTAGGCTCTTATCCAACTATGCCTGGTATTTAGCCTGAGTGACAGCGTTTAATAACGTGTTCAAGAATAAAAGGGCGTTATTAAAAGGCTGAAAGGGGGAGGGATGCTGCTAAAAGGCCAGCTTTTAGGGCGACCAGGTGAGGAAGCGTGGTGTTGGGGTGCGTATTGTGGGTGCAAATGGGTCCCGCTGGTTGTAATGTCTGCCGGCTTGGATACCTGGATATATAATTAAAAAGGAAGCACACAGGAAGGTATAATAGCTTGTCCAATCATCAGACAACAATTATCTTAGCTGACGAACAAGCGCCCCCCTCCCCAGGGTGCTCCGTTTGAGGAGTCCGGCGCTGATAGCTAATGTATGGAGTAATGAGCGTAGGCTGACGGTAATTTGGCATGTAATCTCATGTGAAGTTAGCATTAGCTGAACAACTCAAAAGGCATTACCGGCATGTCTAGGAATGTGTGCCGCACGGCCGATCCTGGCCAATGATAAGGCACCATCTGTTACCCATGAGTCGATCTGGTTGGATGTCCACGCACACACACACACACACACACACGCACACCGGTGCTGTCACATGTTCAAAAGGCCTCCCTCGATAGCCTAGATTATGGAGGGGTTTTGTGTCCGAGGCCGGTCAGTTTCCTTTCTGTTATTGTAACGTCTTTGGGTGGCGGACGCCGCCCTTTCTTCCTCTCTTCGGTTTCCAGTCGGGATTAAGAGAGGTAAAGGGGGGCAGCTATCGACTCCCGTCTCCTCTCTCCCTCTCTCTCTCTCCTCTCTCTTCCTCTGTGATTTTAGGGACACAGGGCCCCGCGACGGCCATTCCCTTCGCCTTCCCTCGCGTTTTAATTCGATTGGATGTGCCAGCAGGGGAGAGGGAGAGGTTGACAATGGGAGAGAGGAGAGGGCCAGAAAAAAAATAAGAGACGGGGATCATGCTTTACCACTTTCTCTTCTTGCTGTGGACAGTCCCTGGTTGTTATGTTTGGCAGCGATTGGGAGTGTGAGAGGACTGCCATGGGGCACAGAGAGACGGGGAGAAAGGGGATAGGGAGACTCCAGCTTAGCAAAACGGTCACAGGATTGTATTTCCACAAAAAGCTTTTAAAAAGCGCAATAACAATCTCGCCAACCCCACTCCTGTTTTAATTAAAGAGTAAGGGAGATTTCTTATCATCCAAAACAAATGGAAACGTTGATCCGTTTTGAAAGGCTGTCATTTTTTCCCCCCACTCTCCCGCCTTGTCAGTGTCATGCGAAAGGCAGCGGGGAGATTTTCCCTTCCAATCAAAATCCCCGTTTCATATTGTCCTCTTATCTGATGGCGGGTCAGAATGAAAAGCCAATAGCGGTCTTGGGGTGGGTCACTGTCAGCAGTAACCGCATGCCTCTATCTGTGTTTAAACCTTCTCCTTGTCAAATGTGAGGATGGAAATGAAATATTAAACTAGATTGCTTTTTCTTTGGTCACACTGCCTTCTCTATGCAATGCAGTCACTGTGTTCAATGACACAATATCAGCTAGTCAGGAGAGCTCAGTTGTGAGCAATATCGCACCTCAGATTCTCACACAAGTACTGTTGTAACACGTCAACCAACTGTGCCACTCAGCACGATTGTTGGCAAAAGTTTTTCAACTTTTTGTGCAGCGACAACAGAGGATTTCTGCTCACTGTATGTGCATGTACACACACTTTACACACACCGCTACACCGCAACCCCCCTGCCAATCCATCTCAACCCCTCAGAACCTCTCTCCTCAACCCACCTGAGAGTCGCTTCCCGATCCATGAAACTTCACACTCCCAGCCTTTTTCCCCCCACGGTGATGCTGGCTGTCGTCACCTACTGACAGAGGAGTGGTAAGTAGGTGGCAGAGGAGCCACAGGGAGCTGGCTGAAGACTGTCATGAGGTTGGTAGAGAAGCGATGGGAGGGTGACACACACACAGTGGCAGTGGGAAAGCAGCAGTGAAGCGGCAGAGGAGCAGCAGGAGGTCTGCAGTGGGAGGAAGGCACCGGGGGGAGCAGCAGGACGGGGGGGGGGAAGAGGAGGCAGGAGAGGAGCCTCAGAGGGTGGCAGCAGCCTCTGGGGTTCGAGCAGCGGGTTTTGTGACTGGAAGGTCGCCGGTTCTACTCCTCCGACCGCCTGGGAAAATCTGTTAAGTGAAAGAGTCATGCATAAATGAGTATTAAGTTATCTATGACCTTTACTATGACAAACACACACACACACACACACACCTCCTGTCCCTTTGAAATATAGTAGCCTGATACAACCAATTGATAATATTCTGTTTTATCACCACACAGCCATCTTGGTAGGAAAATAACAGATGATGGTAGGAAATGCATGTGACATCATGGGAATAGTATGAATAAAGTCACACGAGTAAGCTAGTTAATTAGAGCAGAGATCCAACAGAAGCGTCTAGTGAAGAGGTGATACATCACCATGCAAAATACTGGAATAATAATATTGCTTTGTCATTTGCTTTTTTGGCTTGAGAACGAGCCAAAAAAGCCTTTATAGATGAAGTGTTTTGCAACGTCGGTCACACCCACTTAGCACCGTCCTCCGTCGTCTGAAATCATTTGAAATGTAGGCGGAGGGGGAGATCGGTCCCTCAGTTGCTGTGTTGAAATTCCAGTGGGTGGGGAATCTAACCCTTCCAAAACAGAGTACGGGCCAGAAAGTGAGTTTTGAAACTTGCTGGATTTAAGTTTTGTCACTTCACCAGAAATCTCAGCACCTGGCCAAGTTACTGTTTAGTCATTGGTATTGATCAATAACCCCATCAACCCTTTACGTCATTTTGAGCTATGGGGCAGTAAAAATCATACTTATTGCCCCATAAAACTATTACTTTTGAAGAGTCCTTGAGCAAGGCACTGGACCCCCAACTGTGTCACTGCTCAGCGGAGGTGTTATGAGTCCCAGGTGAGTGAGAAGGTACGTAACCCCCCCCCCCCCCCCGGCACTGCTCCCCCAGGCCCTTATTGTAAACAAACACGTGTTCTTAGTCAACTTGTCAAGTTAAATAAGGGGTTAACCATGAGAGGGGCGGTGGTGAAGCTGCCAAATGTTTTTGACGTTGGTTCACTGTCGGACTATTGGCAGCAAACCCCTTGTGGCTGCTGTCTCATATCCAATGGCAGCCTCCCAAGTGTTTGCTGCTGGTGGAGTCTGTGTACTGCTGCGGCCGCGCCATCGCTCCACTGGCTTAATGGCTGCAAACCATCCTTTAGCCACTGACAGCCTGCTAGCTGCTCGCTTTCTGGGTCAGGAATATCCCCGGGGGAAGGCGGACATGTTACGCTAGCATGCAGGTGTCCCACTCTTTCTTGCTTTGTTTTGTTTTGAGTATTTTTTTTTTTACAATTTCCTTCCCTTGCTACCACCATCATCTCAGCAAAGCGTTGCCGTCCCCCCTCCCCCTCCGTCTGACAACTCATGTCACGGCGATAAAGTTGAAACACCGTGGCGTGCCTTGCCAAAACAAATTCAGTGGCGGTGTCTCCAGGCCAATCACAAAACTCCCCCTTCATTTAAAAAAAACCCCACAGAAAACACGCCGCTCACTGACAGAGTATATTAGCTGTGACAAGCACAAGTGTGTGTCTGCATTTTGTGTTTATATATTTCGCGTGTGCCTGTGCATGTGAGCTGTCTTAGGGGCCGCAAAGGCAGAAAATGTGGCCGGCAGACCCCCGTTCCCCTAATCCCCGTCTCCGCCCCGCCCTGGCTTCACCTCAGCCTCTCTGCGGGCCGGTCGGTTCTGTCCGTCACACCGCAAACATCTCAGCTGTCCTGCTCCCTCACAGTCAAGGTGCTAACTAACCGTGAAAGGTGTCAATACGGAGGCCCTCTGATCAGAGTTTGGCTTCCACATGAAAGCCGTCATACATGTATGCGTGGGGTTCGTCTGGCCCCGGAGCGCCGTGCGTGATGGCAGGCTGCGACTCTGTAAGGGGAAACTGATGGTGGGCCAACGGACTCGGGAGCCCAGCGACCCGCTCTCTATGCAGATGTGAGCAATGCTTTGGCTCCAGCCAGCGCGGTGCTGATCCAAACCTGCGAATCTGATACCAATTAGCGGCGGCCTAATCATGTGCCTCCCGGTCCTGGCTTTTGTTAGGAAACGAAATAAAGAGATGGGGGGGGGAAGGAGGAGGAGGAGGAGAGGTTAGGAGGGAGAAAAGGGAGGTAGAGAAAGTCCAGAAAGCCGAGTGAGGGAAGACGGGCCAAGCGATTGTTTGGAGAAGCGATCTGGCAGCGGAGGCTTAAATAGTCTTAATTGAATCTGTGAGGAAAATGTGCGCCGGGCTTCATGTGCGAGCGGACCACCATCTTGAAGTGCTGTAGGGGCGCGGAGGGCTTCGGCGGAGAGTGGACAAAGGTGAAGAGAGGCTGCCAGGCGACCCGGGGACGTGTGGGACCTCGTGTGCTGCGCTGCTCGCCACATGTTAGTGCGAGTTAACCACATGCAACGAATTACCAACACCCGCACGCTCACAAACAAGTGCTCATGTAAGCACTAACAGACAAATACACACACATGGACAGGGAAAGACTCGCTCACACGTACACAGATGCATCATTGTCACTGTTTCCCTCTTGCAGGTGGAGGATTTGGCATTTAACCAGTTAGCAATGCCCTGCTGAGCTCCCAGCAGATTTGCAGTTCATCAAAGGGTCATATCTCTCTTACTCTCTCTCTCTCTATTCATTCATTACACCGTGCTCCATGGCAGAATCACCCAAAACCAGGTATTACACTGGCCCCTAGTGGAGCTTATCTGTAGTGACACACCAGCCTCCCTCAGCCCAGCAGATCATTCAGACAATTTGAACCAATAACCTCTGCGTGAACCCCATGTCATTCAGAGTTCATTGTGTCTGAGGTGACAGCTAAGCTTCTTTCATGTCATGATAGTAAAGCTTAGACACGTGTCTGTTTTTTGAGTTGAGTGGGGAGTGATGAGGGATAGCCTTTGGCCGATTAGGCCGGTTAATGAAGTGAATAACATGTGAGTGGGCGGAGCCACAGCATGTGTGTGTGCGCCTCAAGTGCGGCTACACAGGTAGGCCGTATTCTCATGTGTCAGAGGTGAAATGCAAATGATGCCGGGAAATGCAAATAGCTGCCTTTGCAAAGCTGTCCGGGTGAGTCGAGGGCGCTAGCGGGGGCAACAGAGGAAACAACACCCACACCGTGACGTCTCTTTCAAAGCACACAGTATCATTTACATACCTTTCGTACCTGACCACCTGTCGCTGCTCACCCTTCAAGCTCAAACTCAGAGGCAGGAACAGCTGATGTTGGCAGGATGCGAGGTTGAAGCATCCCGTCCGCTGATGATGATCTCAGCGGACCGAGTTTACAGAGGAAAAGCGGTCAGTTTACCATGAAAGCAGGCTCACCTGCTGCTAGCCTGAAACGTGAATTCACTATATCAGTGGTTCTCAACGTGGGGTCTGGGGACCACCAGGGGTCCTTGAGGGGGTTCCAGGGGGTCCCCAGCAAACTGATGAATTGTTAAGCTTCACCATTATTTCATTTACAAGAAGTTAATTAGAGAATGTAGAAGAATGACTGTTTTGATCATAGTTTCTCTGTTATCTCTGTACCTACAATACAGATAGTCATGGAATTCTGGATAAAATCATATCTGACAATAAAAATATTCTCAGATTTGGGTCCGAGAGACAAAATCTCATTAAATGGGGGTCTGTGGTTCTAATGTAGACTAAATTACGGGTCCTTGATATGAAAAAGGTTGAGAATCACTGCACTATATGGAATACAAATGTGTTTAAAGATGATTTTTTAGCATTTCTTCTTTATTGGACAGCTTACAATGGAAACAGGTGGTTTGCAACAAAGGTCCAAGGCCAAATTCAAACACAGGATGTCACATGTTACATTAGGATTTCTACTACATGTAATATATTGACAGACTGGCTGACCGCCTTGGGCCACTGACCAATGTGACCAGCACAAGCATGGCTGATACACACACAGTATATACTGTATAACACAGTAGCCAGATCAATGTAAGGTAACAAATAAAAAATAAAGGATGACTAGATGTCATTCCTGCCTCATCATAAGGCTTCAAATTGGAACTGATGTACAGTAAAGGCATTTGACTCAAATTTGTATTTTATTCTTAAATCATTATTTCAGTGTAGATTAACACTTTCAGTAGTAGATCAATATTTCTCCTACCACGGAATAGTCCGGGCGGGCCATTCTGCCTATTGGAGTCCCTAAATGCATTTGATTTGTATTGGTTTTAATGGAGCATTTTAGTGTCACATGGTTTTAATTCTGTTTTAGAGACATTTCCAGAAACAAGAAAGGATTCTGGGGGGGAAAAGCTGGTGCAGATAATACACAACGGAACATATAAACAGGCCTATTAGCTTAGAGACATGATGAAAACAATCTTTTGCAATACATGAATACTGATTTCAAAGGTATTGGTGATGCAAATCAAAAGTAATGTGGCTCCATTCAAAACGATTTGCTCTTGAAAGGGATGTATCATTTTCAACATGTCTGTTTCCAGTTTGGAAACACAAATACGTTATGCATATTTATGTTACTGTTGAAAATGACCCATTGTTTTTAAGAGTGTTTTTAAGAGCGGCTTTTCCTTCCAAAGCCTCCAGGCAACCTTAATTACACAAGATTTAATCTATGGCTGTTAATCAAAGCTTTAAAAACTATCAGGGCCAATAGTAGAATGTAAACTCTCAAAGCCACATCCTGATTTGTTGACTTATACATGAGTTAAGGGATTTGAATTTTGAAGATTTTGATCCAGGTTGATGTTGAAGTCTGTTTTTGTTCTTGCACAGATCTATTACTGTTAAACCATAAGAAGGAAACTGTGTTTTGAAGCAGCACACATTGTTTAATATTCATTGTCAGTTCAAATCCTGTCTACTTGCTTTTTCCTTTCCAAAACAAGTAGATTCAGCCAGGCAGTTACATTCTGAAAGGTTGTACAGATATACACTACCAGGCAAAAGTTTGGACACACACATTTTTCTTTATTTTTATTATTTTCCACATTTTAGAATAATAGTAAAGACATCAAACCTATTAAATAACACAAATGGAATTATGCAGTGGCCAAAAAAGTGTTAAACAAATCAAAACTACCATATATTTTAGATTCTTTAAAGTAGCCGCCCTTTGCCTTGGCAAAGGCTTTGGAAAGAAATTCATACATAGAATCAACTTCACTTTGTCTAAAAAACAAATTTCAAGCATTTAAGCATAAGCCTTTAGATCAAAATGACTTTAAGAGAATGAAAAACATGGTCCATTCAATCAGGTGGGTCCGAACTTTTGACTGGTAGTGTATATGTTTTAGTTTAAATAATACAAAAGCAGTGTAGCTCTAACAAGACATGTGACCATCTAAACAGATACTGATAAGTTATTGTTATTACTTAGTACCTTATTATACATATTCTGAAATTAATAATTATGGTGCAATCATTATTCATTAATTTATTCACATGGTAAAAATATGTGTCTATGAGAAAACCTTTGAAAAAAGAATAACATGTTCCAAACATCAATAAAAACAAAGTCCATTAAAATGTTATTTAAATGTATATTTTTTGATATTTTTCTATGATTCTATGTAACAAAAATAAAGTTGCTTAGTTTATCATTAAAATAAAAAAGAAATCACTAAGCAATTTAGCCACACTATAAAATGTAAAACCTGTTTCATTATGGCTGTAATGTGCAGCAGGAACCTGCACAAGAAAGTTAATCAAAACTAACGGCTTGCACCGCTAGTTTCTGGTGTTTTGTTCACCAGGACTGTATGAAACAATCGCCCTGCTTCCGAAAGCTCGCCTCAAAACTGCTTTTAAATGATTAAATGTCTTGGAAATCGATGGATTTCATTATTCAGGATAGGTTAACCCGATAATATTCCCTCTGGTACAAAGAGCTTTCTGTTCAAATGTTCCTGCTGTATAAAATGAAACTAAATTATTTATCAGCATATTGCAGTGCATTACACAGAGCTGGAGATGAATGCTTTAAGCACATCAAGCTGGAAATAACTTATTTACACAAATCCTTTCAAATCTTTTTTTTTTCCTCATTCAAAGACCAAAGCATAACCCCTTCAAAAGAGATCTTTATTACATATCACAGAGCCTGCTTCATGGAACATCTGATTTTCTTTTTATCTATAATACATAAAAAACTGCTGGTACATTTTGGTATTTTTTTATACATTGTATAAGTATTTGTGTATTAGAGAAAAAAGAATGCAAAATGTATGATGTTTGCTTACTTAAAATACCACAAATATTCCCCCACATTCAATATACCACAATCAATATTCAGTATGTTTTAATTCAGGACAGGAGACACCATTGGAAACAACTGAGAAGATAATTACACGCTAAAATGAATTTGCAAACATAGCATCAAAATAAGAAAATTAGAACCTAATAAGGGGTTGTGATTTTACAAACAAGCCACAATGAACTCTGGGACATTTTCTCTAATAACGTTGCCCTGACTGAGCTGACCCAGAAAGGCAAAAATGTATGTTTTTATTTCTGAATTTGCAGGAACAAGTTATTTTTTTGCGGTCGCTCTTCCTACACAGCTTCCCGGAATTACTTCTGCTCCGTGGCCCAGGGAAATAGCCGGGCCTGTTTGTCAATGTTTATCATTGTTTCCCCGCTCATGACACATACACACATGACCGGCAGCGACATGGATGTGATGTGGGGAGGGAGGGGGGGGTGGAGGAAGACGCTGATGAGCATGCTCCGTACGAGCACAGACATACGAGGCACCGGAAAGACACACGGCTATATGGGAAAAAGAGAAGAAGAACAAAAAAAAAGGGCCATTGCCTCTCGGCGGCCTCCCTGACAGCATGTTCACATAACAACTGGTCTGCTTTCCTGGACCCTCTTATCTTACTATAATGAGGCCCAATCCTTTGTTTAGCCCACAGTGGATCTACAGATAGGATTGGTTTTAAATAGTTCCCCCCTACATTCCCCCTCTACCTCCGCTGGCTCCCTGCCTGCACTAGACAGGCCGCCTTCCCTCCACGTCTGAGCTGCTGAGACAAGACACATCAGTGTCAAAGTTGTCATCTATTCTGGGACTAAGAGAGGCTGCTCGAAAAGATCTGGGGAGAAATAGCCTTTTTTTCCCCCCCTCGCATTATTTGAGGAACTGACAGCAATAGACTCGGCATAATTGTCCCCCTCAGCCAAGTTGATACATACACAGGGATGAAGGCGACACGAAAAACCTACGCCGAATACGTTGTGATCCGCTTCTTAGTGAAACCGACACTCGCTCAGCCGACTCCCTGGCGGTTTGCGATGCCACACGTAAAAAACAGGAGTTTGTCAAATGTCACGGCTGCCAGAGGTTTTTTTTTTTTTTTGGGGCTAGAAAAAGTCGGAGAGAGAAGGGGCGTCTGAAGATCAAGAAGCCAGTGAGCGGAGGAGAGGGGATGGGGGGAGGTCAGGAGAAGGTTAGGGAGGCTCCACTGGTTTTATGGCGACTTCGAGGCCTGGAGGTCTTCCTGCGCCCGTGGGTGCCCAGAGATAAGAGCACACGCCGATGAAACTAGGGCACCAAGTCATCCATTAGAGGCGTGTGCATACAAGTCACCTCTTCCACCTTGACCCGGCTGCCCACTGATCCCCCCTATACCTCCTTTCTCCTTGACTTGCCCGCCGGCGGCCATTTTACAGAACGTGGCCTAAGCGAAAAGGCAGGGTGAAAAGTTCAGCCGGCAAGCGTGGCATTTGAGGTCTTTGCTCTCCGTGTTTACACTAACATCCTGTGAAGGCAGGCAGCATTGGCGCTGTAAAAAAAAACCTTCTCTTTCTTAGGGCCTTCTCTATTGCTGCCCCTAAACTTTGGAATTCTCTTCCTCCCACCATCCGATTCTCCCCCACTATTCTATATCTTCAAGAGTCATCTTAAAACACACTTCTACTCACTAGCTTTTAACTGTGCCTAACTTGGCTTAACTACCTCGGGTATTCCCCCTTAAGTCTCTACTGCCACTTTGGGCTCTGTGTGACCATGTGCCTTTACTGTTATTATTATTATTATTATTATTTATCATCGCTCTGATTTTTCTCCTCTATTATTGTGTTTGTTCTTCATTTGTTTTTATTTTTACTCTGTGTGTGTTGTAAAGCACTTTGGATCAACTGTGTTGTGTGTAAAGTGCTATATAAATAAAGTTGAATTGAATTGAACTGAATACTAAGTGAAATTTTAACTCCAAGGCAAATCATACGCAGGAAAACACCCCGTAAACACTGAAGGACGACAGACTTTCATTTAGTGTCATAGCTGAAAACAGAAAGCGGTGGGTGTAACGTCGTCGGAAATCCGTCAGCTTGGCAGTGAGAGTGTAGGGAGACGAATGTGTGAAGGCCCGACTCCAACACTCTTCAGCCACCCAGTAAGATAATGATGGAAACAGACCGTCCCGTTCAGGGCAATTGGTCTCAGAGTGGGAACGCTTGACTTGGACTTAATTTTCAAAACTTTACAGTTACATGGTCAGGAGCCACTCAGACAGTGCAGCATTACAGCCTGAATGGGTCCGAGGAAAGAGAGACTCATTCCGGAAAAAAAAAGTGACAAACACTATTCCAAAAATGACAGAGAGCGCAAAATTACAACAAATTACAATACTTTTTAAATCACAGTAGGTAAGTCTTTGGTTGACAAAATGCTAACGCTTTTACTGACCACTATAGAGAAGTCCAATGGTGAACAGTTGTGTTGCAAAGTCACCGTGAAACATACAGATATCTAAAATGCAAGATGAGCTGGCATGCTGTGCTACTTGAAAACTGTTGTGCAAATGTTAGAAATATGCACATAGTTGGGTGACAGATCAACATTAGAAATAGAAGTTCAGACAGCTTGTGCACATAATAAAAATACACCAGCTCCAAAAACACTTTCTTCATTCCATCTAATTTAATCTCATAGCGTATTAGCAAATGTTTGCTCAACACATTATGTCTGTTGAAAAGCACAGAGGAGCTGGATACTATTTATTTATTTTAAAAAAATAAGCAGAAATGTCCTGTCACATACTCAAATTATTCATCCAAATATTGAGTCATTGGCAGTTCCCAGGGTCTTGCCATTTTTGTTTATGATTACATTTTGATATAGCTTTTAATTTAATCCTCCCAGAGAGTTGTTCATACATAATATAATACAGTGTATAATTACACAAAATATATTAGAATTGATCCAAAACATTAGATAAAATGTTTTGTTCTATCTAAATTTGTGCAGTAGACACCAAAACTATTTTATGTATTTTATGTGCTCAAGCCACAGGATGGAGAGTCTTGTCAGATATAAGTATTATTTTTTATTTTTTTTTAAATGTATGCCTTATTTCTGTGACTTTTACAAAAGTGAAAAGTGTAATATTTTTTCAAACATTTAAATGTCATATATTTTTTTTATTTATCTATTTGTGAGACAGGATGATGCTGCTTTCCTTTACCATTATTTATATTATTATTTTTATCATTATTATTATTTAAAAAATGTATTGCGCCTTTATTTAACCAGGAACTCCCAGTGAGATCTCTTTTTTCAAGGGAGACCTGAAGCAGCTCTAAATAAATAATGTAATAAAAATCTATTTTAAATAATATATGTAAGATATATGAAAACACAGTCAAAGTCACATAAAGAGAGAACAAAATAAATTGTTCTATATAAGCACTCCACAGGGTAATAGTCCCATCAAACCAGCAGGCTCATAGGCAAAATATATTTAAATCTTTAATCAACAAAGTAAAGACAGCTCCTTATTGAGTTTACCACATGATCCTTCATTATCAGTTCAAATACACCAAGAGAGACCAGCACTTTGAGCTTTAAATCATTTTGCAGTGAGTCCTGTTAAGAGGGAAGAGATTACCTGAAAGCACTTCTGCCTAATTCAGTCTGAGGTAAGGGACAGATAACCAAAACAATTCCTGGGACAATAAACAGTAATTTCCACCAAAGGTTTTAGCGAAATATAAGCCAAAATAATCAGGATACAGACCCAGAATGGCCTTCCAGCTAAAATGAGCCAATGAGCATACAAGGTAAAATGATGAGTGAGAGTTTTACAGTCCATAATAAACACCAATGCTCTGTGACACAGGAACAAAGACATTATTTAAGACTTATTACTTAAGGCTATTACTGTATCAAAGATGACCAACCACACTGAACAGGGCCTATGTTCAACTTCATAAAAATGCCCATATTAATCAATAAAATACAATACTGTTTAAAGTACCTGATCAAGTTATACGGCAGTTATTTTGAAGAATAAATCACATTATACATAATATACCCATTACATCACAAAAGTTAATAACCATGACGGTAATAAAGGAAAATCTGTTGATTTATCCTGATTTATGGTGACACGGGTTGAATTGAAGAAACCTTCCTCACAATGTTTCTCTCCATCTTTCTTTCTTTTGCAGAACATTCATATTAATCTATATTAAGGAATTGTTTAGGAATTTCTTGCCACAATCTTGTCTTTCTAATAAAATGTGGGATCTGCCCCATAGAATTTCTATGTTGCTTGGGTTTCGAACCCAGAAACTACTTGATAATTATTCATTTTCGTCTGAGTTCACCTCACCTGAGTCTCAGTTAGTGTTTTAGCCTGGTTTCACTCCATGTGATTACTGCATCTGACAAAGTTCACCATCAAATATTTACTGAAATACTACAGAAGAAAGTGGTGCATGCGGTCGCAGGCGGAAATGGATTTTCTCAGGCAGCCTGAGTGTATCAGGGATATCATAAGTTCATGAACTCTATACCTCAGAGTACTGAGGTGTTCCTCAAGGCTCCACTCTAGGCCCTATGCACTTGTGACAGTGTAAATATTTTTTTACAGCACAGAAAAGTTAGCTGATATGAGATGCTCTGCTTTCAAGTCAAAGATACATATACATGTATCTTTGACTTGAAAGTAGAGCATCTTTCTAGCATGGAAGTGAAAAAAAATTGTGTGCTTCCAATGACAAAAACAGACGAAGCGCTCGGTGTGGTCCGTGCCTTTCAGCTTTGTATCTCCAGATCTCTGAAATCCAACCGGCTGACTTGTTGCCATGTGGTTCTTATTTTTGAACTGGCTGCAACATTTATGTGTGGCTACACAAACTTAAGATTTATCCTTCATAGCTGCAAATATACAAACCCCATAACACACATCATAGTGCATATCTAGCCAACATGAGTCAGAGCAGAGGTTGCCAGTAAGATTGGCCTGAGGTTATATTAAAGAGATACTACTTTTACAGTTACAATTGGGGGACAATTTTTTGTTTTTGTCTTCACTATGCATAATACTCGCGAGAAACTTCTATATCAGCACATCAAACCAAAAGGTATGCAGTTCAAAAATAATGAGTAATGCAATGGCAGGCAGGCGCAGTGAGGAATACCAATAATGCTAACAAGCTGTTTTCAGGATAGATTGAGGATTAATGGACAAATGTGGAAACTTGGTGAAAAACAACAACAGGTAAAGTAAAATTTAATGTTGTCATGGCCCTCCTAAAGGTTTTATTCTACTGGTTAGTACTGACAAAATGTCATAATAATCAAGTAAAATATATCAATAACCCACCACATAAATCTTAGCTGTTTTCCCAATGTTTCCTGATTGTTTTAACTTTTGATTGATGTGATCATCAATCCAAAGTTAAAACAATCTATCTCCAACCTCTGCAAAATCTCCAGCTATCAAAAGCAAACATATGGGCAACAATTCAATCAATAGTTATGGGAGATTAAAAATTACTTAATCATTTGTAGAGTTCACTTATTACCTTAACTGTAGACTGATTACCAAGGGGACTGTAGGAAAGGAAAATAAATACTAAATATATTATCCATCACACAGTTGTCACCTTTAGCCTAATCTATCATCTATTAAGCATAAGTATATTCACATACATGTAAATTCACACTTATTGTAAAAAAAAAACCCCAGCAGACTGCTAAACTGAAAGCTACCAATTTGCATGAAACGTTGCTTAGGGCCTAAATGTTAGCTGGTCAGTTTAATTTAAATACAATTATTGTACTATTGCTAAGAAAATATGTGTGACTATTTCATAATCACTAATTTTGCAGAGCAGGACAGCTATATTTTTTTTAAATAATCTCTTTCCATAAATAGGGTGTGTTTTGTCTGTACATTCTAGATTGATTGATTAAATAGTTATTTAAAAATGTAAAATACAGTATACTACGACAATAACAGCATTATAAGTATACAGTAATAAGCTCACATCACTTATTTTACTGGTCCTTAAATTAAAACACAGATAACATTCAACAGCACATCTGTCTGTTCGTATAAAAAATAAATGAATTATCCCTCACAATTTAGAAAATAACCCTCTGGGTTATTTCAAAATAACCCTCCAACTTCTTACTGCATTTTGATCAAGAGACCTTTTTTTTCCCCAAATGACTATCAAAGCACTCTATAGCAGAAATAGATTTGATTTTATTAGTCAGTTCCACTTTTCTGCACTTCACTTCTGAGAAAAGAGCTTTTGTCTGGCATCCTTCTGAAATGAAACCATCTAAAACTGGCACTTAAATCCATTGTAATCTTCCAGTAGCTACCCACAACATTTCAGTTGTGTTTTGATTCCTTGTTGTAGGCTAGAGGAGAAAATGTGTTCAGAAGCAACAGCATTAGATTAGATAAAACTGGAGTGATCGCTGTGGGGAAAATTGGGCATGGCAGGTGTGAAGATGGCGTCACAGGCCTTCTACTTAGCAATGTACAGCTGTGTGTACACAACACCAGGCCACACAAAAACTACTGTTAAACACCTCACACATAACAGAGGATCATTAGATTCTCAGGACAATTGCTGTGCCCATTTTATAGGGAAATATGTTTGATTATCCACCCCACATGTATGCCGTGAGAGGTCATTGGTTATTTAATATCCCTTTTTGATTTAACTATTGTTGATTTGGGCAGGCAGGCAGGTCAGTCAATTAAAAGTGTTTTTCCTGTTGAGGTCCTGGCAAGAGGTAAAAAACAACAAGGTTTTTTTGGATTAAAAAGGACGCACAACATGAAAACATGACGCATAAATCACACATAAGGGCAAAACACAGTGGAACAACAGTTGAGAAAATAACATGCATTAGAGCAGCTGTATTGTGACAGGTTGGGAAGTAAACAAGAATGAACTCACAAATCACCAATCCAAATGAGAATTCATGGGAAGAATGACTAAGTTGTCAAAGTTTCTCGTAATCCGCCCTTGTTTGTTTGTGCCTCAAACCATTGCACTCCCTTTTTCGGTACAATATTTATAACATTATACACCATGAAAACTGGAGAAAAGTGAAATGGAGAGCGTGGAAATTCTGTCTGGATTATCAAATGCAGGAGGTTTGGGGCATTTGTCCGTGGTGAATTTTTTTTGTGAGTTTTTGGAAGGTTATTGGGAGGCCATGGCAGGGTGATGTTGTGCTTTCTGATTGCGTGGCATTTGTCTTGGCACTGCTCCGGTGTGCCTGCAACATTTGCACCACATGAGAGCAACACTCAGGCCGTTGTTTTTGGGATCTGGCGAGACATTAATTGGCACGACAATGTTTTCACACGTGAGGTCGGTCAAAGTGACCGCTGTTTGCCTTGTCTGACGTGTTGCACGATGTCCAGCACCCTCACACCTTACTGTAGCCATACACAGAGAGAGGTAAAAGCCATGGGGGGGGGGGAGACAAAAAGGAGAGGCGAGGGGTGAAAAGGAGTGAAGAAGTGGGGAGTTGTCCCATGGCTAGGTCAGGAGTTCAGAGAAATGGCCCTTGTCACCTGCTCGCTCGGCACGCAATCTTCCTCAGCAAGACTGGAGCTCTGCTGCCCCCTACACACCCTCCATCCCGTCTCCCTCAGCCTCCCACTAATTGGATTTAATGAGCGATTTAACAACACAGCTCCGCCCGATCAAATCAAACTGCTACTGTCCGCGGCGCTTAATCCCGGGTCACTGGTTTGTAATGCTAGCAAGTCCCAGGACCCCGCTCTCTCCGGGGCTCCTCTCGCCTCCCTCCTGCCCCCTTCCTCACACATTCTCTCCCTCCTCCCCCAGCCTCCTGTCTGCTTCTCTTACTGTCCAGCCTGTCTACCCAAGCCTGGCTGAGAAACCCCCGGGTCCAACGGCTACCCGACAAAGCTGGCAACGCTACCCCTGGTTTTTGTATTTTGAGAAGGATGCCCTGTATGTGAGCAAAAGATCTAAGGGTGCGATTACACCTAAGTTTTGGTTTTTTTGTCCAAACAATGGTGGAGAAGTCCAGGGCTTGTAACCAAAAGTCACATGGACTCACAAGTAGCTCGTTTATTGGACAGAGTTTTGATAACCCGTCATCCTGCAAGGTTAGAGATTTTGGCGGCAGCGGGAGGGTTGTCAAAACAAATCCGCATCCAGTTCCTGTAACTTTAGCTAAGCATGATGGACTTGTCTGCGCTCTTTGCCATAATTGACCTTCTCTGGTGTTCATGCCAGTTAAGAACACATGAAGAAATAGCTGAATATGAGCATCGGTCCAGCCTGTGGTTTGTCCTTGGTTCATTTTGTTCTGCTGGGTTTTCCAAGCATGAGGAGCTGCTGGCTATCAGATGTCTCCTTATACCCATAAATCCTTGCGTTTTGGGGTTGTTTCCTGGAGCTACTCTGGCTGGTTCTCAGTCTTAATGAACCGCACCGCAGTTCGCTTGGAAGAGGACGGAGATTTGCATTTTCAGACGTCTTGGTGCAGCTACTTGGTGCCACCAGAGTTTGAATTGTTCTCCCCAGGCCAAACAAACCAGACTAAAGGAGTAAATGTTCCAGAGATCGAACAAACTGCTCCAAACATGCTTGATGTGAACGCGCCCCAACACAGTGACCCAAGATCTTACATTTACAATTTACATTTCAGGCATTTAGCTGATGCTCTTATCCAGAGCGAATAAGTAGATACAGGTTCACTTCTTGCTCAATGACACCTCAAGAGGACATGTGGCTATTGATGACACATTGTGTGTTGTGGAGCTCAAACCTGTGAACCCTGTACCCAGAACCCAGAACACATCGCCTCCTTCAAACTGTACTGTGCCTTTACACATGTCCACCCTCACCCCACACCCCCCCCACACACCCCTCTTGAGATACAAGACCCTTAAAGCAGGTTCTCAATTGTTTTTCAGCCAAGGAGCCCTTACAAGATAGAGAATATACCGGGGACCCCCTCATTCTGATTTGTGATTTTGGGCTATATAAATAAAAATTGACTTGACCTGATATGTATGTCCCTTGGAATAATCTGTCGTAGCCTATTTTTTACAATTCTATAGTCTTATAGATAGTCTTAGTTATATAGTCTTATATAGTCTTATATAGTCTTAGTTACGTGAAAGAACAACACAAGAGAAATGTATTAGAAATATATTAGATATGTATCAAAAATATTTGCACCATCTCAACACAGAATACCCATAAAACAGAAAAGTGCTAATTTGAAGTGCATTTCAAAATAAACCTTTTTTTATATCATGATAATTTAAATGAATCTGAAAACTTTTCACAGACCCCCTGGCAGAGTGCCACGGACCCCTGGGGGTCCCCGGACCCCACTTTGAGAACCACTGCCTTAAAGAGCTGCAACAGATATTTCATTGATGTACGAGGCCAAAGCCACATTGTTTTCTCTCATTAAATTCCTCATACTTATGACATTAAATCAAAAAGGTCAGCTTATGGAACGCACTGGGCCCTGGGCTGTTTTTTGATGTTTTTTTTTTTCCATACTCATTCTCACAGAATCCAAATGTAGGATTATTTTCTCAACGGGATGATAAAAGCTTTTGGAGTGTTTGAGCGAGGGAGGAAGCATCCATGCGTTGCGAGGAAAAGACAGGGGCGGTCCCCAGAAAGCCGCGGTTCGATTGAGACAGATTTGTCGCCGCAGGTTGGCAAAGCTGCTTCTCAACTTGTAATGCCAAAAGCAGCTTAATTATTAGGTCAAAGGAGAAAGGGCCCAAGGGATGAGAGAGGGAGGGGCCCGGGGTTGTTGGAGGGTTCAACCTGTTATTATCTCGCCATTTGTTTGGGGGTATCGTTGCTAATGCACGAGGGCATTTGTTATTTTTGTAAAGCTTCCCAATCCATGACATCAACAACACGTAGGCCATGTTGCCACAATTAAATTCTTAGACACGAGTATTGCACCCTATATTTAATAAGACTGTGAGGTTAATGATGGTCATTCTTACTACATGTAAATAAGATGGCTTTGAGGCATGAAAGTGTTTATTTTAGCATATCAGCCATGCATAGATTTTTGAAAGATTCTAACACCCTTGCAGACTTTCTTACACCGTTGTAACTCAAAATACAGTGTAACAACCAAAACAACTCTAAAACAAAATCTTGCACAGCTTCAAAATAAAACTTTACATTTCTCTCATTCTATTCTGTGTCTGTCTCCTGCACTTCTAAGCGGGAGTCAGATGCAGGGAGAGGAGTTTTCTTACCCCCCCCCCCCCCCCCCTTGCCCTAGCTTTCTATTTCCCTTCCTCCTCATTTTACTACAATAGGTCACGCTAAATGGATATTGCATAATGTGATACAGTTGTTGTACTTACTGTATGTATTATTATTATGTTATTTATTGTTGTGTCTTTGTCTTGTTGCTCTTTGTCATTGTTGTGTATTGGCTGCTGCTTTTGACTTGCTCCCTTGAAAAAGAGATTTCGATCTCAATGGGACTCACCTGGTTAAATGAAGGATAAATAAATAAATAAATATTCCTAATCATACTGTTAGTATCATAGGTGTCTGTCAATTAGTTTGAGAATGAAAAAATGTCTCCACTCTCGTTTGGTTTTCTTTGGCAAGATTTAACTATGTTTGATTAAAATTGGGTCTTGACATTTTCGATAGGGATGCATTGACAAAGTTATACTTAGCTCATTAGCATATGTTTAAAACAAATCTCTAGCCTACACCTGTATTTGATTTAGGAATAAAAAAACAGCATGTATATATTATTGTATTGCCTGTAGATCATATGTGCTGAACGAATGAAATTGTAACTTTTCTTAAATGAGTCCCTAATTTGTTTGCCTTAAATTATCCTCTGAACTGTATATGTGCACAAGACCTAACAGTTTTTTGTGACATCACAGCCCATTAGGTTACAGTGGAGGACACTTTATTAAAAGGCAGACACCCTGGCTGGTATCTTCTTTTATTTACAGTATTTTTCCATTAAATTGGGCTTAAAACACACCAAATAAAATTGTGCCAGACAACAAGCCTGGTGGTGTATCTTGCCCACTTGGTCCAACAATATGCCAAAACTAAAATATTAAAACTGGAATTAGTATTGCCACATGGTCTAACTTGACCTTCCGAACTGATACGTTGGCAGAGATGCGTTTCTGTGTACAAAACTAGATTTGCAAATGCGCCTCCATGAGCGAGAGTTACATCAAAATCAGTATTGACTTCATGCTCGTCTCTGAAGGCTTCAAAGGACATCTAAAAGAAATGTATCCTAGACTATCATGCTCGTCGTCGCAATGATTTAATATAAAATTGTATAGAAAGTTCAAGTTATTATATAAAGTTCAAAGAGGTCATTTGGAAAGCAATTTCATTGAATTTAATTAATTCATGCTTTACATACAAATACGGCAGGCTGACTGAGGGACGGTCTTAATGCATATGATTACCACCTTACAAATAAAGATTCAGTCTGTATGCCTTACCGTGTATGAAAGACAAAGCGGAGGCAGTAGATGTAGCTCTGTTGTAGGGTGCGTATTTCTTTTTCATGCATTCAAAACAGCATGAAGACCTTGGGGACAAGATATGAATGAAATGTTTATTCATGAGGTAAAGTGAGCAGGTTCTGTGTATTACGTTTCCTTGTTGGTGCCGTCTTTAAACTACGCTCCAGTTCATACTGTGCGGTGAAGATCTACAATGTCTTCTCTGAGTAAAGACAATCTCACAACAGCAGTTATTACTGAATCTTTAACGTCCTCTGATGCACCCTAGAGCTCCCCAGCACCCCATCACAGAGGCATTTAAAGTCATACCAACTTATGTTTTACCATTGGAATCTATATCATCACTGACACTTCCCCTGTTTTTACTGCAATAAAACAGACTAAGACATTTATGTGCATATATCTGTCCACGTTCCCCCCTGCGCAATCTTTAGTAGAAGCCTCAAGCTGTCTCTATCCTTATCTCACTGCCATCACTCTGTCTCTCTTTTACTCTGACTCCCTCTCTGTGTTCGCTGCACTCTCTTTTCCCTCACTCCCACTCTCGTCCTCCCTCCCCAAGTTTGCCCAATTCCCCCTCGGTTCAGTGGCGGGGCACTGGGTCACGGCACTGGCTTGATTTTCACACTGTTCCCTCTACTGAACGCCACATCAAGTTAATCAGGGTTAACAATTGCGGCGGTGCCTCGCTGAGCAGGGCTCCCATCGGCTTAGCGTGGCCCGGCTCTGGTGATACAGATGGGCTGTAATCTCTGTCCTGGGAGAAAAAGGGGATGGGTGTGGGTGGAGGTGGGTGGGATGGTGGTGGTGGTGGTTGGGTCACAGTGTGGGCTGGCCAGGCAAAGTGGATGGTAGAAATGGGGCAGATTGGAGTTTTAGTTATACAAACATTTCTTGGAGGCAGAGCTGCTCTGGAAGCAGAAATAATCTGATTGGTTGAGTTTAGGCGGAGCCAAAGATCTACAGTGTTTTTGGAGCACAACTTAACAAAGAAGAAACTCAAAATATCAAATGTCAAAATAAGAAATGCAAATGTCAGTGACTTCTTTTTTCATTCATTCATTCATGACCATGGCATTTATCTTAAAAGGTCAGCAGCTAACTAGCTTACCTATAGGCTAGTATTGCTTGAACTTGGAAGGTCAGCTAGGCTAACTAGCTCCTCTCTTACCTCTCGCCTTTTTCACTGGGCTTCAGTCTAACCTTAGCCAGATAAACATAAACTGTGGTTCTTTGGCTCCGCCCACTGAGGTTTAACCCTAGAAATGAGATTATTTCTGCGTCCGAGAAATGTTTGTATAACTAAAGCTCCAATCTGCAGATATGGAGTGAGGACTTAAAATGTGATGGTGAGATGCATTTGGGCACTGGGGGGGTTCTGGCTGTGAGTACAACAGAAAAACCTTTAAAGCCTTTGAAAGATTACCAAATTAAAGTGTTTTAAATGGTGTGAAAGGTGCCAGAAAAGCCGTGTTGCTGTTGCTCAAATTGAGATGTGAGCCACACAGGTGAAGCAGAACGCCTGGTGTGTTTGTAACACAGCTGGTGGAGGGATAAAATGGAGGTGGGGTGGGGGGGTAAACCATAGGATGGGGGAAGCAAGGGTCAACAAGGCCATCAGGGTTGAAATCCAGAGCAAGTGTATGATACAGTGATGCGGGGAGGGGGAGGGGGAGGGGGGTTGATAGAAAGCAACTTCCAGTACTGGAGATGACTGAACTGTGACCCATTTGGCAGCAGGACCATCTGCTTGTGCAACACAGCCCAGGGTGCCTCGGCTATACGCAGACTTAATCACTCATTCAGTCAGAAACGTATGGAACACACAACTGTGCTTTACTGATAGGACCGGAGAAGAAGAAAAAAAAATCCTTTGCATGTCGAACACCCCGGGGTGACAGAAGGAGGCTATGGAGCTTGGTTTTGTGAGGGAGGAAACAAGCGAACGAAACTCGGCTTGTCACATGACCTTTTAAACTATCGAAAGTAGGCTAAAGTCATAACTTTGGCATGAGATCGGCTCTTTGATCTCACCCTTTTTTTCCCTGGTGGTTCGGATGTTGTCGAGATTTTCTGATGCAACGCATCCTTTTTTACCCCCGTTACACCACAACTCAAGCACTCTACCTCTCTTCTTTTCTCCACAACAGTCTTGCTGTGAATATCTCGCACCTCTTCGGAGTGACACATGTATTATTTAACAATTCAAGTGCTATCCATGCAGGGACACTCACAGACTTTCACAGGTTTCATAGGTGCCACCATTTTGATTTGACTGTGGCTGGAGCAGTTTTTTTTTTTGCAAAAACATTAAGAATCCCTGACACCAGTGCTCCAACTGTAAATATTTAATACGCCTTGCAACTCAAAAGCTCAGAAGTTCCGACTTTAGAGCACTTCTATCCATTTATTCCCCGTCTTCACGACTTCATGAAAGTCTTATCATGACGAGGTCGAGGTTATTATTCCTGACCTGCGAAGTTGTCGCGTGAAACAGCGGCCGGGTCTTGTAAAGCGAACGCAAAGAGGGGGCAGGAAGGAAGAGGTATGTGGTGAAAGTGGTCGCTAACGCCGCAGCATGGCTCTCTCCGCTACTCCCGTGTCTAAAATGTCTGCGCTGTCACACAAACCCCAGTGTCACATCCAAATCCGGCACTCATCCCTACGCTATCCCCAACCCAATCCACTGCAGGTCAATGAGCGGTCACGCCCGGGGGATGAGATTGCATAAAAATGTTTTTAAAAAAAACACTCTACAAATTTGGGTCTGGAGTCCCTCCGACCCCCCACATGCCCCCAGTGCCCCTCTCTAGTAGAGGGAAAACACAGTTCACCGAAAGTTCACATGTCCGATATCGTCGTCGCATTTGGCTGTTTTTCGCCCGGTAACGTATCGCTCTGATTGGCGGGGGAAGGAGGAGGGCGAACCAAACCGACCCCGACAAATACTTTTCCACAGATATGACACATGACGCGCTCTAAACTTCTGACCCCAATACGCAGGGTCACTGTTCGGTCAGACTGCCGCTGCAGGCCGAGGGTGGTCGGGTGTGCGTGTGGAGGGGGGGTGAAGGGAGGGCAATCCAGTAAAACACACACAACTGAAAATATCTCTGTCACTGGCCGTGTGCTGTAATGTTTCTGTGCCAGCCCCGCCCCGACATGAGAGCGAGTTCATCTGGAGTTCACGGCAGAGGCCCCGCCCCCCTCGCCAGGACGTCACCGGGGCAGACGAGCCGCCGTCACCGTTCAGGGGGAACGCCTCAAATCCGGCTCGACTCCGCCTCGACTCCGCCTCGGTGCGGGAGCCTGCCGCCGGTGGCCGAGGTCACAGCGACCCCTGGTGGGGCCGCTTACAAACTCACAGTAAATTTCATGAACTGCACCTTTAACATGTCCTGAGTCTTGGGTCAGCTGTTGTGTAAAGACCTAAAAAAAAAAGTCTTGTATAGTAGGAAAGGCTACATGTATGTGCTGATATTAGCTGTGAAAATAATGTCTCAGCAAAATATTAAGTCCTGTTGTACAATTATTATTTTATTAAATTGCTTATTAGATGACTGTGCTGGTTAAAATACATTATTGTGTTTATATTATGCACCATACATTTTATCAGCCACAGGATGTTGAATAAAATACTTGTAATTTCTAATTTAAATTTTTTTTATTGAGTTATTATTATGTTTTTTTATTCATGGGTAGTACATCATATTTTGCATGGCATAAACTTGGCTGGTGTGTTCAAAAAAAATATTTTTGTCTTGCCATATTTCATCAGATTCTATATTAAACACTGGCAATATAACTGGTATAGGCCTTAAGTATTAGAGCCAGTACCAGTTATAATTGCATTGCTGTATTTAAGAAAAATCCAAATACTGCTGGGAGGAAATCCTAAGAAAAATATTGTTTAGTTGACTTAATTATATGTTTTTTTCTGTGTTATATATCAGAGTAAAAAAAATGCATACAGGTTGTCTTGAATTCCCATAGAAGTGAACATACTAAAGAATATAAGTAAATGAAATGAAATGAAATAAAGTAAAATATGTGTTCATCAAATACTATCCATATGCAGTATAATGCAATTCATTATAGCTACCTTATTATCAGATTTTTCAAAATTAAAAAAAGTTATCCTATAATTTATTGTATGTATTAGGCCTACATATTCTATTCTATTCTATTCTATTCTATTCTATTCTATTATTCAGTATTACAGTTATGGTACATATAAAGTGATCTACTAGGGGAGTACTACTGTTTTGCATAATATTGTTTTGTAATACTATTGTTCTATTGCTTGGTAAGACATTGCCATTACCCTTAGATTTTTGTTCTTTTATTCTTACATTTCAAATTATTAAATTTGATAATAAAAGCCAATTTCACAATGAAATAGTTTCCCACAGTCTACATGGTTATTCCATTTTCCGAAGAAAAACATCTGCATTATGGTAAAATTACATGAACTGATCACATTAATATTTTTACTAGCAGTCTAAAATAATTAAAAACTATGAAATGACTGACCCTTCTATACTTAGAAATAAAATATTTTATTAGCATTACTTTAAAAATTGCTTTCTTTTAGATAATTCAACCAGTGCTTTTAATTGAAAACATTTTATTACAATTAAAATAAAAATAATTACAATTATTTTATAAAATTATATTTTACATATATAGTGATGGCATTGCATCCAAAAAATGTTTTGTTTAAATTTTCAATTGCATATAATTAGATTCATTGAGTATCCAGCCAGCTCTTACATACCATCACGTGTTTATCATTCATACACTTCATCAGCAGAACCATATCATTGCTGCCATGGAGAAGTCACAGGAGCAATTTTGTGTTTTTTTCTGTGCGGCTCATTAATGTGTTGAGTGCTTCCTGAAAAAACTTTGTAAATAATTTGTTTTGTTTTAATGTGAGCTCAGGCCCAACACTTCCACATCTCAGCCTCCTGACGGGAGCGCCGCTAGGAATCCTGGGACCCTGTCAAAAGTACATTTTAAAAAAAATATTATTATAATTTTAATTAAAACTGACACAATTAAAGTCTATAATCCCTGGCATGTTACAGGGCCCCTGCATTTCTGGGGCCCCCCTGAATCATTCATGGTGTATGGCACCCTTGCCTCCTGATACTGCACTAGTTAATCCTTTTTACTTGTAATCATTTATAGGCCTCAGAGTTGATAACCTGTAAACCACTAACCAGGCATGCAGAGTTCTAGAAATATATATAAAAATGTAATAAAAAATGAGATATCCACCAGTGAAACCTGCACTTGCAAAAACAATAGAGAGAAATTAAGACAAATCATTTTTTTTTAAAGGACAGTAGACAACTGAAGTGCTTGATTAACAAATTGATAGCAATTTTATAACATAATAATATAATAATATATTAAATGTTGAATTTCTGGAATTTGCTGTTTTTTTCCCCCACAAAATGAATCTCAAAATGAATTTCTTTGAAGGATTTCATTATTAGAATTTTGATTTTTTTTTTTAGATATGTGTTAAAAAAAAAATGTAAACCTGTAAAATACATAATATACAGTATATTGATGCAGACTTACTTGCTGGAATAATACCATTGGACGTTTTAGACACAGCGCAACAGTAGTGCTGTAATTACTGTACTGTTTGATTGAAAGTTTGCATGCACACACACACACACACACACACACACACACACTTCACAGCTCTCAAGAAAGAGAATAATAAAACACAAAAGGATGAGGTATGGTGGAAGTTTATTTAGCCTACCTTATCTTTTCTGTGGTATCTAATGATAAAGCTTTACTCATGACCGGGAATACAAAAAAAAAAAAAAAACACTTGTTAATGGACATGTTAGGTGCTCACAAAATTTCAGATAAATAGGAAATAAATAATCTCAATTCATACAGCTAATCATAACAGACGTTTCTGATGTTTGTCAGTATAAAACCAAACAACTGTCAAGAAGTAGCTAGAATGCTTTCTCTAACTGGGAAAAACACACTTGGACTGATTTTACTACAAATGCAAGTAACTACAACAGAGGCGTTTGTGTCTCTGCTGCCTGTTTTCTATTGTACTGCCACAGCAAAACCAAAAACATTACCCAGTGTGTTTTAGTATTGTCACACAGTCATCAGTAAAGCTGATGGATGAACAGTGATTTCTCCTAAATGTCGTTTTGGAATAGTGCACATGGACCGATGCAGCTGTCTGGCTGTCTGGGACTCCATCAAACATTAGGCTCAGTAATGATGATGATGATGATGATGATGTACAGTGGAAGGAAGACTAAGGGCTCCCACCAGTGTTGAATATAGGTACTGCATCGGCACCAACCAATAAATAGAAATCCGTCCCTTCAGCTGTGTTCAAAGCAGGAAACTCATTCACCGGCCACAGTGACAGGTGGAGTCCAAAATCAAACAGCCACTTTCAATTTATATGAACTGATATAGGTGTTTGAAGGCCATTACCAATATTTTTTTAGAATTAAGTCACTGATATTTATATTTTGTGCTGATATTCAGTATCTTTTGGACCATTTTCATGTAAAAAAAAAATACATGTAGCCTATTCAGTGTTTCCCTCACGATTTTATTCTCATCAGGGTGGAAAAGCCTCTGAAACAGCATTTAGACGCTAAAACTATCCACTGAAACCCAGACTAGTGAAATTCCTTTAGTGTTAGCAGCTCTTCAAAGCAAGTTGACCCCCCAACACCTATTCAATGGTAGAGGAAACTCCAGGATACACTACTGCCTTTAGAATGAAGAATTAATTTACACAAAACATAGCTGAGCAATTAAATGGATAAATGAAATTTGCATAGAAAATAAAATGTTAATGCAAATTTTTTTCAAGGAGGAACAGCCATGATATCAGAGGTGGACAACACTGACCGGCTGATATCAGATATTTTATAAAGGGCCAATATCGGCCTGATATATAAGCAAACCAATATATATTGGTCTAGCCTTACCTTCAGTATTCTAAAAGCCAAACTGGCCTTTAAAACAGAATAAAGCCTGGTTTGTTTCCTGAAGTTACCATCTTCACCATTTCACCAAACTGGTTCTGTTCATCATTCGTTCAGGCATTCATCGGTCAGCTGATGAATGCCTACTTTTGCATCAGATGGGAGTGAGGTATGACTGTTATCAATCCATAAATGCTTCTAGTCCGGGATAAACGTCTACACAGCTGATCCATTTGCCTCCAGCACAAGGACACAGTTCAGCAAAAATATATGATTTGACGCCTCAATCGTGTGACAAGTTAGTTCATTTAGCAATAAGTGTTATAGTGCAGACTCCGATACACTGAAAGAATCTGTGTTGCACCTTGTTGGAAAAGGATTTAATCCGCAGCTTGTGAGCGGTGTCAGCAGGATTCTATATTTCCATGGGAAATATCTACAACAGATCAGTACATTCAGGCACAGTCTTATGTGCACAGCTGAGGAGTCTAAGGGTGGGGAAACACTCGGGGGGAGGCGAGGTGAGTGTCGTTGGGTGTTTTCGCCCTGGTCTTTGGTCCCGCGGGGCCCCAAGAGGGTTGATCCATGGAGGGACTGGGTGCCGGACAGGAACGACCCGCTTTACACTGCAGAGAGAGAGAGAGAAAGAGAGACAGGAGAAGAAGCAGTAAGTTTCTGTACTGAGGCTGCTGAATCTCTCACACACTGTCCAACACTTCAAAAGATTTACCTGCCAAGAATAAATTTTACCAACCAAAATAATAATAATAATATTAATAATTTGATTTATATAGAACTTTCCCTAACAAAGGTACGTGCTGAACACCAAATGATTAAAAAAATGACATAAAATAAATAAAAGGAAATAGCATAAAAAGACACTAAACAATAAAAGCCAACAGAGAAGGATAATTAAGAAAAAGTAATTTCAATTGTTATTTAAAAACAGTGATAGCAGTAATAAATAAACATTTTTCATAGAAATGCATCATACCTGTTTTCAGTGTAATTTCATCTATTAGGTCAGGTACTGTGTGTTAATTTAAAACTTGCTCACTCACTTATACAATGGATCAACTTTGTATTTCATTATTAAGAATTAAAATTACAAGACAGCATTTTGAAGCTTATTGGCCAATATTTCATATTCATCTAAGAACAATAATGAACAAATCCATTTCAAATCAGTGCTTCTACCCAGGTCTGCCTATACTACATGCACTATGTTTGTAAAAACCTACCTTGTGTATCCATCCTTCCTTCCTGCATCGACCCCCCGGTGGTTTAACCGCAGTCGTCGTCGTCGTCTGCGTGCTCCACCACAGCAGGCTCCACCAGCCGGTTGTAGGAGAAAAACATCATCATCTGAAAGACAGCGCAGACTGTATTAGACCAACATTAAGACAAAATCTGATGGATAGAAAAAAAAATACATTCGATTCTCTTGGGGCATCCAAGCTCCATCTATTTTTTTTTCCATGTTTTTCCTCAATATAATGACCAATGAACAGGGGAAATTTTCTTTTTGCCAGGTTCCTTTTTCAATTATTATTATTATTGAGATAAACATGGGGAGAAAAATAGACAGAAAATTAGACGCAACTCAGAAGTTGGATCCCTCTAAGAGGTATCCCAAGTTATGTGTCATGGATCAAAAAATAAAAAAATACAAATAAAAACACATGCCTGAAGTTGGTCTGCCATAGTCAGCCCCTTTCAGTCCCATTCACTGGAAATCTCTTTCTTTACTCTAGCAGCACTAAACAGGTGCTTGGGTGAAGCACTGGTCTTCACCCCTGTTGCTAAGCGACTATTGAAAACTTGTTTGGAACGCAGCGCTCCTGCTAAATGTTGAAATATTTTGCACTTTTAGCGCTCGGTGCTCTGAGCCCTGAAATCACGCTCAGCTCTCAGAGCCGTCAGGACGTACCACAGCTCGCCCTCTGCATTCACAATACTGAGAAAGAAACCTGGACTGTGGAGAGAGGCTCCTGGTGGAACCAATTTGGAGACAAAAATGTAAGGTGGAGTTTCTTTCACCTCTGTTTGAAAGTGTGCATGCTGACACTCTCTCTCTCTCTCTCTCTCTCTCTCTCTCTCTCTCGCACACACACACAGACACAGACACACACACACAGACAAAGACACACACTAAGGGTTTGTTTTCTTTGGTCTGAACCATAGTGGAAAAGTTTACTTTGTTGAATTTTTGTATTTGATTTGTTTAGGTTCACAAAGCTCATTTATGGGCTGGTAAACAAAAGTCACATGACACACAAGTAGCTTGTTTATTGGACAGAGTTTTGGTAACCTGTCATCCTGCCAGGTTAGAGGTTTTGGTGGTGGTGGGGGGAGGGAAGTCAAAAATCTGATTCCAGTCCCTGTAACTTTAGTGGAGCTCTTGGTCGTAATTTTCCCTTTCTGGTGTTCAAACCAGGTAAGAACTCATGAAGGAAATATGAACATCAGTCCAGAGTACAGTTTGCCCTCGGTTCACTTTGTTATGCTAGGCTTTCCAAGCAAGAGGAACTGCTGACTATCAGCTGTTAACATCTGTCTCCTTATACCCATAAAGCCTTGCATTTTGGGGTCGTTTCCTGTAGCTGGTTCGGATTACGTTCTCATTCCTAACAAACTACACCACAGACTCACATTTTCAGGCGTCTCAGTGCCATTATTTTGTTCCACCTGAGTTTGAATGCCATTGTTCTCACCTGCCCAAACAAACTGAACTAAAGCAGTAAACGCTCCATAGCTGAAATAAACCATTGCACACATGCCTGGTGTGAACACGTCCTCACACAGTCAGAAACATACACACTCGTTCTCTCTGTCTATCTCTATTTCTTCCTCTCTCGTTTCCTCTCCCTTACCGTCAGCAGAGCCAGCAGCGCCATCATCACCCCCAGCATGATGTACATGTTCTCGGTGAGGCCGCCGGCCCACAGCGGGCCCAGGATGGTGGCCAGACCCCCCACCGAGCGACGCACCCCCTGACTGAAACCTGCACCGTCAGCAAGACACAGACACAGTTAGAGACACAAAACACCACTGAACCTGACAGGTACATGTTTACTTGTAAAACTAAGACACTGACAACCCGCCTACACATTTCTTGTAGAACACTCTGGATTAGAATATCAGCTAAATGCCTAAAAAAAAGATGTAATACAGAACAACAGGCAGCACAGGCTCATCCTGTCCACTGGATGGTGCTGTTTCTCACCTTGTGTTTTCTCAGCAGTGACTTTGGAGAAGAGGGAGACCTGGGCCACGGCTACGAATGGCAGCCCCAAGACCTGCAGGAAAACCCCGATGATGAACTCTGTCAGCTGCCATGGGAAGCCGCCTGCAGGACGCATAACACGCAAAAAGAATAGAAGACACAAAATCAGTCAGTTACTGTGTTGAACAGTGATTGACATTTTCATTTTCATTTTAAAGCATAACCCATTTTCAACCTGGACCCTATTTTCCCATCTTTTCCATCATACTGATTCATTCTGAACAAGTGATATCTTATCTTATCTTCTGTAAAAGAGTGTATCTTTAATGGTTGCCTCATCGTGTACCAGTAGGCGAAAATAAATATTCTAATCAATAAAACCATCACAGATATTTGAACAATCCCGCTCCTCCAATCAAATAAAACTGCCTTTCTCTCTCTAACTGATCTCCCATTGGTTTACACTTTTATATGGTCCCTCCCCGCATTGTGTCCCGCCCCAACATCCTGTTTCAACAGGAAAAAAACGTCAAATTAAGGAAGCAAGATGCTCTCAAAATGCAGTTTCATTGTGATTTTAAAGTTTAGATTCGTCTCAGTGGGAATGCTCTTCTCTACTGCAGTCCTGATTTATGATTTGAGCTGATAAGATGGGTGCATTTTTACACCATTTTTACCACTCAGATGCAGCTGTGCAATAGCAAAAAGCGAAGACCTTCTCAAGTGCAATGTGGTCTGACCTATTGGCTTTGCCAGGAAGATGAGGCACCAGACGCAGGAGATGTTGCAGATGATCAGACCGACGGCCAGAACCACCCGCTCAGCAAAACGCCGGCTCAGCCAGCGCACGAACAGGAAGCCGGCGATCACCTCCACGCCGCAGATGCAGTACATCACACTGTTCTCCAGCTCCCCGAAGTTAAAGTACTTCTGGGTCAGCGGGGTCACCATGGTCTGAGGAGGGAGGGGGGGGGAGAGGTTGGTACTCTGCAAAAAAACTTAGCAAGTCATTTAGTCTCATGTGTAGTCTTAAAATCATTCTTTCCTTAAAACGAGTGAAAGATTCTGCCAGTGGAGTGAGATAATTTCATGTGTTTCCAATGCAGTTTCACTTGTTTCACTTGTTTCAGGAATTTTCTAGAAACAAGTGTCAGTATCTTGAAACAAGGCAGAATAAGGCAGAGCAAGAAAATGACACTTGATTCAAGAAAATTTGATTTGTTGATTTGCATTGGAAACAGGTGGAATTATAGCACCCCTTAGTGGTTTTACTTGTTTTTACAACAACAAGATTTTAAGACTCAATACTAAATTAAATGACTTGTAACAATAGATATTTTTTTGCAGTTATACTGACAATTGAAAATTTGAATCAAGCTGTTGCTGCTTTTCCATGAAACCAAAAAGTGGCATTTTCAAGTGGCAAGTTAAAGGGAAAATTAACTGCAATTGAAAGAAAGTATCTCATTCAGTCACATGGTATATATGTGTGTGTGTGTGTGTGTGTGTGTGTGTGTGTGTGTGTGTGTGTGTGTGTGTGTGTGTGTGTGTCTGAGTGTGTGTGTGTGTGTGTGTGTGTGTGTTTCTTTACTGTACCTCCAGTGCTGTCTGATTGAAGAGTGTGATGAACTGAGCAGCCAGCAGCACAACCACCTCTTCTCTCAGGAACTCTACAGACACAAAGAGACAGACAGAGATCGACAGACAGGAAAGGCAGAAAGAAGAAAGAACACAAGACCAACAGTGAGTTTAGAGCAAAAGAGAAACGGGAGAGGAGAGAGAAAAGACAAGGTGAGCCTTGCACCTTAATATCTAGTCATTTTCTGTGTTCAACCTTATCTGCAGGTTTCAGGAAGCCACATTTAAGACCCTTTTCCCCCAGCACTACCTGGGACTTAATTCAGGACCAGTTTAAAAAGAAAAATAAAGAAACAATGGATTCAGCATAGCTAATGAAAGTTCTGAAACTATAAATGAGCAGTCTCAGAGAAAGGGCAGCAGGAAATTAATTGGTAAGGGACATGAAGTCCAGTTGTGTTTAGTGAACCAGATATGACGAACAAAGCATGTTTTGCATATTGTACAATTAACTCTATTCTTTATTAATCTAAGAGTGGACATGCAGCACAAAGAAAACCACCAGTTATTACATGGTAAAAAAAATAAAAAATACAACCTCTGATTGGGATGGGATGATATATCGAAATTCAATATATCGCAATACAAAAACGTGACAATACATCATGGGGCAGAAAAATTAATCATGGTATTAGCTCCATTTTACCTCTCCATCAAAATTATATTATTTACACTTTGTAATGACATTTTTAAATTGTTGTTTACATTCCGGCAAACCAATGCCATCGCTAGAAAGATTTGTGGCTCAGAAATAAACATATTTCTGCCGTCAGACGTTGTTGTCATTGAACTTAAATTTATTACATCGAATCATGAACCCCATATCGCGCATCGAAGATAAGAATACTGTCCCATCCCTACTAATAAGTGGATTTAACACATTTTAAGGCCTGAAATTAATTTACTTTACAACTTTTTAAAGGACCTACAGACACCCTGGTATTGACCAAACGACACCCCACCACCATCTACCTTGGCTCATGCTGAAATTCTTAAAGGAGCTGGAAGACTTGTCTGCCTCTGGCGGCGGGGGGGAGGGGGGCGGCGAGACGTGAGGCAGGTTGCCGTTGGAGACGGGCGTCACCACCGAGCCGTAGGACCCCAGCAGCTCCTGGGAGCCCATCAGCGGCTTGCCTTCTTCGTCGTCCCCGTGCTCGTCCTCCTCCACCAGCCCGCTCTCGCCCTCCACCTCCACCTCCCCCCCTCCGCTCGCCGAGCTCTCCCCCGCCTCCCTCCTCTCCACAGGTGCTATGTCCCAGTACATGAAGAGCACAACCAGCTGGAGGAGAATCCACAGCAGGCACATAAACAGCTGCAGGGGGGGAAGACAGACAGAGAGAGTGTGTGTTATGACTTGGCATAAAAATTTGTCCCAAACTTGCAGCTCCTCCAAGGTGTATAAATCAAAAAGAACCATAGGAATAGGAAAAATTCAGCTACTCCTGACAAAGCTTTAATATTAAAAAAAACAATGTATTTCAGCTGTAGTAGTCTACGTCAGGGTCACAGGATTGCATGGATAATCAACAATAAATATATTCAGTGAGATCCAAAATGGCCTCCTCAGGGCCCAAAAGACCAAACTGAAATTGTTTCCCAGTAGGAAATTTTAAATGAGGAAATAGTAAATCGTAGTACAGCCACTGTGCTCAGACTGTTCGGTGCGGTATCCAGTTATCAGATCATGTAAGTTGAAAGGATGGGGTCGCACATGATGGATAGTTACTTTGTTAAGCACTTATTTTATTTCAAAACAGAACGGCAGACACTGATGAAGGCCGGAGTTGTTGGCAATGGCTAAAATGCAAAAGGGATCATTGAGATAATACTGAAGACAAGCAACAAAGGGCCATTTCTATTTTCAGATGAAAACATTATATACACACACATCTTCAAAAGGACCAATTATCAAATTAGACAAATAGCCAAATTTAATTATCTGTTGCATTTTTTCAGATGCATGTATTTTTAAAATGTTGTCATGCTCTGAACGCTTTTGGCCCAAGGGTTGTGAAACATGTTCAATGTCAGTATTTCTCAGTCATGTGGCATGGAGACCCGAGAGTCTGCAGTTTTCCATTACAACCAGACACTCCAGCAGCTGATTTCACTGACAGGAAGGAACTAATCAGTGAAATCAGCTGCTGTAGGGTTTTAAACTCTTGGGCCCAGTAGCTTGTAACAACTGTGCAATACATTTTGGAAGAAAATTATAAAATTTATTCACTTCTTCACCAGTACGAAGCAGTCATTACAAACCAGGGTCATGGCCAATAGTCAATTTTTTCAATTCAAAACTGAAACTGTACTTTATGCAATAATGATGATCATTTTCAAAAAAGTATGGCACAAATGAAGCCAAGAATACGCCATAAGAAATTAAAGGAAAAGTTCTCCAATCAATGTAATGAGGATAAAAAAATGTTTTTACATTATATATTACAGTATTCAGGTCCTTACCCCGGGTGCAGTGTATTTATTGACCACAAAAGGACCCAGTTTGAAGTCACACAGCCTCAGGAAAATGTTGAATGCTGGACCTGTGTAACACAACGGCACCGGTTTTATATAAAGCCATGACCTATCATTCTGCATAACTCAGGTATTTCCCATATTAATCACAAAAGAAAGTCAACGTGCAATCATGTGTATGTTAAATATAAATATACACATTGCCACAAGCACACACACATTCAAACCTAACTGTAACAGATACTTAATCTGATGAAGGTGGCATTGTGTCTTTAACCACAACCCAAATAGAAAGTACTATCTTAGACGTACTGCATTCTGTAGCATCCAGTATGTGAAATGTATCAGTAGGACAGACGATGAGTCAATGTACAAACTCCAGTCAAACAATACAGAAGCCCAAAGGGAAATGCAACTCAAGCTTGTGTTGTGGTTGCTGTTTTCCTGCAGTGGTTAATTTCACCGTCACTCATGTTGCACTGCATTATGGATACTTTTTTCTGCTCGTTTTTTTCTGATGTCTACCCAGTCAAACCTGAAAACCCAGAATAACATGGTGCTATTTTAAGTGTGCTGATATTCAAGTACAAACCTGCCTTCTGGACACCTTTGAAATTTGTTATACTTAAAGTCTACTGATCAGCAGGTACTGCACAGCCTGAAAAACATTTCAGACAAGCCAAAAAGCGAGCGTTGAACAGATGGGATCAGGAAGTAGACTAGCACTCACCAATCAGCAGGCCAGCTTGTCGGCACGCCATGACAGCAGCAAATACGGTGGAGCGATCCTCTGGGGCGGTGCTCCTGGTCAGGAAGCCAAAGATGGAGGAGCCAGCGCCCGTGCCAATCCCTGCAGAAAATACACATTTCATCAGTAAATTACGCCACTGAAACATCAACGTTTTCTTAAGAATTCAGCATTTGAAAGCTAGAGCTCTTGGAGAGAGTGTGTGAGCCAGAGCGATACGTAATTCGATCATATTTCACCATGTACTGTACCTGAAAAGTATCTGAGAGAACAACTGTACAATGAAGCAAATTCCGGTCCCTGGACACCAGAAATACATTTGGACAAATAGAGCGAACCTTAGCCCCAAGTTGTGATTTAGAGTAATAAGACGGGTGTATTTTTACATAAAGCTCTTGCCTCATGCAGCTTTAAATGAGGTGATATGACAGCTGCACCGGATGGCACGACAGGTCTGTACTACAGGCCTGACAGCTGTCAAATGGATCTTCAGTCCAAGTGTCAGTTTATACAGACTCACCTGCCACTAGTCTGCTTGACAGTAACAGCCACTTGGAGTAGCCCATGAAGTACATGAAATTACCTAGAGAATAAAAACAGGCAGAAGAAAATGGAGTAGAGAGACAGACAGAGATAAAGACAGACAAAACAGAAGCAGAGCAGAACAGCAACAGGAATAGATTAGAAAGAGTTAAAAGAGATTAAAAAAGTTTTAAAAAAAATACCTGTCCACCAGAAATTCTATTTCAAAACCCTATATACGCATTTTGGAATAATAACATTATCTTAAATGTAATTATTCAATATATATAAAAATCCAGAGGATCCAGTCTGTAAAAGTAAGAGCATTTTATCATATCTTTGAATGTTCTGCTCTCATTGGTATCACTTGATTCGAAGGCTTGTTATCTCATTTTTGGAATAAAACTTAATTTCATACTGCAGATGTAACATACAGCTGGAAAGCTGCAACCATCTACCATCTAATGTATGTTTTGCACAGTCTCTGCAGCAATGTCATGAACACAAATTCTTGGAGAATAACGTGAATAGAATGATTGAATTCCGGTAGATATATGATCTGTGATTTAGTGGTAAATAAAAAAAAGAGGGTAACTCCTGCATTTGGTGATCATCAGAAGGCAAATAACCACAAATATAAACAAAAATCAGTCATACTTTAAGGAAAGCATGGATTTCTGTTCTTTTCTCCTTAAAAAGGCCGAATCCTCAAATTACATACATCAGTTTGATACTACTTACTATGAATTTCATTTCATAAAGATTTATGTCGGCCTAAAAAGTTGGATAAACTCTATTCCCCTAGATAAAAAGGTGGATGATCTGAGTTTAGATGGGTGTAACCTCCGCTCCCTCCCCAGACATGACTCACCAACTATCTCAAACATGTTGGCAAACAGGATGATCTTCTTGGTGGTCCGCGTTCTGTCGGACCAGTGGCCGAACAGCGGCCCGGACAGGAGGCCGCTCAGGCTGAACGCTGATAGGCCCAGACCCAGGAAGTAGGGCGCCGCCCCGAGGGTCTGCAGGTACCTCCATATTGTGGGCAATATCACCGCTGAGACGACAGACAGAAGAGAGGAGAAGGGACGTATTAGACTCTCACTCAATCCTTCTGAAGTTGCAGTTTTACATGTTTATAGTTCAGTGTCTGATCTGAAAAAAAGCTAAATGAACTAAAAAAAAAGAATGATCCTTTATCAGTGAAATGCATCAGGCAAAATGATTACAGCAATACAGCTGGTAATTTGGATGTCAAATTTCTGGTAATTTGGATGTCATACTTCCCACAGAACATGTCAACTTATCTGCCAGTGAACTAATAAACAGCCAATCAGGAATAACTGCTCAACAATTCCACCTGGAGGCAGTGTTATATTAATTAGAAAGCCGGATACAACAACTATCTCGGGCCTAAACTGAATTACACAACATGGTACTGAGAATTATGTTGTATATAATTTATCTAAAAAGCAAAGAGCCTTATGTGCCCAGCTGAGATCTGGTATTTTACCCCTTATGGTTGAAACTGGACGGTATGTCAGTCTGGAAGAAGAAAAGCAGATTTGTTCAATGTGCTGTTTGACTGATATAGAAAATGAGTTTCACTTTGTTTTCTATTGCCCTTTTTACTGGGAACTGCGCAATACTTTGTTTAAGATAAAAACAGATATTGATTTTGTAAATATGGATGATGCACAAAGATTGAGTTGGCTGTTCGCTTATGAAACATTTAGATTAGCTAGTTACCTGGAGAAAGCCTGGGAGATGAGAAAAAAAAGCTCTTTATCAAGATAAACTGTAAGTTGGTAGCAGTTCTTTTCAGTGTATTGTTCATTTGAAACCTATCATTTCAAATATGTTATTTGTTATTTTTTTTGCTCTTATATGCATCACCGGAAGATGTATGTTTTGTAAAATGGTGGTGTCCTGTAACCCCATGTGGGATGGGCCAGATGTTTGGCATGACACAGAAATAAAAATAAACTAACTAACTAACTACACAATGTCACAATATACATGATCACATGGTCTACATCTCTGCTTCTGCTGAACCAGCATTTCAGCCCAGCGGCACTGACTGACTCATCTGAGTCATCGGCCCTTTTTCCGGCTAAGCAGAGCCTTTGGAGGCCGGCCCAAAGCTGTGCTGTGCCGGCTGCACCGAGGCCTCGTCACCTAGGCTGCTGCATCCCCACGGCATCCCTGTCTTCCATTAGGTCAGCTATGTTTATTTCATCCCTGTGCCTCCCCTGTGGCCTACAGTGATGTTTATCAGAGGCAGAGTTCACAGTCAGCCAGTAGGAACCTGTGAAGATGAAACAGTTTCTGCATGCTGCTGGAACCTAGAGGTAGCAGATAAGTGTGCTGCCAGTCTTTCTATACGATTCAAAACACTGCCATTTTTGTGTTGCCACCGATATGAGGGACTAGCTTTCTACAAATACATACTCTTATGAAGAGTATAACCTCTATTGACACGTTACATCCCTTAAAAGGAAAAATCCACCCTTGGATACTCTGGTGTTCACTGCATTCCAGGAGTTATTTTGTGATGAAGTGCTGTAATTTACTTTCTCAGTGAACCCACTTTCCCTCAACCTGCCTCGTCTACTTCTACCTCCGTTAGTGATTTCCTAGAACTCCCAGAATGACTTTCAACAACCTCCACAGAGGGAGAGTGAACTTCTTCCATCAGTATTGTTCATATGGGCGTATAAATAGCTTGAAGCTGTGATCATTCAGTTGTGTGATCATTCAGTTGATACCTCTGCAGCACTCCCCTGTCTGTCTTACTGAAATATTGATACAGGAACTTGATGCAACCACCACATATATTTTAAAGGACAAAGATTTTATGGTTTTTATTCTTTTTATACCTTTTTAATAGTGGGGCAATCCTGCGGTGTTGCATTTTATTGTTCATAGCTCTTTTATTCCTTCTTTTTTATCACTTTTGATAGGCTACTAATTACACTTTTATTCATTTTATCCATTTCTATTTTTTGATATTAATAACGTAGTTAAAGAAAAAAGAGGGGGAAAAACAGGGAAAAAGAAAAGAAAAAAAAAATATGAAAGAATCCCATGGTGAGTATGGTGAACTTGAAAACCTCCTTTTCCCTCTCCTTCCCCCCCGACCCACTTCAGTTGGAAAACAGGGACTGAAGAGGACTGCCAGTCCAGTCCTGAGCTGTCCCTGCAGGAACCATTCTGTTCTGTCTGTCTGTCATTCAGTTGTGGTTTATACATGGAGGAGGAAGGAGCAGTAGTGTTAGCGAAACGCAACATGTCCTGACGTTGCATTGCATTCTGGTCCACTGAGGCGACTGTTGAAAAACTGGTCTCTCTGCCTCTTCTACGAGGCATTTCTCCCTAAATGATTGTTGAACGCTAGAAAGAAGTCCTTTCTCTTTGATTCTGATGGTCTGATGCCAAAAACTGATGTTTACCGTTAGCTGGAACATTTTCTGTTATCAAACTCCATTGTAGCTGCACTGGAAATATCTCTTATGTTTGGCCAGTTATTTGTGGGAATAAAAAACATACACCAAAAAACAACAAAATGGGCCCAGAAATGCAAGATACATCGCCAATAGCCGTGTTTTAACAGTGTTAAGTGTTTTGGGTGGATTTTTCCTTTAAAGCTACACAGGCCACTTCGCATATTTGCGTCTCCAAATGGCAGCAAGAGGGAACTGTGTGAAAAAGTTTGAATACCCAAATATCAGGTAATGTGATGTCAGTAAACTGCACACAGCACACTCAGGTTTATCAACCCGCCAGGTCTGTAATGCTTTATACCAAAGAATACCAAAAGGGACAGGAGAGTCTAGATCTAACATTGTTGAGTCCAGCTTTCTCTGGACGGAGGGCTGGAGGAGACACTTTGGATTTCACCCTTAATGTTCTGCTTTCAGCCAGATTTCAGCCAGTGTCCATACCTGACACCAGAATTTCATTCTGCCAAATATAAAGCAAATCTATGGGGTCTCAACTAGTGGGGACGCTCTTCTCTGTTGCAGCCCCATTTTGGGATATAGGCTGATAAGAAAGGTGTATTTTTACATAAAGATCTTGCCTAGTGCAGCTTTAAACCTACACGTTTAAGAGAAAAACTGGGTGAACAAACTGTGAAGTTGGACTTTGACTGCAGAGGAAGCTCTTTTTTTTGCCCTCAATGCCTCCAAGTTCATTATCATGTAGACAAAGGACAGCGCTGACCCAATACAATCCAAATTCAATTCCTGGGTCAGGAGACACACTTAAGAAATTAAAGCATGCTGTCATAAAATTCCTGGGAGGGAATCATTATTCTAAATGTCTTGTCAGTTGGGAAATGCCATAGTTTCGCCACACTGACACAGACATCTGTATGTGTATGTGTATGTGTGTGAGAGTGATTTGAGCTTACAACGACACTAGTGACTAACAGTTAAATGGCCCGTGGTTTCCAGGGCCCCAAATTGTCAAATATTAAACAGGCAAGTTAGCTGTTAAGACTAATATCTTTTGCCATTGAAAAGCAACAGCTGCACACTTCATGCCGGGCCTTAACGCTCTCGATGAAGTTGGTTCTAAACAACAGACCCAATGTCACAGCTCATCCTCTGTAAGAAGACTGTTTTGTCAGTTCCAGATTAAATGCTTATGTTGAGGAAGAAATGGAAAAGTACCAACACTAAGCAACATTTCTACATGCACACTTAATATGTAACTTAATATGTAACCTTGACACATATTTACACCTCAAGGATGCTGAATGTGCTTCACCATTATAAGATTAAACTCTAAAGTAACATCTTGCTTGTTTGTTTCTCACAGAACTGTGAGCCTGGAATGTGCAAATGCCCAAATCTCATAGAAAACACAAGTGGCCTTGACTAAATAATAACTTTGTGTCTTCTTTAGAAGGTTTTCACCTCTTATTATGCATCTCCTCAAAGTGCTAGAACTATAATTATCATTGATCGTTCAGTCTTGTTCGTACGACCTTATACTTTTTTACCAATAGCTTTATTATATTCCATCTGTATTAACATAATTATGAATATTCAACACTATAAAACTGTGTAATCATCCAGATTTTGAGTTCCTTGGCTCCCAACCTGCAGACTGAATAAACTGTCAAACTGACACTCTCTCCTGAGTTTTCTTCCACACTCACTTGCTTCCTCACCTCATCTCTCCACCCCCCAGCCTTAGAAACAAAACACACTGCAGTCACCAAGTGGGTGACATCTTTGGAGAACGCATAATTCTTATGTAAAGAACTTTTTCTGGCTGAAGTGTGCTGAAAAGCTATTTATCACAGACCTATCCAGTTCTTCCCAATGTTCAATCAACTTTTAGAATTTCAGGACTATAGATTGTTTGATACATTTCAGATTCAGACATCAGCGATTGAGTTTTCAGCGTCTAAAGTTACTGCAAACCCGGCTGGATTGAAGTCATGTGTCATGTGGCTTCTATTCTATTACAGTGAATCCTGTGGCCCACATTCATTTTGGTCTGAACTCAGTTTTAAGAGTTCAGTCAAACATTATGTTTTATGGCCTGGTTAAGTATTTTTCCATACATATTCATATACAGACTATGTAGAATAACTGGCACAAGTAGGAAAGTCAGAGAGAAGATGTAGAAATAGTCCAATCTACTTATTGAAACCATCAACAATTTCCAGTAGATTCATCTTCCATAGTCCCAAGAACTGCTAGTCACTCTTGCCAAGTTTAAAACTATTGCAGTAGGAACAAATAGTAAAGTATATGCCTCCCATATGGCATTTAGCATATAATTAAAACTCACAAGTCACAAATTATATATATATTTTCACTGGTGAAAATGTAATTACTAGTCATAATAATAAACAAAACATAATGACTTGCTACTCTCTCCCCTTTGTTGTTATGAAATAAGCTCTATTGTATAACATTACTAGCCATAACCAAACGAAAACAATAAGGTGTTTATTGCAAAATCAAAGATGTTTCATTACACATCATTGTCACTTATGATTAGGCTATTTGTTGTGTTCCATTCTGATACGGATTAATGTCAATTTATTCTGGTGTTGCAACACAAAAAGTCGAAAACTGGGAACACTGGGCCAGTAAAAACAGACTTGTATCTTACCATATTCCACTCCACTGAGAAGAAAGATGAGCCCAATGGTGAAGTATGTCAGCTTCTTTTTCCGTCGATAGTCCATCGTGTTTACTGAAACGTTATCTGTTTCGGACCGATCACCATCACCATACTAAACATTAAACTAAATTTTTACAGTCACTACCAAACACTCCAGTAGACTTAATCCAGCGGACAGCGCCTCCAATTAAACCCCAGCACCGGGGCATGTTACCGAGCCTGCTGCCTGCATCCAGTTTGGTTTTTTAAAAGCATCAAACAGGAAAGCTCATCCTAAATCTCTCCGGCTCGTCCATACCGAGCATTAAATCTGTGACGCGCAGTGAGTCCGGCTCGGCTCGGCTCGGCTCGGCTCGCCCAGCAGGTACAGCTTGAAGCTCCAGTGCCAAACTAAACACAACCTTCACCTTCTCACCGCTCCCATTTTCAAACATTGCACAAGCAACGATGAAACCGGGGACGGTGGTGTGTGTCACGGTAACGCTGCTGTCAGCACACACAGCACGGCTGCAGAGTACACAGCGACTAGTGCCGACAGACCCGGACACACGGCGCGCGTCCGTTACGCAATTTAATGCAGACTACATCACTTCCGGGTGTCAACACAGGACTTCCCATACCTACCTGTAACCTGATCTGTCTAACCTAACCTAACCCTATGGTCTAACCCAGTGAGTCTCAACCTTTTTCATATCAAGGACCCCTAATTTAGTCCACATTTTGATGAGATTTTGTCTCACGAACCCAAATCTGAGAATACTTTTATTGTTAGATATGATTTTGTCCAGAATTCCATGACTATCTGTACAGTAGGTAGAGAGATAACAGTGAAACTATGATCAAAACAGTCATTCTTCTACATTCTCTAGTTGTGTTAACTTCTTGTAAATGAAATAATGGTGAAGTTTAACAATTCATCAATTTGCTGGGGAACCCCTGGAAGGACCCCTGGTGGTCCCCGGACCCCACGTTTAGAACCACTGGTTTACAGAAGAGACTAGAGTCCCTAAACTAACTAACTAACTAATTAACTAACTAACTAACTATTTTTTAAACAAATCTACCTTATAAAACAGTATGTTTTTGTCTACACCTGTTCCACAGTTGTACACTGCCAGTTCTTCACTGGACCTCCATGACGGCACTAGCCATAGCTGTAAGGAGATTAGTGATGCCATGTCAATATACAGCATCACATGACATATTCTTTAATACTCACTTGACAAGAAAGTCACTATTTTCTCTAACTAATCAAAATGGCTTTAATTTCAGTGAGTTAAGAGTCAGACAGGTTGACCTTTATGAAAAAGACCTATTATACATCCTAATCAAGTGCACAAGGGTATCCATACAAATATCTCAGCAAAACTTCAAAATATGATGCAACTACAAGTCCAAAAATTATACCACAGAGTTACCAATACCATAGGATATATTAAAAAATAAATAAATAAGATCACTATATTTGAGAAACAAAGGCACATTACAAGTCCAGAATGATTTTTTGTTAGTGTTGGCCGATTTAGAGAAGCAGTTCCACTTGTTCTAAAATAAAGATTACTCCTGTGCCCTGGAGACTTGGCCTGCTATAAACACTGAAAATAGACTGTTAAAAGTCAACAAAGCCTTGAGACAGTTAATCATACTTATATTCTCGTGTAGAAAGAATACTATCTATATATCTATATAGGTGCTGATGATGTGATGTCAGACAAACTACCCTAATGAACTAAAATATCCTTATTAGGGTTGGACTGATATGTTGGTTTGCAGATATCAGGTGGGTATTGGGCTTTTATTAAATACCAGATATCAACCAGTCATGTCATCCATCACCAATATGATGGAGGTTCCTCACTAATACAGTCTGTAAAACCTGCAGTGAAATTTCATTTTCTTTGCATTTTTAAGTTTTTCATGCAATTGCTCAATAATGTTTTTTGTAAATAAATTCTTCTTTTAACTCAGCAATATATCTCTGAGTTTACCAAATCATTGAATATATGTGGTGGGTCACTCTGCCTTAAAGAGCTACTCATACTAAAAGAATGAGTTTAGGTTTCAGTGGAGAGTTTTAGTGTCCCATGATGGTCTAAATGCTGTTTCAGAGGCTTTTCCACCCTGACAAGAATACAATTCTGGGGAAAACATTGAATCCTTTGTGAATTTTTGTCATGAAACACACATAGATTTTTATAGATATTGAATATCAAATATTTGCAGCTTCAATACAAAAATATATTGATATCTGCCTTCAAAAACACATATCAGTTGAACCCTACTTCCTATAATATTGCCTTAAAGTGTGTCTGTGGAATTCAATAGTGAGTTTACAGTGAGGTTATTGTACTTTGTTACTGTTATTATTAATATTCCTATAGGAACTTGTGATAGGAACTGTGATATTTCTTATAGGATTGTTTTTTTTCTTAAGGGCATAGGCTTCTACATTCAACAGTACAAGTTCCACACTCGGTCTCATCCGGACCCACGTGGGTTAAAACCTAATGGTCTCGTCTTCCCATGCTCATACCAGGAGCCTGCATCAGCGGCAGTGTCACTCCCCGTCCTGTGACATCTATTACCGTCGAGTCGACACTGAGAAGCCTGTGTCACACACACAAGCTGCCTCTTTCAGCTCCACCTTTAATTCAATTTCAGTCTGGTGAGCGTCCACATTTTAGTTTGCTGCCATCCAAGCAAATATGGAACAATTGCCTCAAGCTGAGTAACCTATAAAACCCCATCTGGGAGCCGGGAGCAAAAATTGAATTCCCTGAAATACTTGCCAGAGCATTCAATCAACATTTGAAGGACTTCAAAGGTTTTGACTTTCAGCACTCAAAGGCTGCTCTATCTGGGGTCTGTCAGTGTCTTCAAAGGAGATAAAAAAAAAGGTTTAGATTAAAAAAAAAGTGGAGATGTATGGAGTCTCAAAAAATAAAAAAAAATAATGGCAAAGGAAAAGAAAAGGCCAAAAGCCCCAGAAGCTAATTTAATTTCAGGAAAAAGGCTGGTAACAAAAACAGATCTACAGGCTAGGGCTAGAATGTATTTTAAAGAAAAGGTTTTAACCATTTGTAGTTTGAACAAGTTTGAGGTGTGCTTCACTTGTTATTCCTGACACTTTAAAGTATACACAGACAAACCATTTAACACATCCAGTATCACAAATCAAGCATTCTGCATGTTTAGTTCAACGTTCAAAATGCATGTGTGACAGAGGGGTTCAAATAAAATAATAACCTAATTCAACACGTTTGAAATGGGCGAAAGAGCAGCTGAGTACTTTCAGATTAGGGCTGAACAATTAAACAAAACTTTATCGAAATCACAATATGGCCTATTGCAATTTTCAAATCACAGGAGGCGCAATATTTGTTAAAGGCGAAATGTGTGTCAAAATACCATTTTAAAATAAATATTGTGGTGCTGCAGAGATGTCGTGGCCTACACATCATATTCTACAGACTTAAGAAAACATCTTTGTTTGGTACAGATCCCCACAAAAATCACACCATAATCATTTTAATATGTTTTTCAATGAAAATGAGAATAATGATGCAAAAATTATCATTCCCTCTAATATCGCAAATCATATCGCAATTGCAATATCAGTCAAAATAATCGCAATTAGATATTTTTTCAAAATCGTTCAGCCCTATTTTAGATGTACGTGGCCGAAGAAAACCTAAAAGAATAAACAAGTCAGCATAAAATACAGGAAAAAGTCATTCAACTATGATCTCAGGTGACTGACCATCCCAGACTCATTTTGTATAAAAAACATCTTTATTTACAGTTTAGCAGCAGATGGAGGTTGCTGCAGTTCTTTAGCGTCACAGTCTTCAGTCAGCAGTCCGTCTCCTCGGAGGAACCATTTTGTAACAAAGAGTAAAAATATTCTACAGCATCCGTGTCCTCTCTGAGCTTCGTTTGGAGATGGCCATGTGCTCCATACTTGGGAGTATGGATGTTATCAGTTTGCAGTTCAGTGTGACTGCATGGCTGACTGTGGCAGTGGAAGAACCGGGGGGTGGGGGGGGTGGAGGCACAGTTGTGATTTAGAAGGCCAGTTTCTTCATGAGGAGGTAGACTCTGGAGTCCACCTCGAAGCCGTGCAGGTTGTTGGCGTCTCCTTGTAGCCTCATGAGGAGGCCGCCGTACGACACGTAGGCAGAGCTGAAACAAGCAGAACATTCAGGGTGAGACCAGAAAACAGACCGCTCTGGATTAAAGATAAGAATGAGACTCTACAACAGAGAGGAGAGTAACCCTTTTCTTTTCTTAATTTTTATTTATTAATTTACTTTTCACCTATGTATAAATTCTTCTTTTTTGATTTGTACATTTTATATAGTTATTTGGCTACAGTAATGTTTTGTCAATTATGCTTTTCAATATTGCTTGATGTTTGTCTAATTGTCTTACTATTGTTGAAAATCAATAAATACATTGTTCAAAAAAAAAAGAAAAAAAGAATGAGACTCTACAAAGTAAAAAAAAACAAAAAAAAAAAAACAATTATTAACAATGACAAAAAAAAACCTCATGAGCTTATAGCTTGCATACACATTCTCTCTTTCATTGTGTCAAACACACACTCACACTCACTCAGGATAAGACCAAAAATACAGATAAAGACTTATTTGAATAAATTACAAGACTGCAAAAGATATATGTTATACAAGCTGATGCACAAAGTCACTCACAGGCGTGTGGCTGCTTCTGTTGAAGTCTCGTCACCCTCAATCTTGTAAACCTTCCCATACATCACATAGTCAAACTGGTCCGCTCTGAAACATTGGGCAAAGTGAAATGAGATAATCCAAATTTAAACCAACAATAAAAACCTGCATAGCTCAACGGGCAGCACTGCTTAGAATGTACGCACTTATGGTACTGTAAGGTGCTTTGGATAAAAGTGTCCACCAAATGGTATATTATTTTATGTTATTTTATGTCAAAAAAAAGTTTAAAAAAAAACAAAAACAAAAATCCAGTAGACTGTAGAATACGAAAGAATCAATAGAAATAGAATTAAGAATTTCTCTTCATTTTAAATCCAGTGGATTTTGCTTTTATAGTTTTTTTTTTGGACATCTTACTAACTGGATGACTGAAATGTTATGTTATGTTATTATGTTTCATTTTTTAAGGTCAAACATCATACCGAGACGGCCGGTCGTCCTGAGGATTGTACTCTCCATCATCAGGTGTTCCGTCTTCATATAACGTGCTGGCAATGACCAGCCTGAACTTGTCACCTAGATAAGAGAGACACATAACAACATATTGGGTTCACAACATTCTGTGCTGAGACATCTTGTCTTAGTCAAATTAGTTGTTCTGGCAACTCTGAATGCAAGTTAAAATGAGATAAATCGTCTAGTGATCCTATATGACTATATAGTGACTATTATTGACCAAATGATTTGTCAATTAAGTGTTGCCCCATCTGTAAATCAAACAATTAAATATACGCAAAGACAAAAATGGAGCTTTCTTACCAAGATCAACAGGATAGATCTGAATGTTCACATCCAAGATGAGGTCCATCTTGAAGGACTCACTTTCACAGTGTAGACGAGACACTGCAGCAAATAATCAACCAAGAGAAAAGTTTGGTTAAGATTTAAAGCAGTTTTAAAGCAGAAGCAAAGTGATGAAAAAACAATAAAACTGTTAAAAATATTTTTTTTAAAGAAATTTCACCCACCTCTGTCAAACTTCTTGCCATCTGGATCGATGTCTTTCACGTCAAAGATATCCTCAAACAGAATCCCAGCCATGTTTCTCCTGGTCTGTGGTCTTTCTGAGAGGAACACAGGGAAAACAATATCAGTTCTGCAGTCTTTGTACAAAAGTTTAAATAAAGGCAACTGGCCTTGATGGGTAGCTGTTGACAGGTACTGAGTGGGTTTATCCAGTGTTGAAGATGCCACTTTTAAAGTCTAGTTTTACAAGCTAGTAGTTACTTCATATTGGAAGAAGTTTAACTTCAGCAAAGATAACCTCAAGAGAAATAGTTTTTGGTTGACTGAAAACCGTAACACTTCTAAAACACCACTGATTAGGAAGTTAACAAAAATTGTACTTTGTTTCTAATGGCCAGCTGTTACAGATTTCCAGAAACTACAGTATGAACATAAACACAAACCAAATGACCCTGGATCATCACAGGAAGAGATACAAATTTTACTTTGTTTACTATGTAATGTTTTCCTAAACTTTCAACTATTTACCAACTAGGCCACAACAATGGCACGAACATTCAGCTGAACCTGTCAACTTGGATGTCTTATTACTTTTCTATTACATCTTTTTTTATTATTATTATTACAATTTGAATTACCACCAAGTTACTGCAAAATGTAGTTAGACTTGAACTTTAATTACATTAACTAAAAATACTCCACAACTCGGCATCCATCATGCCAACTCGGCAGGTTGTAAATTCCAACATGAAGATTAGCAGCAGTTTAACTAGTTGTAGTAATATTCATTAGTTTAAAAAAAATAATTACTTAACACCAATTCCACACTGCCTGGCAGTTTTGAGGCGGTACTGTGGGTTAATTACGTTAGCTAACATTACAGTGTCTCTTGGCTCTGGTTAGCTGTTAGCATTAGCTTGTTTTGCTCGTAAAAATCCCCAAACTTACCTAAAACGAGATGAAATTCTTTGTGCCCACTCCGACCTCGCAGCAGTTACTCTCGGTTACAAAGTGCGTTATAGTATGTGTTAAATAACTTATTTGAGTAAAATTTCATTCATTACTATGTCAAATCAACTGTACCGCGCAGAGACAATGTGCTCAACCTTTGACACGCGAACTGCGCAATCTCTTCCGGGTCAAAAATCCAAAGAGCCGAGAAGAACCAGAGCAAATCTTAAAAAAAAAAAAATATGTTCCCACCCAATTGTCACCCAAAAATCGTTGGGTGACATTTGATGAACACCTTCGTTTAAAATAAAGACCACCTTTTCCCCAGAGATGTATATCGAAATATCCATGTTCAAAACGCATAACTATAACGATTTACGATGTGGACGACGCAAAATGAGTCAGATTTCACTCGACAGACTGGCAAATACTGAATAAAATTACACAATATTACTGTAGCAGTTTTCCACCTTCCACAGAAACACAACAGTTGTCCTTTTTTGTTTTGCTGAAGATTGTATATCACCTTTTCCGTGTGCTGTGCAAACCTGATCGTTATTTACGACACTTGTCTCCACTTTCCAGCCTGGGTTTCACAATAATGTGGTTGCTAGGTGTTTCGGCGTCCTTTCTGTGCACGGTTGCTAGCTAATGTACTGGTTGACTTTTGTTGTTTTTAGCCGCACATCGGTTTAACCAAATCCCTGCAGAATATGGACTGCCGACCAGTTGCGGATGATCAGCTAACGTTTTGGCATATGAACTGACATTCACAGGATAAATTATATGCGAAAAAGGTGAGGCTAATTCATTGTCGTTACGGTTTTATTACCTTTCTTATGTAGATAACGTTAACTGATTAGCTTTCCAGCTAACGTTAGCTTGCCACATTTTACTAACGGTGTCGCTGGAGTCCACAAGTTCACTTTAGTACTGAAATGTAGCCAGAAAAGAAATAGTCTTTAAAATGCTATTTGAAGTCCACAAGAATATATTCTGTGTACACATTTGTTTTGTAGCTTTTAAAATGGCATTCTTTAAATATTTAACAAGATTTCTTATCTTAACAACCTGAAATTGGAGAGAAAGTGGAGCAACCGTATAAAACATTTAAGTGAAGCACTTTCACTCTATTTACCACCGGCTAACGTTACTGAAAACCTAAACACATTGATCACTGTAGCATCTAAAATCAGAATCAGCTTTATTGGCCAAGTATGTTATTATTATTATTGTTATTATTATTAAACCTTTATTTAACCAGGTGAGTCCCATTGAGAATACAAGATCTCTTTTTCGAGGGAGCCCTGTCCAAGATAGCAGTAATACAGAGTTTCAAACAACCAACAAGCAAACATATGTATGTATGTATGTATGTATGTATGTATGTATGTATGTATGTACACATACAAGAAATTTGACTCCGGTCTTTCGTTGCTCTCAATGTACTTATACAGAATATATATATAGCTAAAAGCAAGGACAACAAGATGAACGGAGGTAAACCTAAACATTTAATGTACAACGTAAACCAGACTAGGGCAATATAGTGCAATGGTGCAGAGTGCAAAGATGCACTCTAAAATGCATGTAGCTAACGTTAACTGTTTTTATTGTAGTTTGTTGGACTTTGGTACACCAAGACTCCAAAAAATCAGTATCAATTGCATTTAAAATGAAAGTGGTTTGTAATGTTACATATTGTGTTTCTTTGATTATTTTCTCTGGAAGACAATTGATTTTGACACAAAAAAATGCACGTCATGTCATAACAAACATCTCACAACAATAATAGCAACAACACTAATAGTAACGTGCATGTCTTGCCCCTGCAGGTCCTCTAGAGTGCTCACTGGCATAACACAAGCTTTTTAATGGGAGTACAGATCTTCGCTGTCACTAGGCATTATAAAAGGTCTTGGGTGCTCACATGACTTCCAGGGAGGCAGCCAAGATGGGGGACATCTTGGCCATGGAGGCTGATCTTCTTGGGATGATCAAGGAGGTAAGCGGCATGACCCAGAATGCAGTTCTGCTCTGATACCACCTGTGCTTGCATTTTAATTTATTCAGCATATTTCCTTTGTCTTTGCCAGTACCTTAAGGTTGGAGAATTTGAAGAGACAGTGCACAGTTTTGACAAGGAGTGCAAAAACAAAGGCAAACTCGTCCCAAAGCCTCAAGGAAATACTCTCCGAGACTCAAAGATTCTCATCATTCAGGTAAACTATAAAATTTGAATTACCAGTGTTGGAGGTGGCAGGAAGGACTGGGGAAGATTGGTGAGAAGTGGAAAGAAGAAAATGCCCACAAATTGCTTTTAACATGCTGCTGAAGCAGTTTGAGGAATGTTACTTTTGTTATGAGGTTGATATTAGCATTATGGTATGTACAGTATGTGAAAGTATGACTGGGGCCGGAAAGATAAGTATCTTTGTTTAACTCACTTGTTAAATAACATTTTATTTCTACAGACAGGCTTTTGTATAAGTTGTTTTATTCTTCTTAAACCCTGTTTTTACGTCTGGTATTTTCTTAAAAAAGGTTTTCCCATCGGCTTTTATTTATTATTGTTGTATCATCTGTAAATAAAATGGTAAGGAATGAAAACATGGCAAGGAATGAAAACAACAAAGATAAAGATAGATAAACAATAAAATATTTGTGGTATTGTGGATAACATATATTACAGAATTCTTGTCCTTCTCCAGCCAGCTCCTGCATCACTCCCTCTTTTCCTCCACAGAAAGACCTGCTGAGCTCCTTTGACGATGGAGACCACAAGGTCTTCTTTGAGCTGTGGACGGAGAACGTTCCCTCTGAGGTCAGAGACACGGACGCCCAGGCCCAGAGGCTGGAGTTCTACCTTCACATCCACTTTACCATCTACCCACTGAAGAACCACCCGGGCAGACACGTACGTAGACCTGCTGCAGCCTCTGAAGACGTCTGTTTTCGACGCAGTCCGTTTCTGTGGCTTACATTTTCACATAGAACTACATGTAGTGATGACCAAAGGCTTAAAGGAAAAATCCTCTGTAAAACATTGTTCAAAAACAGCTATTGGCGATTGACCTCGCATTTCTAGGTCCATTTTGTTGTTTGTGGGTATATTACATCAGCGGTAACCATCAGTTTTTGGTGTCAGTCCCTCAGAATCAAAGAGTGATGACTTCTTTCTCACCATTTTGCACCAACGTTCAATAATCAAACTGGATGGAAAAATCCATCATAGAAGAGGAAGAGATTTCTCCAACAACAGTAGCCTCAGTAGACCAGAATGCAACGCAGCCACAAGACATGGTGAAAATCATTCTAGGAAATGTAGGAAATCACTAACTGTAGTGGAAGTGGACGAGGCAGGTTGAGGGAAAGTGGGTTCACCAAAAATGTAAATAACAACACGTCACAAACAACTCCTGGAATGTAACGAACATCACAGATTGATGATCCAAGGGTGGGATTTTTTCTTTAATGTTCTTCTAACACGAGCAGACTGTTTTTTGTTGTCTGCTCCCAAAACCCTGTCCTGTTTCTCAAGCCATATCACGTCTTACATATCTCATCATAGCTGTGTAGTATCAGGTGCTGTTTTACAATATGTCCACTAAGCTGTGCTACAGGCATTCTTCACCCATACTTGCTGTACACAGTGAGCTATCTACCACATCTTTTATAAACCACATGACATCAAATTGTCCTCAGCCAACAGATGTCCTTGTTGTGCTATGTGAGCACTCATTTGTCCCAAACCTAACCTTTGAAACATGGCGTTCACTGAGCAGGTAATTTCAGTTTGAGCTCTTCATGTTTTTACAGGGTGTCAATTCAATTTCTACCAATGCACAGTTACAACTTGTTTAATTATCTGTGGTGATGACAGACCAAGAGACAAAATCATACAGTTGAAAGGAGTGCTTTAAATGTATAGTAGTTTAAGTCAGTAAAATCTGAGGTGGTGAGCCTGTTTGATATTGTTCTAAGCAGCTGCAAAGAAATCAAGTTATGGGAAACACAGTCTAGGAACGAACCTTTCTGTCCTGAATCTGTCCCCCAGGACCGGGCCGAGTTTGAGGACAGGATCTCACACTTCAAGCAATACCTGGAGACTCGGGGGGCGGCGCTGAGCCAGACCACGGAGTTCCTGCCTTACTACGCCCTGCCCTTCGTCCCCAACCCCGCAATCCACCCCTCCTTCAGAGATCTCTTCCAGGTGCTCAACCCCCCAGCAGATTCCCCGTCTATTTATTCATGTAGAGTAGCTTAGAATCTGAAAAATGCTGAGTGTGTTGTTGCTGAGTCACCTGTAAGAATTGTCAGTGTAGGCCATGGCCCTGTAAAGTAAGTTTGTTTTTGTAGTTATACTAGTAGTAGTTCTAGGAGTATTTTATTGATCGATTAAATGCATCAGTAATGGACAGTACTGACTAAATAACCATCAGTATCTATGCTATTGGGAAGCCATGCTGTAGGTGTAAAGTAAATGTAACAGCGTAATGCACTGGCATGAAGGAACCGGAGGGAGACGGGTAACTCTTTGTGGGCATTCACCTCGTAAATTCTGTATAATACTGACAAAAAATCCTATTCCGACTCTGTTGCTGAATATAGTGACTGCAATATGAATTGCAATACACAAGGACACAGTTTTTTTCCTCCTAGTTTTTGTTTTTCAGCACTGGAAACAGTACAATTTGGGTGTGAAAATGAGATAGCAATTCTGAGATAGATACAGTAGATAGATAGATAGATAGATAGATAGATAGATAGATAGAAAAATAGATAAGAACTTTATTCATCTCAGAGGGAAATTCAAATTGTTACAGCAGCAGAAAATAAAGACACTACAAATAGACAAAACAAAGCACCAATCAGGTACATAATTAGTTTACTCAGTTTGAATATAATGAAATATTTTTTTTTCAAATTTGTAACTTGATTTGTTGACCAGGGATTCTGAGCAACGTCAGAAAACATTCTGTAGAGGGCGCTCTGAAACGCCTTTCATGCTGAAAACAAGTACAGACTCTGTACAGTCCCATGGTGCATCTGTGTACATGACATACAGATCAAATTAATTATCACTTTATTTAAATGTGATCTCAGCTCTCTGATTAATTGATTAGCTGCCTTCATCTCTTCTATGGAGAATATACAGTAACATTAGCAAACAAAGCTCATAGCATATTGCATATATACATAGAAACACTGCTTATACAACAATGTGATTAATTATAAAATGGCAGAGTATGTGTTACAATCGTACACAGATTTCTATGCATGTCGCCATACATCACTGGATGGCAGTCCATACAAACTAATGGGTAAAGAACCCAGAAGTACAGTATACCCTTATGTTGGGTGACATCATCGGAATTCATTCAGGAAGAGGATTATGGGAGTTTTGTGAAAAATTGCAGCTTAGGTGTGAAGAATTGTCATTAAAGTAAATTTTACTTTTACTTTTTTTTGAGCAGCCCCTAAATGCCAATAATGGACAGGAAGTCATTAGAGATGCAAACATTAAAGTATTGCCTATTGATTGAGAGGCAATAATACATAAGTATATTACCAATGGTGTCATTTTTCAGCTATGGGACATTGTTACCTCATTATACCCCTTGTATCTGCTCATTAATAGCCCATGTTTTTGTATTTAGGATTCCTGGATGCCACAGCTGAAGGCGAAGCTGGAGCAGTTCCTGTCAGTGACACTGAAGCCCTCCAACGCTCCAAGGCTGCTCACTTTATATGTATCCTTTGGCTTGGCACGCTCACATGTTGTTGATGAGAAAGGCTCGGAGAAACATGCTTGTGACTGAAAGGTAGGGAGTCACTCACTAAAAAAAGAAAAGAGTTGCTCAATTAACCAGCTATGGATGAATAAAGGTCAACAGGTCGGTTTCTGGTGTAGATGTTCACAGTGCTGATGGGTGACTTGATGTTTTTGTTTCAACGTCTTTGATATTCTCAGCAGTGTAATATCAGAGGCAGTGATGCAAGCCTAACGGCGTCAAAACCTTTCAGTATTATAAATGGCCTGCAACTGCCACTACTGCTAAATCGTTGTAGTGGAAAGACCATCATTGATGAAATGCTGAGCTCACCTTTTTATACTGCTATTGAATCGGGTCCTTGGCAGTGTCATCCTGCCAAATGGCCATGGGTCAACTCTCTAAGACTCGGTATTCATGCCGCACTTGACAACCCTCACTGAGTTGGCTTACGAAACCTGCGTCGCATTAAGTTCAAGTTCTGTAGTCCCGTCTGGGGAGACAAAAGTCTCTAGAAATTGGCTCTAAAATAATAAATCAGCAGCAAGTGGGGAAGAAATACACAACAAAATCAAGAGGGGAACGGCTCGGGATTCAATTCAGCCCAGCTACAGACTGGCTCCCGTTTCTTCTTCTGACTGAGATGCACATTTAAGTCTAAAATAAAAAAGCCTTTCTGTAGGTGACTAAAGAGATCGTTAACATTCAGACTGTCGACCAGTTTCATATCCTGCAGGCACATTCTGCCTGATTTGTGTTTACAAATAGCAACACCTAATCCTCACGCTAACTCACCCTGACCCCGTCACCGTTTAAGGGCGAGTGAGGAATTACATCAAGACAATTGTTGCTTTTATAGGAAACCCAGTGGATCGACTTTCCTCTTTGCACATTCATGATATTAAACCCTATCCCCTCTGGCTGGCGATCAAAGCATACAGATCGTAGTTGACTAATAGCAGTACAGGATTTTGTCCACGTATTTAACGCTCAGTTCTATCATAAATATAACTGTTAAAGAGCTTTTCCCATGTTGTATGTATTTTTGGAAACATGTTAATGGCCCTTATTCATCTTGTGAATATTGCTGTGATACCAAAGAAATGTTCATAATTTTCCAGATAATGCGCGGTCTTTTTGCAGGAGTTCAGGTTTTTGGACATAAAGCTGCCACTCATTTCTAACAGGAGATTACTGTTTTCATGGGGGGGGGGGTTTCTCACTGTCTTTTTGTGTTCATGATGACATCCCGTGAAATGTCAAATAAGATTTGGTGACAAAGAAAAGTGATTAATCTACTAATACAGTCATCCTTCAACATCTGAGCTGTGCAGTGCAGAGTGATGAGGTTTCTTTTGTTTTTTGGATTACCATTCCCTTATACAGTATATGATCTTAAGCTTCAGTGTTTCGGTCTGATGGACATTCATAACAGTGTTTGCCCACCCAAGTGTGTTTTTGGCATGGATCTATCCCTCCTTTAAAACAAACTAGGGACAGGCAGTTATGATCCTAGTGTCACATCATACTTTTAAGATACTGAATCTTAAGCAAACGGTTTCTGTGACAAATATGGCCGCTCCAAACAGGATGTACCACATACTGTATGTTGACCGTGTGTCCTGTCAGAGTGAAATGTGATATCTGCTCAGTGCCTAAATGTGTTTGATCATCATCAATGTGTTTGATCATGATCCACCATATGCTTTAGGGTTAGAGTTTTTTCTTTAACATGCATGACGCAGAAGGAGGGCGGGAGGACTACCAAAGGTAAATGTCCCTCTCAAGTCTGTCGTGAAGAGCAAACATTCTTCTAGTCCGCCTTTTGCAATGTATGGTTTGAATGAAATGAAGAGTTTAATTCCAAAATTATCTGTCCACCATTTGAAAAAGTGACCTCTATTGCAAAACGAGTGGTGGCATGACAGTTGTGAAATACCATCATCTTTACATGACTCATAAGTAAACAGTTATGACTTGTAAACAGTTATGACTTGTTGATCAATACCAATGACTTAACTTTGCCAGGCGAGTTTTCTTGCTTTCAAAACTCACTTTCTGGCCTGTTTTGGAACAAAAACTTCACACTGAAGTTTTAACTATCATTTTTTTTTTATAAAATGGAAATACAGCATTTTGGAATGAAACTCTTCAAATATTATGATAAGCATAAGTGTTTCCTTAAGTTACAGAGGAAACACTGATGTGTGTGTGTGTGTGTGTGTGACTGCACAGAGGCCATGCAGCAGTTACAGCTCCAGCTGGTGGAGTCGGAGCGGCGGACCGCCAGCTACATGCGGAAGTTCAGCAAGATGCAGGCCGTCTACCACAACCTGATCGGAATCACCGCCGAGCTGGTCGACTCACTGGAGGCCACCATCAGCGGAAAAATGGTAGGGCAGGTTGAGCTGAGGGCACACACTCTGACGCACAAGCTACAAACACACACTACACAGAGATGTGCACAAGTTACACACACACAGAGACACAGATTCTCAAGCACACAGACAAAGACATGGATAGAGTCACATGAAAATTACACAGGTTTTCATAGATATACACAAATGAGTGTACACACACACTTAAAATAACAAAATACCTTATTATACACATTATACATTCTCAAGACACAGGCAAATGTTTGTATACGCACACACACACACACAGCCGGACACACACAGGCGACAAAGCCCTTTAACACGGACACAAAATGGCAACCCTCTCCCCCCCTCCCTCCGCTCGCTCACACACACACTATTTTAAAGCTCAAGGGGCCCTGCTGTGTTTTCGCAGATCTCCCCCGAGTACCTGCAGAGTGTGTGTGTTCGCCTCATCAGCAGCCAGATGAGGCAGAGCGTGGCGCAGAGCACTGACTTCACCCGGCCTGGCACAGTGAGTGGGAACACAGCCCCGTCTCTTCTCCTCTCCCTCTCCTTCTCCTTCACACCTCACTGATGGAAGAATAGCATTTGAATTTCCCTTGAGCCCTCAAGGCAAGATGCTCTTTCAAATAACAACCACAGGAAATGTCAAGTGGGGACTGCCTAGACGGGCCACACTCTTCTGAATAGTGGCAGGAATAACTGTTTTCAGGGCCGTCATAGGTATTGGTCACGTTGACATTGCATTTTTAAATCAGTGGTAAGGCAAAGGTCAACTTAGTCATAGGCTGCATAGGCGGCTTTTTACTGCCATAAACTGTCTCTTTGCACATTGTACAGTCAACTGTATATTACATCTGTGTAAACAGTCTTTACAATGATAAGTCATAGCTAAAGCTGTTCAAATTAGCACAGGACTCTTATGAAACAGCACCATCCAGTTGTGGGTGAAACAGTGGTGGCAGTTTGTTTCCCATGGAAACAGTTGCCTGCATCCCATTGTTACATAATGCACATTAATGTGGAAGGGTTGTTAGAAAGACCTGTGTCATATTAGCTATACGGTGAATGCCTTTGACTTGCAACAAAGTATACTGTAATTCTAGCCTAAAGGTGTCTAGCACATTGTTATCAGCAGGGCAGGAAATTAGCTTTTTCATCCACCGGCCACAGTGGCTGATGGAGGCAAATTTTAGCAGCCACCTGTACCATTTTACTGATCAACTCAAAGTGGCTGGTAGAGGAGACAAACTTACCAGCCATATTCAAAATTTACCAGCAGCTGGCTGGTGATAGTTTCCCACTCTGATTACCAGTGTTTGGCAGCTGCTGCAGTGTGGCTCTAAATGCGAATGTGAAAAAAAGTGTAATTCCCACCTGGATACAAACCAAAACTTTCCCTTGACAGCCAAACCTGCTGTCACTGGCCTTCATTGTGGTGCTGAACTCTTGTCATTTTGTTTTGACTCAAACGGCTTCTTTCTTTGTGTTTGTGTGTTTTTGCGTGTGTGATGGTCTGTCCCTGAAGGGATATTACTCTATGAGTCCCTATGATGACGGCTATGTAAGTTTCAGACGTTTTCATCTTTACTTCCTGGCATCCTTCCAACCCCTCCACTTCCTCTCCGCTCCTCGTCTTGCCCGCGCCTCGCCCGTCTCTCCTCCTCCTCTCTCCTTGTCTCTCTGTCTATCTCTTCTTCCTTTACTATTCCTATACCTTTCTTCGCCTGCCTTTGTGCTCGTCCTATATTCCCTCCCATTTTCCTCTAGTTCCCATTAGATTGCCCTATTTTAATGGGATGTATGGCCTTGTTTGTGGTAAGAATGGGTCCCATTGTCTGGCCGCTTGTTTAGCCAAACAAGAGCGTCTCTCTAAGGGCGTACCTCATCATTAAACATTCACTTGTTCCCAAACACGGCAGTCATTGTCAACTCTCTCAACTTATTGGCTACCCGTCTTTTTTTACCAGGTAAAGCCCATCAGTTTTACTCCCCTCCCGCTACCGTTCCTCTAACGTTACCATTTGTTTTGAATAACTCAGACAGACCCGTGAGAGGAGAAGAATGGTCAACACAAGGCACTTTGACTTAAAAAACACTTTTCCCACGCTCAGGTTGTCAAACAGGGTAGCTTGAAATAGAATCATTTGAAAATAGCCGACAAAAAGCAAGAACGTGTTATATAACCGCAGTAGTTCGCTTTTGATTGCAAGGCTTTTAGGTCAAACACAAAAATCCAAGCAAATTCAAATGATTGATTGTTTGGGAATGTCAGGTCAAGCCTGGAAGAGCCATATGAGGAAGAACTGTAAATGGGGGCAAGAAATGTCACTTTTCTTTATCCGACGGCCACAGCGGCTGGTACATCTCAAAATTCACCTGCCACTTTTATGGTTTTACCAGCCAACTAGGTTTATAGAACAGTATAGGTCCTCCAAAACAAGATTTTTTTACCTGCCAAAGTGCTAGTAGAGTACATAAACTTACCAGTCACAGACAAACTCTACCAGTGTTTGACCAGTGGCTCATATTCATTTCCCACCTTGAGCTCCACATGCCTCTCTGCTTTTGTAATCATAAGCAGTTGTATTCTACCGAAGCATATATAATATTTTTTCTACTTGCCATTTATATATTTACTGTTGAGTGCAATCGCCGTCACATCTGAACTTATTTCACACCATTTGAAATTCAAACCACAAATATGAACCCAACTCACAGTACTCTACAGAGACAAGAGTCATAGACAATATTTAGCTTGAGACATCGAGCTACCTTTCTAAGAAAAAAAACCTAATTTTCTTCTTTAAGAGTTGAGATTTCCCCCTATTCCAGTGTCTTAAAACTCTGGGCTACAGTTCTCAGAAGTCAGGATCATGTTCGTCCTTGCATAGAGAGCGACTGTTCCCTTATCGCAACGTAACACCATAATTGAGGTGTAATTATCACCAGACTCTTTTTCCCTCCATAATATTGAGATGGCTCTCACAGATTTTTTTTTCCAGCTGTCCCTTTCTGCTTAACCTAGGGAGAAATCAAAACTCACAGAGCAGAGTATTAGACCGGGATGTACAGCAGTCTACTTAGACAACAATAACATCAACAATGGACGACCTTTAGTTGTTCCCATGGGCATATGTAACAGTACATGCTTAGAAGACAGGTTAAAGATGGGGAAGATAGTATAGGCGGGTCTTTTGTAAACTGTTCATTGTCGGGGAATTCAGGTCAACCTCTTGCTTTGTATATATGGCTGGCTGAATTCGAGAATAAGAGTGGCCGTAAAATCAAAGTTATCTCAGAAATATAGAGCCGACCCTCTTATTGCTCTAGTTTTTACATCCTCCTTCCCCCACTGCAGAGGAAAGGTTTTTGTTTGCCCCCCTCCTATACATTCAGCTTAGCGTAGTGGCTTTACTGCTAACAGACTGTGATGGAGACCTGAGAACAGGGCTTAGCTGTTGCTCTTAACACACATGTCTACTAATCCCAGTCAGGGTGCCCCGGGCCCGGGCTTCCCCCAATGTCAAATGTCAGAGCGGAACGTGTTCACCTGCCGCTCCTGCACGCTTCAGGGCAAATGAAATGTTTAGAGAGGAAGGAATCCAGGAAGGAGTCCAGGTATCCGTGTTCTTCCCTGCTTCTGTATTTCCTTCTGCACACCAAAGCAAAAAATGCAGCGAGAGAGCACACGATCCTCTCAGACGACACGGATCACTCCCCTGACCTTTCACTGCTCCTGCTATAAGCCTTACCACCCAGGCTTCAGATTGGATTTCAGGGCCCAAAATCCCCTTTCAGTTGTGAGACAAATAATTAGTTCTTTGACCCCTTCCCCCCCACCTCAATGCTATATTTCACTGTTCAGAAGCCCCCTTTTCCTTTTCTCTAAAGCTGCCAGATATGCCCTACAGCACAGGTGAAGAGAGAAAAAAAGGGATTGGCTGTTTCTCACTAACCCCCGGCCTTTCTGGTCCTTTTTACTCACTGAATTGGCCAAGTCTACTTGTCACTGATTGCATGGGCACTGGTGCCAAACGGAGTACGTTCGGGGATTCAGCATGTATCACAAGCATGATGTACGCATGTCCAAACCACTAGTCACTTAGCTCCACAGTAGCTAACCTAATTGTTGTAGATGGAGAAAACAACTGGGTAAGTAGGGGGATCAGACAGTAGGAGGAGGATGAATGAATGCTTTCCAAGTAGACATGAAACCACAATGTTTGTTCTGACTTTTTTTTTTGCATTTAATTTGGACAGTCATATGGTTTTGGTTTACCACTCATGAAAGTATAATTGTTAATAAATGTCAGCTCTAATAATCAAATTCTAAAATATATGTATTCAACTCTCTTTCTTTGTCTTCCTCCCTCGCTCTTTCTTTCTCTCTCAGGCCTCCTCATTGTTACGAGCATCCATTGCACCGCAGTAAGTCTTAAATCTGAGCGGGTTGTCTGCTCAAATGAGTCTACAACCCCCTCAGAATATCCAGTTCGCCGATCAATACATGTTGTTCATCGGTACTGTTAGGATCGCTGTGGTGTGCCGTAGTAAAACACGGCTGAGTTGTAGTTTTCTCCTAACCTCCAGGAGACCCAAGGAGGTGCCGATGCTGCCCTCTCTGGACTACGAGAAGCTGAAGAAAGACCTGGTCGAGGGCTCAGACAGGCTCCGGGCGCTGCTGCTTCAGGCCCTGCGCTGGGTGAGGAGGAGCTCCGGCTGTCAGAAAACAATTCCATCCCTCAATCAATAAGAAAATAATGGAATTTGAATTGAGAAACATATGCTAAAAGGCATTAATAGACATGCATTAATAGACTTCAAAATGCTCCATTCCTGCTATAATACATATGCTATAATTGTCATATATTGCATATATTGATATTTTTGTAATTTTCACTTATTTCATATGGCACTTATTTCACAATCTTTTTCTCTGTAAGTACTACTACCACTGCTGCTATCTCGCACAGCTTATTAATGCTGTAATCTGCACTTTTTCATACTTTCCTCAATACATTTCTGCTGAATATGTTTTAGTGTTGAAATTGTCTGGAGAGCAGTACTCATTCACTTTGCCTCTCCAGTCTCTGAGTCTTCATCAGCGCATGTGTTTCCCCTTGTTTTCAGAGGCTGACTCGCTCGCTCCACGGTGAACAGAGAGACACGGTGCTCCAGGCCTACATCAGCAACGACCTGCTGGAGCGCTACAGCACCAAACAGGTGGGATTAGCACCCTATTACAATAGATTAGAGTAGAATAACACAGCCATCAGAGGCAGGGTGGGAAAAATTACTTTTTTGTCCACTGGGCACACTGCCTGTGTCCCAGTCTTCCAGTTTCATCAAGATTTAGATTTTTATTTAATAGCACCTTAAAATGATGGTTAGTTTCCTGAGTGATGAACGCTTACTACCAGGCTGTTTTAAAATCATAATAAAGTTAGGATGGGTAGGACAAATTAAAAGGTCATGTACTGTTTAGTTAAGTCGTGGACTAATGTGTGACAAGAAACCTAATATGACTGATCAGCCACAATAGACGTATCATTTTAATCTGCCTGGAGGCTGCTTATGAAACAGCCTCAGCCTCAGACTGAGTGGCAGTAGCTCTGCGATGCTTGAATAACCTCCCATGTTATTTATCAAAAGGCCAAAGCAGGGCTCAGATCATATTCCACATTTCACCTTCTCAGAAGAGTTTCAGACGCCCAGGAGCAACGTGTCTTTCTCAAGCTGTTTATTGTTTTTCTTTTTCTCCTTTTTTTTTTTTTTTTCTTTTTTTTCTTTTTGCGGCTCAGCCACACCAGCAACTCCCATTCATCCAGCCTACAGGCCCAGGGCGACATGTTAAAGAAGTCCCTTTTCAGAAGAGTAAATGTTCCTCACCTCACGGCTCGCTCTTTGTCTGTGTACTCGCTCGCCACGGTGCTCCGAACCACATGGGACGCTGGAGTCATTTAGACATTTACACTGCTTTCTCCTGCATTACAATAGCATTTGGGTGTAAATTGGTTGTAATTAAGTCACAAACATAAACGTGCTGTGTTTGGAAATGGCCAAACACAGTGCGTGACCTCTCCCATGTCATGCGACTCGGTTGCCTTTGTGGTGTGCTGGCTTGTAATTTTGGCCTTAAGCTCATTTGAGGGAAGTACTTCCTCAATTTGACTGACACAAGTACAGTGTGTTCAGTTCATTGTGAAAGGAAAGGTGAATTAGGTAATGGCCAACTAGCCCTTTTGTCAAGTAAATCAACATTTGAAGACTGAGGTTTTATTATTACAACAAACAAGCAGTGAAGAGGAAAATACCCAGCAAGGTTACAGGTTGTTACAGATAGACAGCATGAAACAAAATTTGTATTGTCTGCTGTCTATTGCATGTCCTTGCACTGTCCACCTTGCACTGAATATTATATATATATATATATATGTATATATATTATATATATTATATTAATATCCTGTTGTCCCTGTGCCATTTGTATATTTGTACATATACATTTGTACATAAATTATACTTAGCAAACAAAGTGACTGTGATTCTGAACACACAGGCCTTCATTTCACAGATAAACTTTTAACCATTTGCATAAACCAGACTTTCTTTAAAAAACCATGAATGCGTTTAGTCTATGCAACCTTTCAGCACTAGAGTTTTGTTTTTAAAAAACCCTGCATTTCGTGTCTTGACAGAAAACCGTGCTCCACTTGATGAGGTCGAAGAACGAGACTGTCCGCCAATACGCGGCTCGTCTCATCAATGCATTTGCTTCCCTAGCAGAGGGTAAGTGCTCAACTGTATGTCATTAAATTTGGTTAAGCATCAATACTACATTTGAATATCCGTGCGGGTGTAATTGGATGCATCTGCGGAAGTATGGATTCAGGGAAGAGCTCTGTAGCCTTTTATCTTATCTCTTTTAATATGGGATAAAAGTATCTTTGATAGTGGGAGGACAACCGCTAATGATCCTTCACAGCGGGATGCCAGTAACTATGAAGGATATTTACTGTTTTTTTAATCATTTTGCGAAAAGAAATACCATCATTTGTGCTGACACAGTACCTAACCCATCAAGCAGAAAGTAGTTGTGGTAAAACTTCTGTGAAGTGATATTAGTAACAGAGGAGGATGTGCAGCCACTCAAACTGATGAGAATGGATGTCAACTAATTACTGTCCTGTGAAGGAAGTACAAGGACTTTTTGTCAAAATGAGTTTTATCTTGATATTGATTTTATGGCACCGATCTTGTGTATAAACATTTTGTCTCTCATCGTCAAAATTGCACTAAATGTAAAAACAGAAGGAAAATATTGGTGGGAATGTGGTGGGATGCTCGTCTCTGTTGCAGCCCCAGTTCGTGATATAAGACAGGTATAAGACAGATATAATGCATTTTTACGCAAAATATTGCCCAGTGCAGCTTTAAAATTTCAATGTATCCCTTGAAGGAGGCCTGTTCCTTGCTTCTTTATCTAAGTGTTGACCCCGTGTTGTGTTACTGTCCTTAGGTCGGGTCTACCTTTCCCAGATCCCCTTTCTGCTGAAACTCCTGACAGAGGCACTCAGGAGGGAGGAGAAAGACTCGCTGACAAGAGAGAACGTTCTGGTCGCTCTGCAGAAACTCAGCCTCAGGTATAGAAGAACTACCAACAAGACAAATGTTTTTGTTGGCAAGCTGGGAAATAACCATCAGCCACCAGCCAAGCACTGGTATATTTTGAAAATGGCTGTTAAGTTTAAATAAACTACCAGTTGCTTTGGCAAGTAACCAACCAGCATTTGGAGGTGCAATTCTATTAGAAAAGTCTAGTAAAGTAGTGGTGAAATGCTTGTAAAATAGTGAACGTGGCTGTAGAATTTTGGACTGCACAAGCCACTGTGACCTGTAGACAAAAAACTTAATTCATTCCCTGATTTCCCCGATATTTATTTTTACTGTTTTGGAACGTTGGTTACGTTTTGAATTGGTGTACTCAAAGTGCCATTTCACTTTGTGTTAACTTACTTGCTTTGAAGTGCCACGTTATTTACACTACCTTCATATATCAATGTCAGTGCGTAATTGATTGATGTAATATTCAGATCAGTGTCTCAGAACCATGGGTCAATGTTTGAACAATAAATCCACTCCAATGCATATGTGGTATTGCCAGATTCAATACAACCACACCTATCCAACAAGCCCTCATTTGACAAATTATGGAAGAGATGTATGAGTACATTTGTCATAAAACTTTTTTTGCATCTTTTTTTCTGTCTTCGCCTACTTTAAGTCTATGTTTATGAATCTATATATCATACATCAACATACATTGAGCTATTCATATCTACTTTGTTTTGTCTGTGGAGAGTGTGACTAGCAGTCCCATATGGATTGGCTTTGTTTTGCACCGTTTTTTGTTGGTGGGGTATATCAAAATGTGGACCAATTTAACCATTTTTGCAGTAAAATATTTTTATACAAGTATCTGTTTCACTTCTGGGAGACTGTAGGAATCCTAAAAACCATTGTTGTGTTTTGTTCTACCTCCTGTAGGGGTATCTCAGAATTTTAGGGTCCCTCCTGCTATTCTAGTCCAACACAGGTGTTTGTGTTCATGTTGCTCATGCTGATCGTCGATGCATCATTTGTCATCATGTCCTGGTAGGCGGAGCCAGCAGACGGCCATGATAGCGGACGAGCTGATTGGCTGGCTGGTGGATGAGCTGCAGGACTCGGACTGTCTGAGCGACTACACCCTGGAGTACTCAGTGGCTCTGCTCATGAACCTGTGTCTGCGCACAAAAGGTACACTACAGTACACAAGGCAAACAAGACCATTTGTAGTAGAAACTGATAACTCAACACTTTTGATTTTTGGCTGGTTATTATTCGTTACCTGACAATTTGCTTCTACATTTGCAGAGTTTATTTCCAATCAGTTCTTGAAGTTCATTGCTCAAAATATGTAAAATAAAGAGAATCTCATTTTGTCATCCAAGGACTTGAGCGAACTGTCATTTAAAAAATACCATAATTTGTTTTCATTTTATGCTATGAAAGAGTAGATATCGCCTCTTCAAATGTTGGTAATGTTTCTCAAGTCCAAAAAAAAACCCAAAAATGTCTCAGGTGCGTAAATTCAAAAACGCAGATCAAAAACAATTTGCACACTATAAATTTAAAAAACAAAAAAGAGGCCAGCTGATGCAAAGAAAGCCAAAATGTATTTACATGGTGACAAGGTGAAAAAAAGGGTGGAAAAAATAAATGTTGGAGATCTGTTTTCGAATTAAAATCTCAAATTTCAAATGTCAGATATCTGTTATAGAATGAAAATCTTAAATGGTCCTTTCCTGACACCCATTTAGAAACTTTCTCCCACAATATGAAGTGTCTGGTGATAAAAAACAGCATAAATCAAAAATTCAACACTTTTAGAATTATGTCACTTATGTCTAGTCAAATGTGTATGGTGGGTTTGAGCTTTATGGGACCATCAAAGAGTAGAACCACAATTCATAATTCAGAAGTCCATGATGTCAATGCAAATCAGTTTATTGCTTTCAAAGCTGTGTAGGCCCTCTGTCTAACTTTATTCCTGTTGGATAATTTTATTATGGATCACAGTGAAGGCCATTATTGGTCAGCCTCGGGATCAGGCTGTCAATAAAATGTAATCATCTCCAGCTTTTTGGAACACAGTGCTTTAACAGTATACTCTCCCTTTTACTTGTTTCGTCTTACATCATATCTAGAGTATATCTTTGCTCATATCACCCATCCCCCCCCCCCCCCACGCTCCACACACACCATTAATACAGATACATTCCCTGTTTCTCAAGTGTACTTTTGCTTCAATTGCCTGAGGCTTGCTTTTTATAGAATGCCACTATACTGCACCACATTTGATGCAACAGTCAAATGAAAGTGGAGTTAGTTCATTTATTTGCACATAAAAAGAAAGAAATTACAGATTGAGCAGGGGATAAAAAAAAAACCCTAAAGGGCTTCTTACCTAAAGACAACAAATAAAATAAAATAAAAAATGGGGAGATTAGACAGGCTTCTTGTGTTGTTTGATTTGTGTGTGTGTGTGTGTGTGTGTGTATTTATGTGATGGCTGTCTTTGCACAGGAAAAAGGAAGTGTGCGGAGAACGCCAAGCATGTGCTGAAGGTTCTGACCGACCTCCTGGGACACGAGAACCATGAGGTGATACACACACCCGTCAACACACACACACACACACACACATACACACACACACACACACACACACACACACACACACGCACAAATGCATCCAGTGCATCTAATACACACACACACACACACACACACACACACACACACACACACAAAGATGCACAGTGCCTGTAATACACACACAAACACACTTTCATAGAAACACCAACTCATGCTCACACACTTACCCCTATTACAAGATACAAAATACACCATTTGTTGTTCCAAAAGAAATATATTTGCAAGGCCAGCACAGAAAACGGTGGTCAACACATGCAACAGGCAGATTGGATTGAGTTAAACCTAAAGGGGCAGAGCCACAGTTTTTCAGGCTGAAGTAACATTACACTGAAGCAGAGGAGGATGTTAATATCATGAAGCCTAGCACTCTTTCTACTAACTAAAATAAATGCAATCTAGCCGTACTAAGTTAGCTAGGTTAGCTAGTTAGCCTAGCTGACCTTTCAAGTTCAAACTAACCAAACTAGCCCATAGCTATCTAGGTAAGCTAGTTAGCTAGCTGCCAACCTTCCAAGATCATGAATGAATGGAAAAAAAAAACATTGGCGTTTATATATTTTTTTATTACATTTTGACCAGAGTTCATATTCAAGTTTGCCAGCTAAAGCTAACTTGCACTCTGAAAAACTGTTTCTCTTTGTCTCCACTGAGGTTTAACTCAACCACCAAGTATATTTCTGCCTCCAAGCTGCTTTGCCACCTAGAAATGTTTGTGTTACTAAAACTCCAATCTGCACACAACAGTGGGCAACATACAACACATCCATCATTTATTACAGCATTCACAGTAATACACACACAGTCGCATCCACACACAGCGCTTGTTAGCTTACTTACCTGTTGACACAAGCAAAATGCACATCCAAGTTGCTGTCTCCCTGTTCTAAACTCCTGATGTCATCCATTGCAATACCACTGCAAACCCAGCAGGCATGTACACGCCTGCCATAAAGTTCTGTTTATAATACAATACAATACAATATAGTTTATTGTCCCCGTGGATAAATTTGTCTTGGACTCAAATGCTGCACACATATAACTGCCTCCATAGTAGTAATAGTAAAAAACAAACAACGTATAACAAAGCAACACATACTGTAGCAAATCACAACCACAAATTACACATATTGCACATTACGCATATTGCACATGTTACACATATTGCACATATTACACAACCAGTGATAAGAACACCATGAAGCTATCGCACAACCCCTGCAGCCTCAAGCAACATTATTTAAAATTTTAACTGAGGTAGGCACAAATGAGTTTTTAAAACGGTTGAGTTTACATCGGGGTACTCTATGTCGTCTGCCAGAGGGTAAGAGCTCATACTCGGCGTGGAGAATATGAGATGGGTCAGACAATATTCTCTGTGCTTGCCTGCTCATATATCGGACTGGAGGGACTGGTGTTCATTCCTCCCCATAACCTTCATGGCAGTCTGTACCAGATGAGCAAGCTTTTAGACTTCAACTGTACAGAGAGATTGCCATACCATGCTGTCATCCCATACCTGACTGTGCTCTCTCATACAGCCTGGTAGAATAAAAACATAATCCTCTGATCCTCTGATTTACGGTGCCCTCCAGAATGTTTGGCACCCGAGATAGAGTTGAGTGAACAAGACTATAAAAGATAAACAATATTAGCTGCATTCATTTGTTTACCAAAATGTGTCAGTAAGTATGGAGGGAACTGTGCATCTGTTATCAGCCTGTTAAAGCTTAACACCCCCAAGGACTTCTGGCTCCCTTTTACTAATGTACGTGATAAGTCCATGTTAACGCAGCACAGTCATAAAAATAAATTCATATTTGCATGCACTGTATAAACATTCTTTTTGCTCTTTGCATCTACATGTTTCCTTATTGCTGCATGTTTAGTCTAGCTGTTGCCTTTGAGATGACAAAGATGAAGGTTGTATGTCTGTGTGTGTGTGTGCGTGTGTGTGTGTGTGACTCTGCTTTTCCAGATTCGTCCGTATGTGAACGGAGCCCTGTACAGTATCCTGTGTATTCCCTCTGTGCGGCAGGAAGCCAGAGAGATGGTGAGATAGCAGAAATGCGTTCATCTGCTGAGAGGAAACAGATTCAGTTTGTTTTTTTTGCTCTGGATTCGTAGTCTTCCACTACGTCACCGCACGGCCGTCTTTGGAGGGCAGACAGGTGTTCATAGCCATACGACACAGTGGCTGGACTCAGATAGTGGCCGAGCCTGTAGCGTTTATGTTAGTGGTCTGCGTAGGTTGGAAATTAAATGTAATTGTCCCACACAATTAATCGGGGGTTGGGAGGGACTATGGATCAGGCTGTGTCCGTCCAGCCGTCAAATGTGATATTCCAGGTGATATCTGAGACACCACTGGCCTGTTTTTGATTAAACTTTGAGGGATGCTGCAACTTGTCGCTGTATTTTTGTATTTTTGTATTTTTGTGTTAAAATTAATTAAAGGTAATTAAAGGTTAACATTTTAAACTCAAATGTAATATCTCAGACACCAATTATTCGATTTTCACGAAACTTGGAGGGATGATGCATTTTGGCACACTGATTGGCCAACATTATTATTATTATTATTATTATTGTTGTTGTTGATGTTGTTTTTATTATTATTATTATACACAACCACACAAAATGTTTACAATACATTAAATTGTTTGGCTACCACAGCTTGAAACTACCACTACCATTAACACTATTTTGTCTATGAATGGTAAATCAAGTCAGGTTTTTCTATTCTAAAACTACCTGGAAGAATTTGCCTCTGTGGCCAACAGTTAACTGCAAAGTGAGGTTCATACCCCGGTGTGACTTTGTATGTGTTTTCTTCATGTGTGTGTGTGTGTGTGTGTGTGTAGAGTGTAGAGGAGATCCTGTGCTGCTACAGCAAAGAGGAAAACCCAGAGCTCAACAGGCAGATTGAGTTTATCATCAAACAGCTCAACTCAGGTCAGTCGAGTCAGATTTACATGCAGTGGCCTTTGTCTAGTGTATTAACCTATAAGGAAAAACTATTGTACATTGAAAGTGGGTTGTATATAATACTGTGAAAGTACTTAATGAAATGTGAAATTGCGCTAAAGTTTTGGGCATCAGGCAACTGGCTTTACTCACAGTGGTAGTACACTGTTAGTCCAAAACTGATGTGTCACACAGTGCTTTACAGAGCAGCAAAGGGAATACATACAGATAAATATGAGTGTGGCTTCATGGATTTTGTGAGTGTTTTCTCATGTGTCAAATAGTAGCCATCATTTGTGTTTTTGAGATATTGAATGATAAAGTTCAGGTAGCAAAATACCTTCCAAAGTGTTTTTTAGAATCAAAACACTTCATATTTTTTGAATTTACACTATGTATGTATCTGAAGAGTTTTATTCTAAGGTGAGATAGCCACCAATTGACACCTACTCTTGTAAAACAGTTCATATTGGGGAAGATTAACTCTTTGTTTATTTAATCCTGGTGTTGTGGCTGTGTCCCACCCAGCTGAGGAAGAGGGGCCAGAGTCAGACGATGAAGACGAAGAGGACGATGATGATGTAAGGCTACGTCTTAGCCTCTTAGGCATTGAAGATTCAGTGCATTCTACCACCATATCCACCAGTCTACACATTCACACAGCCACACGCACACACACACACATGTACTACCACTTCACAAAAATCATTATAAAGCATCATCAAAAACCAAATCAAAAGAACAACAATGAGGAACAGATGAAAAATGAGGGAGAGAGGAGGGTAAGCTCGACAAAAAAGCCCACCCCACATCTGACACCTTTCCTAAACCTGTAGATGGCAATCTTGGTGTGACACAGATATTGGATGTCTCCCATCTGTGTGTGTGTGTGTGTGTGTGTGTGTGTGTGTGTGTGTGTGTGTGTGTGTATGGCGATGGGCCTGGCAGATTGGATTCTGTGGGAAAGTGGGTTAGCAAGATAAGGTACATTGCAGCACCTTAAAGGGGGGGAAGGGTTGAGGGTCACCCAGGTGTGTGTGTGTGTGTGTGTGTGTGTGTGTGTGTGTGTGTGTGTGTGTGTGTGTGTGTGTGTGTGTGTGTGTGTGTGTGTGTGTGTGTGTGTGTGTGTGTGTGTGTGTGACGGTATGTGCCCCTATTCCCCTCGTGGTCACCTAATAATTGTTTGAGTGTGAGCGCCTCCGTTGCTTTGCCTGTGATCTCAGACTCGGTGCTATCTATTTACCATTGCTATAACAGGGAAGGGATATATGTTCCCGACTTGTGTAAGTGTGCACAACACTGGGCTCTTGTTGATGCCTTGTGGATTGGCACCGGGCATTGTATTGGTATTTAGCCTAGTTTGTATACTCACATTAATTATTAACGTCGTAAACAAGTTGTCACACACTAGAGTCAAGTCAAGTGACATAAAATTTTATTTATACAGCACATTTCATACCAGGACATGTGTTTTACATGCACAAAAATAAAAGGGGTACTAAAGAGGATATAAGAGGCCATAGTAAAAAGAAATAGACAAAGACAAAAAGAGAGAGGGAGAGCGAGACCCATCTCATATGCCATACTAAATCCAATTTTAAATTAGGAAGTTGTGGGGGGTTATTTCAGGTCATCTGGCAGACTGTTGCATGAGAGCATAAAACAAAAAGCTGCTTCATTAGTTCACTAGTCAGATTTGACTAGCCCTGACCCTGTGTATGTTTAAACGGTCAGTGCCAGACGAGCTGAGCGACCTGACACGCTCCTAACTGACAAGCATGTTGGAAATATAAGGTGGTGCCAGGCCATTCAGAGCTCCATAGACCAGGAGAAGGATCTTGTAATCAATTCTACTCACTGGAAGCCAGCAAAGAGATTTAAGAACAGGGTTTATAAAGTCAGATTTTCTTGACCTAGTCAAGACACACAAGCGGGTGAAATTGTTTTTATGTAATGGTGTTTACTGCCAGAAGAGTTTTCTTAAAAGTAGCATATATACATAAAAATAAGATACGAGAGAGGACAAGAAAGATTGCTAACTAGTTTCATGGTTACCACAAAAGTTGGCATAGAGACCATGCTGTTTATGAGAATTATCAACATGGGTGGAATGTAGCTGATTGTGATCAATCAAATTGCTAAACCGAAGCTACCCATAATGTAATTTTAATTCCCTGCTGATGGATGCTGGCACAGTTTATTCTAAGTGTGAAACGTGGAGGTTTTGTTAGATATTCTCAACAGTTACATTTGTCTTTGAAGTGGCTTTTCTTGCACATTGTACCCATATACCACTCTGTTTGAAAATTTGGCATCCAACTACTGTAACTGAGGTTCAACTGTGGCAGAAACAAATGGGGGAAAAACACTAGTTGGGTACAGACTCCCTCACTTGCAGACTCCCATTCAAACTATGAATTTAAGTGATCATTAAATCTAAACATCTATTTTGCACATTATTTTGGTCATAATGTTAGCTATGTTGATTTTTACCCACTATCATCTAATACAGCCTTTAAAGAGAGAGAGAGAGAGAGAGAGCAATACTAACTTCATAATGCTAACAGGAATATAAAGAGACTGGTAGCAGCGTCTGCCAGTTAGCTGCGTAGCCAGATGTTTTTCTGCATGTCTGTCACCCTCGTGGCTATTTCTTCAGCAGACCTTACTTCCTCTTCCGGTTGTCTCATTGTTATCTAATTCAGTATCATTGTCTCGTGACAGGAAGATTTGATGGAGACAGACCTAGATAAAGAGGAAATTCTCCAGCCGCAGCCCAGGGAACTGTCTGGGGAGAGCCTGCTCACCACCGAGTACCTGGGAGTAAGAACACACACACACACACACACACACACACACACACACACACACACACACACACTCTCTCACACATTTCATTTCATTTTGGCAAATCTGCTGCATCTCAATTTGGGGCAATGGGGCGCTTTTCCGTACTGCAGCCCCACTCCATGATTTAGGCTGATAAGACTGTTATTTTTACATAACAATCTTGCCTAGTGCAGCTTTAAAGCATTTGTGCGCACTCTAGCAAACAAAATAAACACCGTGACACCGCTACCGGCTTACTCGTCATATAATGTAAGTTAAACAGAAACCTCATTTGCCAAAGAAATGTGGCTTTTGGAGAGACAAATCTAAGTCACCGAAATATAGTGATTATTGAACCACATCAGCATTACCCATAACCCATCCTCTCACCCCGCAGAATGGCCTCATGTTGACCTACATAGCTACATGGCTCGCTTGCTCCAACACCTGTAATTGATGATGTAGTATGACACCCCTATTGTCAGCTGTGATTCAGTGTGTGTGTGTGTGTGTACGTGTGTGACAAAGTGACATCGGACCCGTCCTGCGAGCCCCGTGGGGATTGCAGGGATTTCATGTCACTGTGTCACCGGCCTGAGGGGCGATGGCAATAGAAATTTCCTAAAGAAGACACAGCATCAATATCTGTCCCCTTTGTGCTTCCCGGTTCATTTGAATGGAGAGTTGCTGAAGCCGTCACGTTAAAGGCACGCGCGGGTCCTCACTTTACTGTCAACGTGTTGCTGATCGCTTGTGTGTGTGTGTGTGTGTGTCTGTGTGTCTAGATCATGACCAACATGGCAAAAGTGAAAAGGAAGTCTGCCCCTCCGCCTCAGCAGAGTGTCGATGAACCCCTACAGCGGCCAGTCACCCCCGGTTCTCACCGTAATGTGAACGCAATGTAAGTTAAACGCACACACACACACACACACACACACACACACACACACACACACACACACACACAAACACAATAAATGCCCAAAAAGCCCAAGTAGGGTTCACTCTCCAATTATGCAACAGGTACACCCACTGCCAAGCATTTACGTTTACATTTTCTATTTTTTATTCAGATCCCTATTAGCTAACACCTCAGTGACCACTACTCTTCCTTCCGTCCACACTCACATTCATAGCTATGGGCAATTTAATGTGTCCAATCCACTTGAGTTGTATATGTTTAGACATGTAAGTCTACATTTTGTGTAGTGTAGTGAGTGTCTTACAATGAGCGTGCAGGTTGGCGTTCAGTGTCTTGCTCAGGGACACTTCTGACTGGTGATGTACTGACTGATTGAATGTTGTGGGGATCGAACATGTGACTTCCTGGTTACATGACAGTCTCTCTCACCAGTATGCGAAGTAGCCAGTTTCCAACAGCTTACATACATACGCTGAACACATGTAACAGCCAGTCATTTCCAAGTGCCCTATAATCTACCAGAACTATATTTCCATTGATTTAGACAGACATCTGGCCTCTTTTCTCTCAAAGCTGATCATTTTACAACAGCAAAAAGGGCCAAGGCTCTAAAGATAGCTCATAGCCTGATCTTAGATGGGCAAGAGGATAAGGAAGACCAAAAGTAGGTTATTTTGACGGTGATTGGGTTGCCATCATTGTCATTGGACGCGAGTAGAACTGGAGGCAGAACTGGAGGCAGAGTATTGAATGCAGATGACGGTCTGTGCAAATAGAAAGACAGGGTATTATTTTACCCTAAAATATTCCTTTAAAAAGCACTGTGATGGATTGCAGTTCTACTCATGACCTGACCCCAGGGATGAAGGTCATCTTCCAACCATGACATTAGTTGATATTGTAAGGTGATGGATTTACTTACATTTTCTATCTTATCACCATAAGATATCTATCTTATCACCATAAGATAGAGGTGTGGCATTCCTTTTTTTTTTTTATTCAGATGATTTTTTTATTAAGTGAGTTGGTAGGTGATTTTAAGAGCCAAAGGTACAAAGTTACATATGACACAGTTAGAAAGGGTAGAGACCTTCCTAATATTAAGTTTGCTGAGTCACTTTCATCTCCCCTAATTGACTGAAGTGGATTTAAAAGGTTAAATCGAGTAAGGGATCTTCGCTTTCACCTGGTCACTTCATTTCATGGAAAGAGCACATGGTCCTAATCTTTACACTCAGTGCTAGTTGTAGCTGCACAGTATTTGGTGAGAACTATGAAGTGTGATGTATTGACTTGAAGTGCCAACTAGTGTCACAAACGAATGAGATACAGCAAATGAGATACAACTACAACACGTCAGTGCAGTAACAATAGCTTGACAAATTACAGCTAGCCAAGTGGACCAACAAGACATTGCCAAAGCCAGAGCCAGTGAAGTTGAACAGCAGTTATGTCTCCTGGCTAGTGGCTTTATGCCTGTTGGCTGTTTTCCATCACCGAACGTGGGTGCAGTTGGTGCTATCAGCAAAATCCTCATCCACTCCAAATGAGGTCATCCAGCTGGCCTGCCCTGAAAATCCAACAAAGACCTCACCAGCTGACAAGGATGTCTCTCTACCTATCTAGAGGTCCTCGGGGCTCAGGTTTGGCACGCCATTGTTCCACCTGGATCCCCCTCCTAAATCAACTGAATCTGAACAATGAGCCACTGGAGGGCAGGAGGCCATTGTTGCATGCTGCCGTAGATCGTTGTCTTCGGCCCCTAAGTGCCTATGTTTCCCAGGACTAAAGAGCCTTTCGCAGGGCTTCAGTCAGCGCTTTTGACAGAGAAGAAAAGGAGAAATAAAGTTTGGATATGCGTGACAGACAGTTGCAGAGCTAAGCATGAGACAGTGAGTCACCTTAGTAGTGTCTTCCTCCTTCAGGATGGGCATAATCCAGAGGTGTGACCAAGTCAACTTTGCTCAAGTCCCAAGTCAGTCTCAAGTCTTGAGGCACAAGTCTCAAGTCAAGTCTCAAGTCTAAATGTACAACACCAAGTCAAATTCAAGTTAAGTCCATGTCATTAATGTCAAGTCTCAAGTCTAAATGTAGCACACCAAGTCAAGTCAGAACAAATCAACAGTCCCGTATCAATTTAACATCTCAAAGAAAACAAAACATCTAGGACTTTTCAATGTAATATCGTTTTAACAGTATAAAAACTTGGTAAGCGCATCATGAGAATTTAAATCCAGTTGTCTGGTGGAACAAATCTCTTAACTTTCAATCTAAGCCATTTACACAAACACAAGATCTTTCGTCAAGACTTGAGAAACCTTTTCATGTCTACAAAGTACAAGTCAAAGTCAAGTCCCAAGTCACCAGAACCCAAGTTAGGTCAAGTCTCAAGTCTTCTCTTCATGCATCAAGTCAAGTCTCAAGCAAATAAAATTGTGACTCAAGTTCACTACTGATTCTGGTTAACAGAAGTTAAACAGATTCCACCATGGAAAGTGAATTTGGGGAATTGCACAATAGTATGGAAAAATATTAGTCATTCCCAATACACATGACTACGCATTTTATTTAGTTGCAAACCCACTGTCATTTCACATAGTTGTATTAGTTGTTGTGAAGTATAGTCATCAGCTACACAGTGATATGACATAAGTTTACAGTCATATCACCCAGCCACTGTCAAATCTTCAAATTCAATCAAGAAATGAAGATGAGAAAAGGTTTTTTGAAATGGAAATTGTATAGGAACCCTATAATCTGCAGCTTCAAAGAGCTGCCTCATCCAACCCAACATGAAAAACGTGTATTCATTGCCTTGCCATAGATGCCAATATCATAATCTTTCTGTGTCATAATCATCCATCATGAACCAATGAATCATATTTTTAAGATATTAAGAGAACAATGAGAGAGGAACAAATCAAGCTGTGATCACACAGACTGTGCGTACCTTACAATTTTCCCTATCTACGGTTTCACAGTGCACCTTGCGTTGTAGAACACAGCATTTGATTTGAAGTTGATCTCTGTTAAACTTGGCTCTTTGGGGATTTTATGTTGTAGTGCAGTAACAATTTCTAGATAGCCTACTTGCTAGGTGGCGCTCCACAATGGTGCAACTTGAGTTTTTAGAGGCTCCAGTACCCATATACCACTATATAGTACTTTATAGCAGTGATTCTCAACCTTTTTCATATCAAGGACCCCTCTCTCTGTGTCTTTTAGACCCAAATCTGAGAATATTTTTATTGCTAGATATGATTTTGTCCAGAATTCCATGACTATCTGCATTGTAGGTAGAGAGATAAGAGTGAAACTATGATCAAAATAGTCATTCTTCTACATTCTATAATTCTTTTAAATTAAATAATGGTGAAGTTTATCAATTCATCAATTTGCTGGGGACCCCTGGAACCCCTTCAAGGCCCACTGGTGGTCCCCGGACCCCACGTTGAGAACCACTGCTTTATAGTATCAAGAGTGCATTCATTTTTAGCATGGGTGGCCTCAGTGGGAATCAAACCCAAACCATGGCAGTGTCAGTGCCATGTTTTACCCAGTGAGCTGTAAAGGACACATGTTTGTGTTTGTGTTTATGTGTAGGGACTTCCAAGCTGGCAGTCAGGGAGGAGAGGACAGCAGGGACAGGGGATTCCCCCTGAGCAGACAGAGGAGCGAGGAGGGCAGCCTGCCTCCTTCCCGATTCAGCTCCCGACCTCCTACACGCTCCGGCAGCCGGCCCAGCACCGCTGACTCCCTGCACCACAGCATCGGTGGGTGACCCTCTGTGTGTGTGTGAGTGTGTACTTGCAGTTTTTGTCCCAGCTGTCATTTACCAATACTTTGAAAATAAAAGTTGTTTTTGGACAGTTTCATTGAATTAGAATTCTGAAATAGTAGAATAACACATCTGTGATCATATCAAAATGCTGTGGCTTTCCCCTGGTTGCTTGTCTGCAAGCTGATTACTCTTACTTAACACAGACCGTGTGTCCCAGAATTCAGCTGCATATTTGTGGGACAATTTCATTTCCCTCCCGCCTGCGATTATTTACTTTCATATTGGATTTCTTTGATGTGATGTCCAGTGTCCACTAGGCAAGGAAGCCCCATCAAGAGCTCTCCACAAAACATTAATATAAATAATGAATAATGAACTTTATTTGTTTGGCACTTGATACAGACTTACAACATGCTTTACAAAGAGAAGGTAGTGATAGTAAAAAGACAGTGAATACAACACATAACAGCACTAAAGATTTGTAACTGTTATTTCATGTTATATTTAGATTAGCCTATTTCAGTTTTGAGTTCAGTTTAGATTTGAAACCTTGATCTGGGTAACATTTGGTATCATTAGAGCACTTGAGTGATGAAGCTCTGCTGTCTCTTTCTCTTGCACACTCTCTCACACACACACACACACACACACACACACACACACACACACACACACACACACACACACACACACTCAGACTCGGAGTGTGGCCGGTTGTCCCAGGAGTCGGGGCTGGACGGGCCGTATGAGGGGCGAGCCAGAGAAGGACATTCCCAGGAGGAACACAACGGACACTCTGCCAGGTAAACTCACACACAGACGTTAACTACACAAGCACATGTACGCACACACACGCACACACACACACACACACACACACACACACACTTAAGAGTTTTCATGCATTTTGCTCCCTCTTCATGGCTGAAAGAGCTGGTGTCTCTTGGTGAATGGAACTGCTAATGAAGGATCCTGTGGCAGAGCTCAATAAGTTGCTGTCTTTGATTAGTCAAGACTTAAATGGCTTTGGCCCCCTTGGCCTGCTGGTCTGCGATTGGATTACTGCCTTTTTAATCGCTTATATAACAAAATTTGACTCTACTTTTACCTTTTATGTAATTGTGAGTCTATATTGATTACAAATGTTGTAAGCTGTTTGTTGGCAGCTTTCATATTTTGTTTGACGCTGCTTTCTTACCAAATTGCAGTTTGCCTGTTAGCAACATTATATAATAAATTCTATTAGGCTATGTTTACATTAATAATAGTCAGTAGTGCACGACCATCCAGACACTGACACGCCATTATCATTCCAGGCCAGTTGCATGCCACGCAACAAACAATACTCAATGTACAACTTTCAATTCACCATACAGTAAGTAATGTGAATTTGACAACAAAGCACTAATAATTGCATAATTACCTCAGTGTAAGTTTGCAAGATATCACTATTACCAACACATATTTTAGCCTGCATGCACACATATTACAGCTTTAATTAGTGAGATATTGCAAATGTATCTACATGCAAAGGGCATTCACATAGGACAAAACAGACAATCACAGTTAAGTGTTTGAAACTCAATTTAGAATACTTTTTGAGAACTTACTATCTGAGTTATCCTGATTCATCTTGTCCACCATATAGATTAAAACACTAACGATTACTATCAAATGCAATTCGACCCAGGTTTGAGATGCTACAGTTACACTTGTTTCAGTGTGACTTTCTATCGGGGGTCGGCCTTGCATTGTGAAGTGTAACTGCAGCCACAGACACACAAACACTCACATTCTCTTCCACATGGCAGCAACAGACACTCAGCTTATCTGTGTCTCAGTGTTGCTCTGTGTTGGCACCCTGTAAATATAGTTCTGCGCTAGGCTAACGGTTAGCTAGCCATGTGACAGAGTGTGACATTCCTGGCCCGCACTGGAATGAAGAGGTCCGGTAGGTTCATCACTATCTAGCCCTCTGCAGATCCTCTGCACTTTACCCTCTCCTTGCCTGCTCCATTCTCTCTGTCTGTTGTTCTCTCCGCAACACTGAATTCAGTAAGAGGTATGGAAATCAGAAAGAGGAGAAGCGTGGAAGAGAGAAGAGGGAAAAGGAGGATATGAGTGCATCAAGGAGTGAAAATGAGACAAAGGCATTTAAAAAGATGGATTTGATTTGATTTGTTCAGGGAAATACAATACAAAACACAATAAAAACCTAATATTATATAGGCCTTACATGGTACAAGCTAAGCTGTCATAATACTGGCCACTTTTAAATTTGTTCCAAAGTAAGTTTTTGTTTTGCAGGGGGAGGCAGCTCCATAAACTGATACAAAAGAAGCAAAATGAGCAGTGAGCTGCAGAGCTTTTCACGTCAGGCATTATGAAGGACTTAAAGCTCGGGTGTTGTAGGAATGTTGACTATGAGCCATCGTAATATGAGATTTGAGACATCCAGTGCATTGCCCTTCATAAGATAATACACATGATTAATTTTAAATTGTTCAGCTCTGGGTTTGACAGGCGGTATTCTGGCTTGTGAAAACTCCCCAAAGCTGATGTGTTTGATAATGTTGTTTTGCATGGTTTGGACTCTATTTTCCATTTTGGCGATATGCCACTGTACCAAGCCGAACAAGCATGAATATTATGGCACTGAATGAAAGGTTGCACCAGAAGAGTTTCAGTAAAGAAACTTCAGCTTGATGGCTCATTTGGTCAATAGTTTGGTTGCAACTGCCTCCCCTGAAAGGGACTGATCCTCAGTTAGGGAACGACACAAGACTAAAACTAAACAGCATGAGTCAGCAGAGGGTCCAAGAAAACTCTGAGGTGTGTGTCAGTGTATTTGTGTGTCTGTGGGGAGAGTTGGCAGCGGTGGGATTCCACACCGATCGGTGACTCAGCACTGCCAAGCCGGTCTGTGACATGCGTTTAAACGAGCAGAGCCCACAAAGAGACCCATTCAATCAACCCTCCGTTCCTCCTCCTCTCCCCTAAATCCCAGAGGAACTTGACTCCTGAATCCCCCCCCAGAGTGTAATGAGCCCCAGGAAACCACACTTTAATTAAGCCCCCGCCCCCTCCCCATCCCCCAGGAACGTAAAGCACCTCTACAAAACAGCCTGGCCTAGTCTGACTTCAGCAGCCTCATTTCACCCCGGCGCAGAGGGAGAGAGTTTTACAGCGAGGAGAGCTTCCAGGGCGAGGCCATTGATATTCTGGTTAAGTCGAGAAGAATCGTAGCAACACAGCAATTTGGCAAACATCGGCCCAGCAATCCAGCAATATATATTTTTTTTATCTTTGTTTACTTAGGGTTGGTTGACTGAGCACACTTGCTCCTTTTCAGCAACGCTCTGCTTCACACTCATTCAATTACACAAGGTAACACCTGGGGGACCAGCCAGGCTGTTTCTCATTCAGACATCAAAGTTACAGAACAGAAAGAAGTAATGAGACTGGTTAATTCATGTGAACTTATCACCTAGACTTCAATTGTGGTAAAAAAAAAAAAAAAAAAAAAAAACCCTTTTAGAGGGCTGGTCTCATGTTAAGCCATTGTCTGGTTTACTTCGCTCAAACCTAACTCGACCTTCTATATTCTGAACCTACATTAAAGGGACACCTTGACATTTTGGGCAGCAGAGTGGCCGAGAAGTTAGAGAAATCGTCTTGTAAATGGAAGGTGACAGGTTTGATCAGCAATAGCCTGTGACCATCAGCAGCCGTGTGTCCTGTCAAAGTGTCCTTGAGCAACACATTGAATCCCTGCCTGCTCACTCACTGTAAGTGAGCTAAATACCTAAAAGGTGAATGTAATTTTTCTTAACCAGATTTCTCTGTTTGTCCTTCAGCTTCCCCAAAAATGGCTTGTTAACATCGTTTGTATTTCGTTTGCATCATTTGCGTTTCCTTATTGAAACAAATGGGTGCTGCCAGCCGATTATAAGCTCCTTTGCACCTAGCCATACGTATAGATTTTAATGAAGAATACTAATAATGCTAGCAAGCATTTCATTATTTTGCTAGTATTTCTTTTTACTATAATATCTGTTACCTTAGCTTCATTTATTTCATATAACTGTGTTCTTAATGTGAGGTTAAGGTTAATGTGAGATTTCAGGTTAAGGCTGATAGCAAATTTGCGGCCTGTATATTGACGTGTTATATAAAGTACCAAAACAGAATTTTTATTCCACATTGTAGCAAACACCTGTTGAATAAATAGTAAAATTCAAACTGTCAATGTTGCAAATTGCCAATAAGACTTTAGTTTGGGTCAAGCAGGGATATAGAGGATGTCGGAGCCAATGTGACTTCCGTGAGTAGAAACAAGGAGTTTGACTGGAATCCATCTTAGATCTATTATGGTATAGGATTGCTTCATGGGAAGTAGGTCATTTTGGCTCCAGCTTGATAAGGGCATTGGCAGACTCTAGACCTTCGCTGTGCGGTTGGAGGCAGAAGAGCCATTTATTCCTTGTGACCCGGCTCTGTTTCTCAGATTCACAGGGACATGACTGTAAGTTGTCCAGTTTGCAGTTTCAGTAACACTATACAATGGCCTTACTGCACTGTGCACCAATGTAAAAGTATTGTAAGCATAATAACACTGTGTAAGTACCTAATGAAAGTCTCCTAATATACTCAAAAGACAATACAATGTAGGTAGACTATACTTAACATTTTTATAATACAAAGGTTATATAATCCGCTTGAATAAAGCCAATGTAAAGGTTTTCCATGATTTTTTTTTATCCTCTTCATTCATGATTAATACATATGAATATTTTACATCCTGTATGTCCGCTATAGGCTTTGGGGAATACTGGGTATCTGGGAAGTATCGACAAAACCGTCTGTGCTGGGTATTGTATCACCAGAAATGGAGGATATCAACTGGAACTAGTGAAATGGATGCTATCGAGTGTTAAGGGCAGAAGGCTGGTGCAAGGTTAATGTCGAACTCAGGCTGGCCACGATTTACTACGCCTATGAAGGCGTGTCTGGCAAGTGAGTTCAGTTTGCGGTGGATTAGATGGCTTTGGGGCTGTTCTGAAATGAAATCTGTTCACGTCTGTTGTGTCTCGTGGCAGCGGAGTGGCCCATCAGATAAAATGCGGGATACATTTTGAGTGATCTCCCTCACCGGAAGCAAGCGAGAAACGGGAGAGTATCTGTAATCAAAGCAGGCTTTAAAAAAAAAAAAAGACAAAAAAAGTAATCAGAAAATGACAGTTGTTGTCATGGTTTGAAACAGGAAAACGCCCAAGTCAAAAGGCTGGCACACATCCCTTGGCTAACATCGTTAATAATTTACATATTTAGTTATGAATTAACTCACTACCACACTCTCACTTCCCCTGTGACTTCTGGGCTATTTATGTTTTTTTATTTCCCTTGTCATTTCACACATCTCGTTGTTCTACCATTTTCCACCATATTATTTTGCTGTCATTTAGATTCTGTTATATTCTGTATGTTTGCTTGTCCCGTTCATTTTTTATGTTTGAAGAGAAGTCCCTTGCATTTTTTTCAATCTCACCAGTGCAATTTTTTATTTCATTTTTTTTCTGTGCTTTTCATTGTATGTTTCATAACTTGTGTTTTTTATTACTTAAGCTCTATTTCATCACTGTGCCACTTCTTCTTTTTCTTCTTCTCCCCATCCTCAGCAGTGAACATGTCCCTGCGTTTGCAAGCCGGCCCAAGATTCCCCGTACGCCTGAGACCGACGCATCATCCGTCCAGAGCAGCGCCCGGCGGGGTCGAGGCCCGGCGCTGGCCCCCCAGTTTTCCCAGTCGGAGCCCCAGCAGAGCAGCCGGCCCGCCTCAGCCAGCTCCGCCGGAGGAGGGGAGCGACAGAGTGGGTGTAAACATCTGTTCAGGGTGGGAAATTAACACCGGCCACCAGCCAAATGCTGGTAAATTTTGGCTCCGGCTGGTTAGTTTATCTACTCTGCCAGCCACTTTGGCAGGTAACCAACCCTGATTTGGAGGTCCAATTCTATTCTAAAAACCAAGTTGGCTGGTAAACCAGTGGAAAGTAATATGAGACGCACCAGCCAATGTGGCCAGTGGACAGAAGTTAGTTTCCTGCCCTGTTTCTGTTTATGTCAGACTTTGTCTCTGGTTTCTTTTCTTTCTGTTTTTTCCAACATGCATATTTTTCTCTCACCCTTCTTCATTTCTGTTTCTCTCTCTGACTCATTCCCATCTCTTTGTTTAACCCTCTTGGAATATCACTTAGCCATCGGCTGAACCAAATGTAGACATGCAAACTGCACATGGAACAATACAAACAACTAACACCAACACACCTGTTTTTGCCTGGCAGCAGCCCCATGGCCGTTTAGTGTTCAGTAGCAGAGAAGGTGTAAATACAACACTCCCTCTTCCTGTAAATGTCTACTGTATTGTCATAACTGTGTGTGTGTGTTTACACTCAAAGTTCACCAACGTGGCATTCTGCCTATCTCTGTCTCCCATACACACCAACACACATCAAATATCCTCATTTCCCTGTTCCTTACCAACAGATTTTCCCGTTTTACCAGAATTGACCACTCCTGTTGTTCTGAAAAGAAAAGCAGGCATGCAGTAACATAAGGACAAGATAAAACAAGGAATTAGTTTAAGATGACAAATCATGCTCCAGTTTCCCATGAGCTCATGTCTTGAGTTACAGACACGCTGTTATCAGCAATTTTAGCTTTGAGTCAGAAATGATTTCTACCATTACTGTTACTCTAAACAGTGTTTGCGTGCCTGTATGTGCGTGCGATTGCCACTGTTTTTGCCCTACATCAGCAAAACCATAAAAACGCTTGCCTGTTTTTTAAACAGAGTGGACAGTCCACTCCATTGAACAGTTTTTCCTCTTTACTGAGACAGCAGGAAGGCTGAGTGGGAGACATTAAGGGAAACACGGGAAGTTTGAAGGACTTCATGACCCAGAAAACATATAACGTGACGTCAGTAAACTGCACACTCCTTGGATCTAAATTTCTTCTTAGTGGCTGGTAAAGGAGGAGATGGTGAAAAAAAAAATTTTCGCAGCAGGTTCAACCATCGCCGGTGAATCCAGCTTTCCCTGGATGGAGCGCTCGCTCAGTGATGTTTACGAGACAGTTTTGTATTTCACTCTGAAGTTCAATTCATCGGTTCCCGTCCACCAAGAAGATTTCCCACCAGCGACCGTACCAGAGAGCAGAAATGGAACAGGCCGAGTCTCAATTAGTGGGGATTGGTCGCTCTTCTCTGTTGCAGCCATAATTTGTTATTTAGAATGATAAGACGTGTATTTTTACTGTATACTGTGTAACTGTATGAATGTACGTAAAGCAGGGTGTTGCTGGAAGAGACCAAGCGTACACTGGCGATTCTGCATCTCGTGTACCAAAGTCGCCTCCATTCATTTTCTATGAGACACAAGCTGTTGGCTGCGAAGTGCATCTATTCGTTCAAAGAGGATGGTGCGTTGATTGTGCAACACTTCTACCGGCTTTCACCCACTTTCTCATTACCAGGAAGTAACATTAGCTGTCCAGGCATGTATCCTGAGGACAAATTGATTATAGCGGTGTGGGGATTTCCTGAATTGTATGACCCGTCTCTCCCTACCTGTCGGGACACTGATAGGAGAAATGCTGCCTGGAGGAAGGAGGCAGATATTGTTCTCCCTGGTGGGTCTACGCAGGCTATTAAGACTGATTTTCCAGTGAATTCAGTAATCGTTAGCAATAGCTTCTCCTCAATCAATTTGGATTGATTGAATCTTATTTCTCCTACTCCGTGTCCTGGTTATTAAAAGTTTACACCGCTGTCTAAACTTTGAATTTCAAAATATTTGGGTCGTACAAAGTTGATTAACTCCTACTTGCTGCCACTAGTCGACACACACACAAGCGACCGATTTGAGGGGGCAAATTCATCGCCTACATTAGAGCTTGCCTTTTAAACATAGAAGTTGGGGGACTGCTGGATTGATGGCCTGATCAGTCGGCCTGGTCCTCTTAGTCGGGCGATAGCATCTTTCCTCCATTGCTCCATCTTGCTCTCCATGCATCTTTATCGCATTTGATGAGCGATTACCTCCGGCTGTTGCGCCGGGTGCCCTTACCATAAAGCCTGTAATAGGGCTTAATGGCCAGGCAAAGCCACCACATCCTCCTATCACTGTGTGTTTTACTTTCGAGGTCTGGCAAGTGTCTGGCTTCAAAACGGGATTGATTACGAGACATCCATTGACTCATACGGAAGTGACTTGATTGCTGCTCAGCTCAGAGGGCAATAAACAGGCGCACGGGGCAGTTAGCAAACAAGAAGGTAGAAACGTGAGCATATTCATTTTATTGGTAAGTTTACCTGCTGGTTCTCACTTGTGGATTTCCTTCTTGATCCGCTATCTTTCCAGCTTGTTATCTCTTGAATGCAGCTTCTGCCGACTGTCAAGCATTATCAACCTTGATTTGTGCTACTCTGTGGAGTCTGGCTGGAGGGGAGGGAACACCAACCACACACACACACAGGCAGGATCCCCCCCTAGGCCCGCTTTTAGTAAACACATCCGCCGTGACTGACAGAGCAGCTCCTTTGGCTGAGGAGAGGTGGAGGAGGGGTGTGTGGAGGAGGGGTGTGTGGAGTCGAGCGGGCCACCCACCCAGCTAGCTGACAGGGGGGGGGGGGGGGGAGCTGCTGCCACCCTGCCACGTCGAGAGGATGGAAAAACTGTGTTACCCTCCCCGGCTCGTGTCAACAACGCCGTCTCCACACGATGACAGATCCCGCTTGTGTTGCCATGCAGGCTGGAGCAGGTGGAGCAAGGCAGCGGTATCACTTGAGTTTATCACTGATGATGAATGTGATGAGGAAATCGAGGGCTTGGAGCCAAAGGGGCGTAGGTGCGTTACAGTAGATTTTACAGGAGAGCCAAAACAAATTTTGATCAAACTTGGATCAGCTGCTGTTACGACATACTGAGCCCAATATTTTAACTTTTAGTGTTATCAGATTGAGCATTACTATAAAACAATACTGCTACAGTTTCAGTTGAATTAAATTTGTTAACTTTTTTTAAAATGGCAAAAGAGTGAAATACACCTTTTTGGCACAAACATTGTCCCAATACAGCCATGCAGAATATGGCCGTGTGTAAGTAAACAATTGTAAAACACATTCATTTTAATACAAATCTAGCAATTACACTTCAATCAACACTGACATTTAAAACAAGATCAGAATTAATATATTTATCTTGAAGTAATGCTCAGCAACATTTACCAAGGCCTTTAAAATTGTAGGCTACATGGAACATACCAAATTGATTGATACATTTTTTTCTGTTAAAAACTGTTTGTTTTTTTAATAAACCTCTATAGACATAAGAAACTACTTTTGATTCTAAACTACTACTTTGTTTTTCTTTTGCTAGTAGAATACATTTTTGTAGGTCCTTCATCACTTATTGATGTGTCCTGGGACACATTCACAGACCTGTAAAACTCCTCATAACACTGAGGGAGAACTTCAGCTACCAGCAGTCTTACTACCAGAGCTCATCTTGACCAGTTCACACTCCTAACATTATAAAATAACATTTTGAATCTATAGGCCTAAGTATTTAATGGGAATATTAACATATTTACATTCATCTAATATTGACCTAGAATATTAATTAGGATATGAATAGAATACTAAAAATGATGTGATCATGCTGCCATGCTAGCATTACTTACATCAGCATGCATTTTGAGCTGACCTAAGTGCTGTTAGAATCCTCTACCCACAATGCTTGTTCAGTGTCAAAAGTGGGGTTTTGCTTGGTGTCAAAAGGGCGTAAGTGTGGTTACGTACTTTTACTGTTACGGCTTTCAGTTTGTGTTTAATTAAAACTTATGGGTCATGATTTCAGTTGTGTCCTTTTGGCACTGAAAAGATCTCACTGAGACCTTTCAATATTACTTTGCTGTTATTGGCCCATCTCAATATTTCCTTCTGTAACACTTTTTAAGGCATTTCTCAACTGTGGGCTGTGATCTGGAGTATCTTGTGTGTATGGGAGTAGGTATGGGATGGGAGGGGGTAACCCCTGAATGTTGACTTTAAGTGTTGCAGATGATGTTTGGTGTACCATCAGTCATCTGAACAGTATGACAGTCAGAATAAATTTGACAGGTGCCCTTTAAAATCAGGAATTTGGTGTCCCATTGCATGTTGAAGTTATCACATTATTTTACACATTATCACTTTATAGTTGTTACAAGGTGTCAGGACCCAAATTCAGGTCAGTCAGATGATCAGGAGTCAGACAGCCAGTCATCATACTTAACTCCTAACACCAAACGGTGCTCTCTCACCTTCTATTGAGTGATTCTCGCTCGCCCGGTTAGTCTCGCTAATGTGGTTAAGCTTTGCAACTTCAGTGGCTAATCTATGCATGACAAAAATATTTTTCTGGCACTGTTGGACTGGACAGCATCTGGACTTGTTCTCCTGCTCAAATGTAAAGTGCAGCTGTGAGCATCACTAGCAACAAACAGCAAGAGATCAGAGGCTGCAAGGAGCAGAACATCATTCTCACACAAACTTTGACAACTAGCACGCTACCTAATTAGCATTAGCTAGCTAACCTGGAGTGGATAACACTGACAATAAAAATTGACAAGAGAAAGTTAGCGATTGATCCACTTGCTGCACTTCTCTTGAAGCATGTGAGTGTTACAGGATGTGGTAGTGGGTAACCATCCTCTACTAGGATGTGGATACATGATGTTCTACTAGAGATAAGAAAGCATGCAGAGTTTTCTCATCTTGTCCAAGAGCTTGGCCTAGATACTGGCACTATTTAGGGTAGTTTCAAGGGCAGCTTTTGCATCAACGTATTGCATGGCAAAGCTAAAGTTGAGATGTTGAAAGTCACTGAAAAAAGGTGCAGTGTTCTATGTGATACTTATATTGTAAAGCTGGCTGCTGCAAATCACTATTTTGTCATTTTATAAAGTCAAAATTCAGACTTTCCTCCACCTCCTCCTCCAACCCCCTTTACCACCCTCACCCCAACCCCTCCACCCAACCCATCCCGGCTCCCTCCATCCTCCCCTCCCCTTTCTCTCTGCTCCTCCAGGCAGCCAGTCACAGAGGAGGTGAGGAGGGAGCTGTCACCATGGAGCGGCTCTATCTCCCCGGGAGCACCCAGCTTCCTGTAACATCATCCCCCAGGTTGTGATCAGGGTCAGGGCAACAGAGATGGTCGGGGACCGGCTGGAGAGGAGAGGGGGAGCAGCAGCATGAGGAGGAGGAGGAGGGGGGGGGGGGAAGAGGAGGTGGAACAATGCGCAGGATTGTGTCAGCCTCGGCACAGACTTCTTCTGTAACACAACATGAGGTCAGGCAGTAAGCACAACAAGCAGCCCCCCTGCCGGCCAACCCTGCGCCCCCTGTACCCCGACCTGGCCCTGGCCCTTCTCTCTGCCTCTCTCATCCAGATCGTATGTAAGGCTCTGATTCAGAGTAGGGCTGAACAATTTAGAAAAAATATCTAATTGCGATTATTTTGACTGATATTGCAATTGCGATATGATTTGCGATATTAGACGGAATGATAATTTTTACATCATTATTCTCATTTTCATTGAAAAACTATGATTATTAAAATGATTATGGTGTGATTTTTGCGGGGATCTGTACCAAACAAAGATGTTTTCTTAAGTCTGTAGAATATGATGTGTAGGCCAGGACATCTCTGCAGCACCACAATATTTAATTTAAAATGGTATTTTGACACTTCCTTCGATTTGAAAATTGCAGTAGGCCATATTGCGATTTCGATAAAATTTTGATTAATTGTTCAGCCCTAATTCAGAGTTGGTGCACGTTAGTCATGCGCCTTCGTCCTTCAGCCAAGATAAAAAATACGCGAGACAAGAACTTTGTATTCTGACTCGTTCCACGTGGGCGTGTAGCTTTGAGTTGGGTGGTGCGGGGTAGAATACTTAAATTATCTCTTTTTCTGTCTTTAGTGAGTTTTTGCAGATCAGCGCTCTCAGCGGGCCAGTCATGTTCCCTTTAAGAGAAGCACTTGCTTTTAATTTCAAAGAAACTGACAGATCTGTAGGCCCAAAGAGAAACAGATCAATTAGCCTAAAAGCTGCGCCACATTTCCAATTATATGATATCTTTCCATATTACATGGACTTACATCATTGCATTGTTCATTCATTAGGCCTATAATAGGCTAATCTGTGTTTTTATTTAAGTTGGTTTCAATATCAAGTGCTACAATTTGGAAATGGCGTTTCAGAGTTTGCCTGTGTTGATTAGAATATCAATTAGGCTTAATAAAATGAAGCTGTTGTCTTTATAGTGGATATTGAATGCAAGCCTAATCAAAAACACACAGTGGCTGCTGTACTCATGGCACTTTTTCTCCAGAGCAGACTTCGCAAAGTAGAAAAGAACATGCAATGCAAGTCAGAATCCCAGAGATTTTGGGGAACGCCTCTTTTTGGGGAAACTCCGCCCCGTGCACGCAACAGCTGAAGAGCCGCCTGGCGAGAGCTTCGGTGCTCGGGCCAGGCTGCAGTCTGAATGCCAGACCGCACAATTTTGCAGATAAATCCCCACTACACATGCGTATCTCTACTCTGAATACGAGTGAATACCTCTCATTCCTCGGAATCCCTTATCTTGGTTGGACTGGTTTCAACAAAAGGGGAACAGGTGATATAGTTGAATGCTACAGCTCTACTCCTGTCATAATTCTGTAAGGTTAAAAGGTCAAGGACAGATTTTACCACCAATTCTGACCATAAATCATTCCAAACAACTTGCCAAACAGACAGAACAAAGAAAGCACATGCTGTAGGTATTCAAGGAACGTCATCCACCTGTTTCATATGATTTTGTTCACCGTTCGGCCCTGTTAGCCAAAGTTGGCATCATTTAACTTGTAGTATCTTTGCTTGTTGTATAATATGCATTGTTCTCATACAAGAAAGGTAGTTTGTCTAGCTTGCTCAGGAAAAAGTTAAGCTTAAATACTTATTATTATTATTATTAATTATTTTATCCATCGACTTCGGTCTGTCCACATGGAGTGAATCCAGTAACTTCCGAATCTATTTCCATATGTTCTCAAGGTTGTGTGTTGGTGGTGTGTGTGTGTGTGTGTGTTTGTGTGTGTGTGAGCATGCAGTATGCAGTCACATATGAAATCCACATAAATAATATATCAACTCAACAAGTAAAACATGAATCAAATGTGGAGGAGGGTAAAGCCTTGAGTGCATTACATGTAAACAGTAATATTAACTAAATTTCTGACTGATAAAGATTTAACCATTGTAGTTTCCACTGAATTATGCACATTTAGGTACACACAAATTGTTCAGAAGTTTAACAAACTTATGAAACTTGCGCATTCATCATGTGTAATCAACTTTGAATATTGTACAGTAAGTTATTATGAGTCAAAACACCCATATGAGACTGCATGTTGCTGTTACAGCTGCTTTGAAGCATTAAGAGCATTTTTTTTTAGGTATTTTTCTAGGGCTGCACCATTATGTCTAAAACTGTAATCGTGTTGCTTGTAATCACAATTATTGTTCACAATTATTAGTCATGGTGATTTGAGGAACATTATTTTTCTCCACTTTTCCCCAGTGGCATCTAACTTCGACTCCTGATATTTTCAACCACATGAAATGATGTGAAATATTGTCAACATGTAAATACTCTGTGATCAGTAATTGTGGAAACTAAAGTTGTGATACACAGTTATACACTTAAAAATAATTGTGCAGCCATAGATGTCATGCAGCTCAAATGGAAGATTAAAAAATAGTTTATCTTTCTATCAATACCGAATACATAATTGTGTGGCACCAACTACTGTTAGGATTACTGTATCTTATAGTATCATTATTGAGTGTTGGTGGTGTGTGATAAGATCAGCAGCTACAGGCTCGTGGCTCAACACATAACCCAGTCATGTTATTAGAGCTTTTCTTGTAAATGTCTCACCTCAGTTTTGTTTTCCCCGGAAGACGCTCTGCTCCGCCTCCCTTTCAGGAAATCTGACATGAGTAAACATGGAGTTCAAGAGTCTGATAATCTTTCTGTGAGTAATTTAACATGAGGCACACCAAGAAGGGTTTGTTTTTTTTCTGCATCCATGTAATTCTTTGTACAGCTGATTTTGACAGTGGCTAATTTGCAAAGCCTCGATCTTGATTCAGATACCTCTTATCTTCTGAATCTCACTATGTGAATATTTTTATTTTGACCATGATGGGAAATACTCGTCCATCTAAATTAATGAATGTACAAGCTTTAGTTAATCGATAAAACATTAACTCATGACTGAATAGCTGCTTTTATTTAACTTATGCTCAAGGAATGTTTACAGAGTGACAGGGGCTTTGAAGCTCTTCTGTCAGAGTTGTGCATGTTGTGAAATAATATTGTTCATTCTTTCCACTGTAAATTCATTGTGGTTTCATTGATATTTCAGTCACATAGCTCTACCAACCAATCATAAATCTGACAAAAAAAACTTGAGTGAACATGTCTTAAATCCAGCATCATTACATTTGCACATTTGCTTCCCAGCTGTCATGATGTATATTTATGTGTTGCTACTTGCTGCATTTTTGTGGTAATTTGATAGCCATGAAGTGTAACATTTTTCAAAGTGATTTTAAATAAACTTGTGACATGACATATGATCTCTAGTCTCAGGAATTCATCCTCCTTGCCCTGTTGGGGTTTGCAGAACTGTTTTGAGAACACAAATGTGACAACATGAGGCAATACTTTACCGGAATAAACTGGTCTCGCTCATTAAACAGTATTTCCCAAATTGTTGCGAGTTGATAAGATTTAATTTGTTTGGAAATTGTACAAGATAGAAAAATAGCCTAAAGCTTCACAGAGGAATACTGTTGGGAAAATATGGTCCTCAATTTAGAAAACTGTTTCACACAATATACAATGAAATGTATGCTTTGCTTTCATATTCAAATGAAAACAAAGCATTACAACTATAAATCTACTAAAGACTGTTGTGAAAATATTTCCGGGACAATCAGTTACACCAAAGGCTGGGATAAAATTCATGAGGTCAAGTGTATTACAGGGTTTAAGTGATTTACGATTCTTGAGTGGCTCCAATTTAAAGACAGAAGTTGCGGGATTCTTGGCTTGAAGCTCTGTCCCGATGAGCCGCTGTAAAGATGCACAGCGCAGGGCGGTGCATCATAAATCACCGGCCCTCACAATAATTACTGCCAGCATAACAAGTTGTTGGCATTCTTGCCCACACGGCGCTGTGTACTTGCCTTCATGCTGCGGAGGCCCGTGGGCGCTGCACTGCCCACAGAAAAACTCTTTGTGCCAAATAATAAAAATGTCTCGCAGCAGCAGGAAGCAAGAAGACCTTTTATTTGGTCATCAGCACATACACACACAACACATGCAGTGGAGCGGCGACACCTTACACACACACACACACATGCAGGAATGGCGGCCAACGAAATTTGTTCTCTGCGTGTATCCCATCCGTGGTTGACCTTCCTCCAGGGGACAGCCAGGAGCACTAACCCTATCCCTATTTGCGGCACCCGGGGACCATTTCCAGATGTCCATATCTTTGGACAGGACAGGAGCGTTTCTGCATGTTTTTAATGGGGGTTCTTTCTGATGTTATATGGTGGAAACCCCATGTGAGCACGGGGAGAACATGCAAACTCCACAGAGAAAGGCCCCTAACGAGATAACCCACCTGAGCACTGGGCACCGACAGGCATGGGGAGAACATGCCCCCAGCGCCAACAGCGACCCAGATGGGAATCGAACCCAGGACCTTCTTGCTGTGAGGCAGCAGTGCAAGCACTGCGCCACCGTGCCATATTTTTTTTTTTTTTTTTTTTTTTTCATGAGCACAGCAGGAAGGCTGTGCTCATGTCCTGCTGTAAACCGGAGGCCAGCTCACCTGACAGCTGCACAGTGACAGACCTGGGAATACGCTGAAGGCTACACTAAAGTTCTCATGAATAAATATCATTAGCATTCAAGTTCTAGGTCTACAAAGAGTTGTCATTACTCCTTAATAACTGATATTTATGGTCCATTTAGTCCTGTAATGCATTACTTTATTAATGCCGGTGACTTCCTTGATGGAAAGCGGGCCCTCGCAGCAGGTTTAGCTTGGCATCATTCCATATAGATCAAGCCCGGAGAAGTGTCCATAATGAATTTGATCTTTCCTAGGTTTTGAAAGGTTTGGGAATTGCATAAAACACACGGACAAAGTGTTGTTCAGTCTCAATACACTCATGACTGCAGATTTTATGCAGTTTCAGAGTTGAGCCGTTCAACATATTGAGATATTTTCTGACCAAAGTCTTAAAATACACTCTGGAAACGGTGTTAAAAGTATGGAATTTTTAAATGGAAAATTAGTAGGAACCCTGATGCTAATAAGAGTCTTCATCCCAACTACATGGAAGGAACTGTAAAGCAGCTATCTACCTACCAACATTGCCAGATAGCCTCTAACAAACATGCATGCAGGATTGCTGTGCCAGTGCTCCTCGTTTCGTGTGCAGGTGGAATAAAAAACCTCTCCAGAGCTCCATGGTGATGCCTTGGCTATACAGCAGTACAGTACAGGGTTGTGACAGCCTGGAGGGGTCAAAACCCTGGACCTCGGGTGGAAAAATCTGGGTGGAAAAAAGTAAATGATAAACCTTCGCCCCTCCTTCAACAACTGAAATTGAAGTGCCTTTGAGCAAGACACTTGGCACCCCTAGTTGCTCTGGCAGAACTCCAACAGAAAGAGTTGTTGGCTGTGGTTGAATTCATTGGGCATTGCTGAAAAATGTAGCACACCCTCTCAGTCAACATCCCCATGATAAATAAAGGCGAAAGGAATGACACAGCTAGTTTTCTCACTGCGATTCCAACTAACTCCACATTTGGCCACCCAGGGGACAAAATATTCAGCAATTAACATTGTGCTTGTTGCCAATGAGCAGCAGCACAATGTGAGGAAACGGGCCGCACATGACAGCGTGACGCACTTGCCAGGTGGCCGTGTAACCCTGGGCTCCAGCCACGCCGGTATTGTCCAGCAGGCGCTGTGACACAGAGGAAGCCGCTGCTTGCTATCAAAACAAGTGTGGAAAAAGTGTGGATAAAGATTAAGGGAATGGTGCTTACAGACGTGGAAAAAAATCAAGCATTTAGGATGCTTGCAAAGATGAAAGTCTTTTACCACACACTGAAGCGATTCAGACCGGTTCCATTACTTTCAATGTCTTTAATATTTCTGTAGAGAAACAACAAGTACAGAAAGACGCATTTTCACTGCCTGGGTTCATCAGGTTTGTTCTTTGAATTCTAATAGACTTTATCACAACTGTTGCTAGGTTGATATATTGCCTTCTCAAGCCCATAAATCAACCTTTCCCATTTACCTTTTTTGGTCCTGAACATGAGGTCTTCTTGAAGACACTAAAGCGTGGGACAACGGGGACATCCTCAAGTGGAGAACCCTCAGTGTCACGAGGATCACTGGCACCCCTCTCAGCTGTGTGTTTATCAGCAGACAGCCATTTGCACTACTGATAAAATGCGACGCCAGGCAAGAAGAGACAAGCTTTTCATCCTCTCTGTCTCCCGAACCTCCTGTTTCCTCCTGAACAATCCTTTCAAACTGATAGATCTGACTGACCCCTGCTTCTGCTTCTACTTGGAAGCACTGTGTCTTTTCCTTTGAGGCCATGTTTGGTTGTTTTTGTAGGTGCACCAGTCAATCTAAAGGAAAGAAAAAAAAATATTTAACTTCCATGATGAAAGAGGGCATTCTCGTCAAACCTTCTGATATTTGCAAAAACCTGGTCAAAGAGCCAAACATAAAGCCAACTCACCAAACATACAAAGCTTATTTGGAATCCGCCTTTTACATTTTTGACCTTCTCAGGAATGCGCCCACAAACTGCCCATTAACCTCCGCATGAGTGTAACTACATTGACTCTGTGTACACTACAGCAAATCCCAGCTGTGGGTCAGCATGTTTTGAAGGCCACGGTTAATGTTGGTCTAAGGCCAGGAAGGAGATAAAAAGATTAATCAGTCTCTGTCACAAATGAGATCTGCACCAATTCAGCAGTGAGCCGCGCTGGCTGCCTTCCTCTGGGCCTTCCTGCACATCCTCCGGGAGACTCGTGCACGCGCACGCAAACACAGCCGTTTGCAGAGAAGGATCGTTTTGATGTTGCAATATGCTAATTCCGCAATGTTCAGGAAATTCACGTCACAAAGTACAGCTTCTCCAAACGGCATTGTGAATCATTCATATCATTCTGACTAGCCGTGATTTACCTGAAGAACACAAGGTAAACCGAAACCTCCTAAAGATAGATATGGAGGGAAATGTGCAAGTTGTGCCATAACCTGTCCCGGAACCTGTGTCAGCAAAGCATGAAGAAATAAACTATTTTTTTGGAGTAGCACGTAGTATTTCAGTTGTTAATATTTACCTTATTGGAAAACTCAGCGCTCTGTGCATTTAGCCTGTGGTAACCTTAGAGCGGTGTTTACTAAAGCTACGGGGGCCGCTGGGTGGATAGAGAGGGGGCAGGTGTTTACCTACAGCCACAGCTGACAGGGATGTTCATGGCTCAGCCTGCTCACATCTCCTTTGTTCCATCAATCCTCTTCAGAGAGGAACATCCTCAGTTGACGGCTGGGTGGAAAAGAGGGAGGGGAAGATGAGCAGGAGGGGGGGGGGGGGAGAGAGAGAGAGAGAGAGAGAGATCCCCTCAAGCCACCTTTTCTACCCCAGCAGTAAATTCCTTCACAGTGACTGAGGAGCGACCAGCCGGGGCCCCTCACTTATCCAAAAGGGGGAGGGACACACAAATCTTCTGAGACTGGTTCTTTCCAGGCGGAGAGCTGACAAGAGTCGGACAGACCAAAGGTAATCCACTCCCAAGTCCCTCAGGTGTGCTAAATCCAACAAAGGATTAGCACAGACTTCCTTTGGGCCAAAGGTTAGCAGCAAGGTTTTCCATTTCTTATTAACAGTGTACTTTTCCAACGCCCACCACCTCCACCTCCCACCTCCACCTTCCAGCTCTCCTTGACTTCCTCATTCTTGCGCAAGGAGGAACTGAAGGTGAAAAGGAACTATAGAGTGGAGCATCATCAGACAGAGCGTGGAGTGGAGTGATGTGTGAAATGAGGGTCGGTCAAATAGGCCATGGATTTCACAACTCTGCTACACAGGTTCTCATTTATCATAAGACTGGAGGGTTTCAGCAGGTTGCGTGCCTACGGGGGAAGAGCCCTATCTGTTGACTTATCACTGACTTATCACCTCAAGTTCTTATTCTTGATATTTGCACACTAGTAACACAGATATTGTTCCTTCATCAGCGTTGTGTGTGAACACGTATCAGTTAGAAAAATCAATTACATGGAAAGTGCTCCTGCTGTGCGGAACAAATCAAAGCAAAGCTGTATGAACGCTTATAAACAATCCTAAGAAATGCTTGTTAAAGGGGCGATAAGTACGATTGATCAATACCAATGACTCAACCATAATTCAACACCCATTGCAACTTCAAGACACTCACAATTCCAAGAAATAAGAGCGATATGAAAGCAGGTAGAAAGCATGATGCATGACGCGGGGTGCTAACTAAAACGTAACTGGAGAGTGAGCAAACCTATTGTTGAAAAGTTTAGTACAGATGGGTCAAAACTTTAATGAGCAACACATACTGTAGTTTGTAAAGACAATTTTTTTTTATCATTTATTTATCCAGGGAAGTTTGTCTGAGCATGCACTTTTTGTACAAAGTTCTGCTTCACATTCATGCAGTTCCCACCTAGGAGCTGCCCAGCACCACCAGGTTACTGGACCAGTTGTGTGCCAGGTTCAAGGGCAACTTGTACTTGATGAGGCAGGAGAGAACGCTGCTCATTCACTTTCCACACCCACATTTTCCCTGCCAGTGGGGGATTTGAATAGGCAACCTTCCAGTCATGATGATACCAATAAAAATGACTCAACGATTACTAGGCCAGGTGTTGACATTTATGGATTTCAAAAATCACTTTCTGGCCTGTACTCTGTTTTGGAACGAAAACTCACTGCTCATTTTCAGGACACTCTCTATCTCCCAGTCCTACTCACATTTACCTTGACAACCAAGCATTTTGTTCAGTTTATCCAATGGGTTTGAAAGGTTTTCACAAGCCCAAGGGTCATAGAGCTTTCTCAACTCATAGAGGACATACTTGTATTTGTAATCCTGTGGGGTGGGGCGCTAGGGGAGGGGGAGGGATATGCCACAAGGGTGGGTGACAGAAAGTAAATCTAACCATAGTGTTTACCAGCCAAGGGAAAGACGAGGGACAGCAGTGTCCATCTGCACTCCAGTCCAGCTCAGCGGTCACAGAGCCACTCAACCACAGAGGGGAGAGGGGAGGAAAAAAAAAAAAAAGACGGGAAAAAATAGTGCTGGCGGGCAACAGGATGCACATGGCCCTGAGAAGGATGGCTGGTTGGATCCAGGAAATGGAGAGAGAAGGAGAGGAAGGAGGGATTTTGGATCACAGCTGTGTTCAGATTGAAAAATTCCTGTTTTGAAGCACGGAGGGACATTTTGTTGCTCTTCCCCTCGGCCGTAAAGAGGCGGAAAAGCACGGTTTGCCACAGCCAGGGTTAAGTGCGGTTGTGGCGTGGTTAGAGCTGCACTCAGCAACTATAGCCATCACCCGTCCTTCTGTTGTTGTGCTATTGGAGAGACTTTAAATGATAGCGCTGGTGTTTTTTAATGCATTTCTTACCGGCAACAAATCCTATGAAAATAACAAAATCAGCAATGATTTTGTTTTGCCAACAAGTCTCATCCATGTAGCCGATGCCCAATAAAGGCATGTCCCAGCAGCCATAGAACTCCATTGTATTAAAACTATTAAAAACATGTCAGAGAGCCATGCCGTTGCTCTAGGCAGCATATTTCATCATTGTGATGCACCGGGCCGGCCGACTTTTTCCTCAAACAACTTAATAAGCCGGCTGGAAACACGTTTGTGATCTCAGGAAAGTAGTTCCGTAGCACCGAAAATAGTCCCCGGCGTAATGAAGAATTTGTTCCCATTTGAATTTGATTTGGTAATAACTACAACAGTCTGACTTTTCGTGGTAACAGTTAGCGATTTTTAAAACAGAAACTATGTCTTTGTGAGCTGTATTTCAAGGTTTTTACCTTACAATTGGAGCCAATGACTTCCGGGTTGAAGGCTAAAAAGGGAACGTGGGAAGTCGGAAAGTAACGGGAGTAGAGCAAACGCATTATTGATTTTGTTATTTTCATAGGATTTGTTGACAGTAAGAAATACATTAAAAAACACCGGCATTATCCTTTAACAGTGCAAATGAGTGGCTTCCAAATTGAGTCTTGGCAATAAAAATGCCCACAACTGATACAACTTAAAACTATGATGTTGTCTTCTGGCATTGTTTTTGTGGTACTGTATTATCTTTGTGATTCGTGACATCACTTCATATTTAAGGGAAAAGCAAACATCGGCCTTCTCTTGATTTGCAGTAACTGTAGACAGGAGTCCTGCGCCAAGTTACAGGAATGCATTCATCGAAAGGTGACCTTGACTACTATTTCCCACAGTAGACAGCCTATAAAAATGACATATCTGACCTTTTCACAAATACATTAAATCCTTAATCACACAATGGCTGTGAGAAGCAGGAGTTGAAGTTTGCTTTGAGGCGGCTCATTAACTCCGGGGCCTCCTGCTGACGTCAGCAGCTTACCACTCAGTCTGAGTGCAATGAATAATAATACTAATATGTTTGCAAATCATTTATATTTGGTTCAGTCAGTGATTTATGAGTGATCCTGACAACGTTAAGCAGGCTTTTCCCCCAAAGGTCAATATTACCAGTGAAGTTTCACTGTAACTGTAACGATGCACCATTTCTCTAAACTCCTTCAAGTATGAGCATGCATGCACACATACAAACATACACACACACACACACACACATGCACACGCACACACGCACAGGCTCCATTCCTTGGCATTTGTGATTCCACCTCTTGCTCTTTTTGCTGTTTTACTATCTTTACTATTGTTTTTATCTGGGGGGGGGTTTTGTCCTTTTTTTCCTGTAAAGCACTTTGTGACAAACCTGTTGGTTTGAGTCACTTCATGGCTTTGCTTTGCTTTGCTTGAATTTACTTAACTGTTGTTAGGTAATAAGTGGGGGTGAAGGGGTTAAGGTGTGAAAGATACCCTGCACACAGAGTTGTACAAATTGTACAAACTGATTATAATGGCAATACAGTTTAGTATTATTTAGCAAAGTTAGGCTATTAGTTGTAGTATTAGTAAGAGTAGTAGTGGTAGTAGAAGTATTGTTGTTTTTGTTGTTGTTGGTGGTGTTAGTGTTAATAGTAGTAGTAATATATTCATCCTAAGGTGATCCCATTAGTGTCAAATAGATCTAATGTAGGCTAAACCTATGATGGAGTATCACTTCAGAATAGAGGGTGATTATTAGAAATGATCAGTTAGGCTATTAGAAATGATCAGTTATCATTATAAGAAATTATGCTGTGTGTGTGTGTGTGTGTGTGTGTGTGTGTGTGTGTGTGTGTGTGTGTGTGTATGGGCGGACGGACTACTCTCGTCTTTCTATCCATTCATCCGTCAGTCGGCCCCTAGTCGACGTAACGCTGGCGTGCCTTTAAAAGCCGGAGCGCTGCGAAAGCTCATTTGGCAGCACGGATCAGATCAGACCAGGCGCGCGTTACAGGCAGGGAAACGTCAAAGCTTTCCGCTCGTTTCTCATAACTGTCAGAAATATTTCCACATGCCTGTTTCGCTGAAAAGGGACTTAATATCTTAATAAACAGCAGAAGGGACATAAACGCAAGCCGCTCCGCTCTTCTGGGCTCAACAATCAGCGCGACTTGCGGTTTATTGTCTCGCAACCATCACACTTCAGTCTAAAGCACAGGAGAAAATGTAAGTGGCATTTTTCTACATTGCCTATTCTTTGTGAAATAATTATTTTTCGCAGACCTTATCTGACTGTTTTGAGTAATGCGTTTTGGATATGCGCAATTAACGCACCGCACCGAACCGCAAAAAGTATCCAAGTCGTTTAGTATTGGGTTTCAAAATCTTATTTTTCTTAAAACAGTTTAAAGATTCTGCCGATTCTGCCAGCGGGGAGAGAGCGTTTCGCCGGTTTCCAATGCAGTTTCACTTATTTTGAGAATTTCTTGAAATAAGACAGAAAGGCAGGTCGCTCCACCGGCGTCAACATGTCACTTGATTCAAGAAAATGCTTGAAAGAAGCTGATTTGCACTGGAAACAAGTGAAATTATCTCACCCCGCTGGCAGATGTTTCCAATTGTTTTTAAGAAAAAATGAGATGACATAATACCAGTAACGCATATTATCGCAGTGGGAGGTTAAACAGTAACAAAAAAAAAAAAAAGAAAATCAGCTAATTCCACTTCTTTCAAGAATTTTCTTAAATCAAGTGTCATTTTCTTGATGCTATCATCTGCCTTATTCTTGTCTTCGCTCCAAGATCTGACACTTGTCTCTAGAAAACTCTGAAACAGTGCAACTGCATTGGAAACAAGTGGAATTGTCTCATCCCCATTCCTTTGACACACTTTTTCACTTGTTTAAAGAAAAATAAGATTTAAATACTGAATATTAAACTAAAAAACTTATCACGATTGTTTTTTTTTTGCCGTGCGACATTGACTGGGATTTTCCTCCAAAGATAGAAAGCAAGGGGCCACAATGGGAGTGTCTGTGGGGTCGTGACTGTGCGAGCCCCGGCATGACATGATGAAAACATGACAATTTGAAGTGCAGGGGCAACTTTGCTTTTCCAGCAGCCTGCATTCCACATATTGTTCCAGAAGTGACACTGGTTCACTAAAAAGTGACAAGTAGGCTAAGACCTCAGTGTTACAAGTCGGTCTGTCACTATTATAATGAATGTCTAGTGAATATAAAAAAAACAAAAAAAAAACACACACACACATTCTTCCTCTGCAAAAAAATATTGAGGTAAAGCTAAGTGCAGGAAACATTCAGTGATTATGTCCTATCCATCTATCTATCTATCTATCTATCTATCTATCTATCTATCTATGAAGCTCATCATGATCTCATATTATTATGACAGTCTGTCCTTATTCTGTTTTACTGGCTATACATGCAACAGCAAATATTCCCCTGTGGGTAATATAAACATGTGGTTGAAGGTATATTGTTTTAGAGGCCCTACATTTCAAATCAAGTCATTGCAAGCATCAAACAATGAGCTTGAAACTTCCCTGTCAGAGCTTGAGCACTGGAAACCCATACTTACATCCAACACAATGAATGTAGAATGTTTTTCATGCCTCACTGATATTTAAATTTAGAATTTAAATAGTTTTATTCCCCGTCATGCTACACTTTATATACAGTTTGTATGTGAACTGCTCACTCAAATCCGTGCAACTACAACTCTATTCAGTATTCAAATTTCTTAATGTCCATTCAAAGTGTTTGAAAGTTGGCTAGAAAGTTAACTTTGGCACATGACTCATCTGTGATCTCTGTATTCCCCCAGGATGAACAACAGGGATCGCTGGAAGGTGTACAAGCGGGTGAGTGTCATGTTCTTCCTGGCTGCGGTGGCACTGACTGTTGTCCAGAGGGGGAACATCAGCGTGGGGACTCCCTTCCAAATCGAGAGGCAGACTCGCATGGATGCCTCTGAGGGAGCCGAGGCGGCAGCCGGCCTACAGCAGAAAAAGGGCTCCTCCTCGGGAACCAATGCCTTCTGGAAGGCTAACAACCCCCAGCCGGTGCCTGAGGCTCAGACCGCCACGGAGGAGCCCAGCATCACTGCGGACCACAGCCCCAGGACCTGGGATGTAACCTCCTCCAACTGTAGTGTCAACATCAACATCTCGGGCCAGGAGTGGTTCATGAGCCTGGAAGATAATTTCAAGCAGTACCTGCTTTATCGGCACTGCCGTTACTTTCCCATGCTCATCAACCACCCGGAGAAGTGCAGCGGGGAGACGTATCTGCTCATGGTTATAAAGTCAGTGGCCACCCAGCACGACCGCCGGGAGGTCATCCGAAAGACCTGGGGCAAAGAGCAGGTAGTGGACGGCAAGAGGGTGAGGACGGTCTTCCTCCTTGGTAATCCGTCCAATGAGGCGGAGAGAGCGAACCACCAGAAGCTACTGGAGTACGAGGACTACATCTACGGGGATATTCTCCAGTGGGACTTCTTGGATAGCTTCTACAACCTCACGCTCAAGGAGACCCACTTCCTCAAGTGGTTCAACACTTACTGCCCCAATGTGCGCTACATCTTCAAGGGGGATGACGACGTCTTTGTCAGCGTGAACAACATCTTCGAGTATCTGCAAAGCACCAAACATGTTAAGAACCTGTTTGTGGGGGATGTGATTTTCAAGGCTAGGCCCATTCGTAAAAAGGAAAACAAATACTATATCCCGCAGGCGCTGTACAATAAGACGCACTACCCACCGTATGCAGGTGGAGGGGGTTTCCTGATGGATGGGCCCCTGGCGAGGAGGCTCCACTGGGCCTCGGACAGCCTGGAGCTCTACCCCATCGATGACGTCTTTTTGGGCATGTGCCTGGAGGTGCTGCAGGTCACCCCTGTCAGACACAATGCCTTTAAGACGTTTGGCTTGGTGAAAAATAAGAACAGCAAGTTGAACAGAGAACCCTGTTTCTTTAAGAGCATGATTGTGGTGCACAAGCTGCTCCCATCGGACCTCATGCACATGTGGAACCTGGTGAACAGTGACCTGGTCTGCTCGCAGAAAGTGGAGATCTTATAGCCTGATGGGAACATCAGGGCGAAGGACAGCATGAGCTGAGCCTCAGTGGGCACTAATTGGAAGTGTATGCGTTAGGGAGGGAGGCAAAAGTTAACTTCCCGGTTAACTCCGATTCAAATTCTCCTTTATGTGGAGAAGGACCAGGATAATATTTGAATTTTCTATTTATGTACTGTGATGCAGATTTCGTGGAGTGGCATCCACCACCGTCAGAGTAAATTATATAGAGTTTTTTTTAAAAAAGGTTGCTTAAAATTATTTATATTCTCTTGGCATTTTGAAGGACTCTCATTGTCAGCAGGCAAATTCAGAGACAACAACCCAAGGTTGAGCTACTGCATCGGTCAGCTGCTCCACAATAACAGGCTTTTGACTTTATACTGAGCGTTGCACATAGCCTCCACTTGGACTAGACATTGGCATGCTCCAATGCTTCAAATGGCTTAAGACAATAGGAAGAAACAACTGTGTCTCTACCTCAGTAAAGTGGTCCAAAAGTCTCTTATTTCATAGCTTGTTACTTTAATAAACATAGCCAGGATACCGGTGTCTGGTCGGCATGCGTATACATGTCCCCAAAGTAAGATTTAGATCATTTTTGTTTTATTGTAGAGGTCCTTGCACTTCTGTTATTGTCTGGAATGTAACTGACTTGATCTGGACTTCTACCACTAGCATGCTACTGGAAACTTAAAAAAAAAAAAGATGTCTAAACTTGTTTCATGTATGTTATCCATGGATTTGAATGTGCTGATATACTTGACATTGAATTTGGTAGAGGGTTTACAATGAAACTGTGAAACAAATAAAACTACTGCTGGTACGTGTACATGATATGTTAATTTAATAGCCCCCCCAATAAAAGGGGGGCAAAAGAGGGGGTCTGATATTTAATTTTATGAAGGGGATGATGGTATTGAGGGAATGTTCAATGGTTATAAAGCTGAACGTTGTGGGTTTAGTGGGTGGTGATTATGTGTGGATGATGTAAATACATGTAAAAATCAAAATGTACATAGAATCTCATTTGTAAATAAACGTCTAAAATCACTTTTGGCCCTTACGATTTTCTTTTAAAAGCATGTCCTAGATTTGCAGCTTTAGTGTTTGGCCTTATCAGCAGTAAACATCAATGTGAATATCAAAATCAGGTCACCACACAATAGAGGCCATGATATGATTGAATTGTTAACATGTGGGTGTCAGTTTCTCTATAATCCAGTCAAGAAAGCACTTTAGGAGAGATATATCTTCAGACAGCCAAAACATGAACTGGTGTAATCTGAACAATATATTTAGTATTATCAGTGTTCAGCCGAGTATATATTTCTGTTTTCACTTCAGCAGTGTTTACCTGTGGGAAGATATTAAAAACATTGTCACTTATTACTTATTGTTACTTATTGGTAACACTTTACAATAAGGGTCACTAAGTTAAGGGTTAGTTAATGCTTAATAAGCATTAACTAACCTTAATTAACAGTTAACTAATGTGTCTGGTAATCATTTACTAATGGTGTTCATGTTAACTAAGGCATTCATTTATACATTATTTAATAGTCATCTTTATAAACTATTAAATGTATAAATGAATACCTTAGTTAACATGAACACCATTAGTAAATTACACACTGTTAATTAAGGGTTAGTTAATGCTTATTAAGCATTAACTAACCCTTAACTTAGTGACCCTTATTGTAAAGTGTTACCGTCTTATTCCTACAGTACTTTAATGTAAAACACTGCTGTATTGTAACTTTTACTGTACATTCAATATTGATAAAACAGCCAAACCTGAGATAAATTGAAAAAGAAATATGACACGACTTTCCCAATATACATTTGATACTCGGCATGGAAAAATCTATTTTCTCCGCACGCTCTGCTTTGTATTGGTTTTCAGAAAGGAGGTTTGTACACAGTCATGATTGGTGTGTGATTTCACATTGTTTATGTTAGGCGTCCCGGCCAGATATTGTGTATCTTTTCACCAAGTAAAACTGCCGTCAGTGATACTGCCGGTTGACAGTGAAGATATTGTCTTGTGCTTTAAGTTGGCCCAAAAAACAAACAGGACATTACAAAACAAAAGAAATACATTCCTGTTATTGTTCATAATCTCTTGCAGTACAAAGACAAGAAAGCCATAGAGAAACTGGATCTTGGCTGTATACAGTTTCATGGGGGGACATCGACATAAAGGGCGTTATCTGTGAGAAAGACACAAGCCAACTAAGTCGGTAGTGCCAGGAAAAGCATAGCTAAAGCAGGTTTATCTCTTTCTAATGTCCTCTTAAATCTACCAAGAAAGTAGTGAGCAGAATTATTTGTTTTATATCACATTTATACGATAGAGCAGTTTGTTTGGTACTGCCAGAGAACATACCTTCTGTTCAGATGATTAAGTCCCTACTGAGGCCCAACATCTAAACAAAACAGCACAAGTGAACACAGCAATAGTAAGCAATTGTATACTCAAGAGGGTCTTATATTAGCAGCTAGAAGCCCATCTGATCCCATTTCAACTGTTGTGTGGTGTCTCGGAGGGCCACAAAAGGTACTGAAAACATGTGAGGGGAGGGAATGACATGTAAGTTTGTTGTGGAACTGAATCCTTCAGCTAAAACCATACATGATCCAGCTTCAAAGAAACACCAGGTGTACATGTGACAAGTCAGCGAGGACATTCATGTGCGAGGTGGAGTCACACGTATGCTGCACATGTTAGCATGGGTGAACCACACTTTGAAAAGGGACGCAGGAGGCACTCAAGGTGGCACCACCCTGGTTGCATAACGTCCCTTGAAAATAAAAAGACAAAAACCTCCCCTTGGTACCGTAAAGCGTTTGAATTTTCGAAACTTTAAAGGACATTACCCAGAAATCATTTGAGGTGAGCGTCGGTAAACTGTGCACTCCTAGGATCTACATTTCTTCTTCTTATTTGTTGGTAGGGGTGATTGTGGTGAAGAGGTTCAGCCATTGTAAGACCACTTTTCTTTGGACAGAGTGCTTGCTCACTGCTGTTTAGGAGACAGCTTTATATTTCACTCCCAAGTTTTGATTCCTCGCTTCCCGTGTGTGGAGAAGACTTCCCACCGGTGACCATACCTGACACCTGAAATTAATTCAGGCAAATACAGCAAATCTACAGCATCTGTGCAGACAGGACGGTCTTCTCTGTTGCAGCCCCACTTGACTTGTGACAAGTCTTGTGATAAGACGGTTGTATTTCTGCATACAAATCTTGCAGATTGCAGCTAACAAGAAGTAGTAATAACTACTTTGGAAGGAAGATAATTGGTTTCCCTTAACACTTTGGTGGGTCCTGTGCAACTGCATTAGGATGCGCTGGGTGGTGCGGTAGGAAGTCATAATCTTCCTAATGGTTCGGTGAAGTGCTCAAGTGTAAGTGTGTAGAGACCCATGGTGCGTTTCATTAGTCATTTCAACCGGCCCTCGTTGACTTCCCCTCGCACTTCCCCTCGGGGGAATCCCCGTCGCCATCTTAAGTGTCGTTCCATTACTCTTATAACTCAAGTGAACTTTCTGAGATCGACCCTTCAAGGGCCGAGGGAGCGAGTCAACAACGATGTAGACTTCACAAGCGCATATTTCCCAGGATGCATTGTGATCGTCCATCAATTCCGGTGCACGAACAGGTGATAAATATAAATGCGAGTAAACAAACAAAATTTAGAGGATGTAGACATATTTATGAAATGAACTCATCTGCAATATTTCATTACTCATTGTTCTTTGTAATTTTTATTATTTATTCTTATTATTAATTATTAGGCCTGCTTAAGGGCAAGTGCGTTCCATTTCAAATATTCTGCTCCCCCTCGGACCCTGTCCCCCTGCTCTGCAAGTGACCACTCGCGTTACGTATGGTGCTACGTATTACCAAGTGCCGAGGGGAAGTGAAGGAGGCTGGTTAAATGACTAATGAAACGGAGCTACAGAGAGCGGTGAAAGGCAGTAAAAGCCATGCTTCACACCTGAGTCATCCACGTCCTCGCAGCTCTACAGATAGGCAATGTATGCAAGTAGTGGGGAACTTAAAACCCACAGGAGGAGGATGTGAAAGTGAAGGACAGTTAGGTTGATGGTTAGGCTGCGAGACACAATTTCCTTTCTCAGCGGTAGATGAATCTAAAACCTTTACCACGCATTCTGGATATTTACTGAATATTTGTGGTTTGAATTGGATAGACAGATCTTCAAAAACATCTGCCTAGTGGCTGGGGAACTGACAAACTTATCAACCACCAGCCAAAATTTACTATCATCTGGTGTTAATTATCCCACACCAATGAAGATATTTGACTGTATGCAGGTGGCCCAGTCGTCTCTTTCCAACCTGGCTGCAGACTTGGAGCCGCATGTTTGCTGAAACTAATTGGGGAAGCTTTTGATGTCAGCACGGTCAGTGAGCAGGCTGGAAGGGGCCGCAAGCTTTCGCACTAGCCCTCTATTTACTTCAAAGGCCACTGGAGCACCATCATTGGCACAGCTAAAGACGGGAATGTTGCTCCTTGGGTTAAAATTAAAAAGAACATTCCTCATCCCACAGCCTGCAGAGTAACCTTTATATCAGTTCAGGTACCATGGAACATCTCTCTCATAAAACTGAACCAAAAGGGAAAAAAAATAGTTTGGATAAACCTCAATGTTTCCCTCCCTGCTCGGGGATTGGCTTCAGGAGAAATCAGGAAAAACAGGACTCCGCTGGAAATGGAGATCATTCATTAGGAATGAATGGGAGTTTTGTGTCCAAAAATAACTAAAATCCTTTTTTAAAAAAATCCTTAAATTTCACAACCATGCTGCAGTTACTAGATAGCCAAGTGTGGAAGTAACAAATTACCCTTGTTACTGCAACTGAGTGTGTACTTGTACTTTTTGAATTCGGTAATATTAGTTTTACTTATATTTTGACTCAGGTTTTGTACATTTTAAATTGCATCCATTACAGTACAAATTGTGTAGGTTCTCTATAAGCTTTGCATCAGAAACTGCCCAATTTATGAGTGTTAAGTGAAGGAAACAAGGTAAAGAAAGTTGCTGTCCTTTTGTCCTTTCACATCATATGCAAGTAACTCAGTAACTTCGCCTCTGAGTTATATTTTAAATAAGCTACTTCTTATATTTTCTCAAATAGATTTTTACACCAGTACCTTATTTCAATTTAAGTAAAATGTCAGCAAAGTAACAGTACTTCTGCTTATGTATGATATGTTGGTTCTCTCTCCACCCCTGTAGATAACCCAAACATGTAATTATTTATATAGTATACACAGACTTCCCCTTGACAAACACAGAAGCTATACAGTCGGCCTACAGGAGAGAAGAACCACGCCTCAGCAGCCATAGATAAAGACTGGGATCTGACTTTCACTCCTTAACAATATCATTTTTGTTGAACCACAAAGTGACGGCATCTCCAGAGAACAAACTGCACTCATCACAGGAGCTAACAGACTGTTCACAACACAAAAAAAGTAATGTCTTAATGCTGATCTTTTCTATGAGCATTGTTTATTTAATCATATAGTGTGGTTTCCATGTGTTTACTAATTTAATTTATTAGTGGCAACATGCTGTCTTTATTGAGGTAAAAATTGCATTGTATTGTTAATTTGAGTTAATCTGACTCTAATCCCAGGGTTGTTTGAGAAAGTTTTTAACAGCCACTTTGTGTAGAGTTCTCCACACCCACACACAGCTGTTGGCATTTTCACTAATTTCACATACTGTATGTGTATATAAACTGCCTGGTAATCCTCATTTTTGTAACCCTGATGAAGGCACAGTGTGCTGAAACATTGGTCAACATGTCACAACTTTATTAAAATATGGGAGCATAATGGAGCGAGTGACTTCTCCATTTCTTTTTAATCAGACACTTTTTTCAGGAAGTCTGCACCTCGACTACAGTTCTTGGGTGTGCGCCTCCAGCACCTGCGTTCTTTGTTCACAAGACACTGGAAGTGAAAATGAGCGTGTTTTAGGAGTGAAGGATGGCTTGCCGGGCACAGGGTGCCTTTACGCAACAGTGAGGGTGAACGCTTACTGAGGAAAAGGCCAGGAGTAACAGCAGCTACGGGAAAGTGATGCAAAAGTTTGTGAAATGGCATGAACAGATTTAGTGGTATCTATGGCACTGATATCAGCTTGTTTACTTGGCAATGGGTCACATATTAGTCACTAATTAGTCACATATCATATCTGAGTCATGCTATATACAGTAGTTTATACTCTGCAAACAACTTATAGTCAAAGTACAATCTTCTCCAGCTCTCTGAGATGAAAATAATGACGTAAAAGAACAAGATATGAAGAAGCTTCATAATGGATGGTTGTATTGTTGTACTTCATAATGGATGGTTGTACTGTAAATACAGTGAGTTACGATGGAGGGGAGAAAATAAGATAAACACAAAGAGGATTTCATGAAGCTGGAGAAAACCTGTTTATTCAGGTTGGACCCATTTGAACAACCTCTTCTCTTTTCTACAAAAACCCATTTACATCCGTAACTATAGATGTACCTGTATTTACATATGGGTTAGCATCAGTACAGACCGTGTTACAAGGCTTAGGCTTGTTCAGATTTCAGTTCAAATATGAGCATTGGGCCCCCATCTGCTTTATGACCATGGACATGTTTGCACTGTTTGCTTATTGGTATAACAGCAATAATGCAGGGCTTAAAGATTGTTCAATATTATACATGGATGGTATGAAAAGATCCCTTTCTCACTGTGACACTGGCAAAGCCCTGAGTAGATAAAGGAAAATCCCTCTACCTTTTCTCCTTGGCTATTATTTTTTCTACCTGACACGTCTCCATTACACATCATTGTTTCAGGGGCACAGTAATATTTGTTACAGCCAGAGATGCAATGTTACTGTTATGTAATTGGATTAAGTTTACCATTGTGTTAGTAATTCTATATTTAGTAATTCTATATTTAATTGCTATAAAAGCACAAAAGCTGTTTGACATGTTCCCTACAAAGCTAACCTTCTAGCTTTTTATCCTCAGGTCTTATCTCTTTGTGTGGCTCGGCCTCATGATACAAGATCATTGTATGGTCATGTGAATAGTTAGCACATTTATTGTCAGGGCACTCCTTATCGGTCGTCTGTAATATCACTGATCTAGGAATTTAATTTCTGAAACAGAAAGGGAGAAAAAGCAAAAAGGGGTGAATAATCTAAGGTGAATAATAATAAAGTCTGGGAGACAGATGAAGAAAACAAATGGGCCAACATTCATCACTTTCTATCATATCTTAAAAGTGCCACGTGTGGCATTTTAACATCAAAAAATCATTACCACATTCCTTTTGAGAAATGAGTACAATTACCATAAACATATAAGACCGTGGCGAGAAGATTGTCAGCCTCTACCGGCCTCTGCTCTGCATTTTCCATTGTTTCTCCACCGGGTCGGATTGGGAGGGAAATCTGCTGGATTGCTTTACGGCACAAAACAGGAAGAAGGCGCTGTTCTTCCAGGGCAAACGGAGCTAAAGCTTCCAGGGTTTCTGGCAATGGCAGATGGTGGAAGGAGTGAAAGGCCGAGTAAAGCCAAAGACAACAAACGTACGCAGAGTGACACCAGGGAGGAGGAGGGGGCACAAGTTCAAGTTCATCAATCAGTCTTAGAACAGAATGATGTAGCACAGACATAAGGAAGTAGAACAAAGCACAAGACACACAATAGAAAGAAGTAGCAACATCCCTTTTGCGACAGGCAGCAGCGGGGTTGATGGGAACTGTGATCTTAATTTTGAGAAACACTGGCACGAACAATAACAATGGTGTGAGATAGACGCTAGCGATCGTCTCCACCATTCTTATTCCTCTCTCATTTGTTTATGGCAATTACACCACAGTATAACAATTAATTTGACAGTGATATTGATGTTTAAAAATGTTACACGTAGCGTATTTAAACATAACTATAAACAGGCAAATGTATAGCAAGGACTGTTGTTACTCGTGATAAAGACAAAGAGTCAGGAGTCCATTTCCATTTTCAAAGCTCCATACATTTTAGTCTAGATTTTATGTGTGTAAATAGTAGTTGGCCAATATACAAACTATTCCATATCTACATACAGCTGAATATTAATCTGTGAAATGATATTAGGCCTGTAACTACAATGTGTATTTGTGTGCTTCAGAACCCCAAACTTTTCGAGATTCAGATTCAGATGCAGATTCTGTTTCCTTACATTTCCACACACGTGTAGGGAGCACTGCCAAGTAGTAAAACTAAGATCCCATTGGTTATGAGAGTTTGGGGGGTGGGGGGGGGCTATAATGGCGGGGTGAAAGTTTGTCGTCTGCCCAGTCGGCAGATATCAGCAGCGCAGTCCTCAACTCCCTGTGTCATGCGGAAAAAGAGGCCAGAGCCATGCGACTTCATAGCACTTGTGTGCTATAGGACACCGTGTCCTGGACAAAGACCCATTGTGAGGAGGACTCGCAGCAGTATACTCCCATTTAAAAGGGTCTTTTTACACCAGCCACTGAACAAATGAGTCAAAGTAAGTGTCAGTCTCTCCTCTCTTCTCCTCTCGACAATGCCCTATTCACTCAGCTTCAACTTTTCTTTTTTTATTAGTCAGAGCAAAAACATTAAAGTGGAAGATGAAATCTCAGCACTCTCACCTCGCTGAATCATATTCCCTCTCCCATATCTTCCTCGTCTAATATGATCTCATACTGAAGCAAAAAAAAATCCCTTTTAACTCTCTCCCTCCCTTGCGCTTATTTTTTTATTATTTATTTATTTTCCTGGCACTTCTCTCCTACATGATCATTCTAGGATCGCAGGAACATTGCCAGGTGCCTGTGACTTTCACTCTTTACTACTGGCTGCGTAAACAATTGGTGAACTAGGAAGTGAAGCTTATTCTAGTGTTGCCCTCAATGCAAGTCCCTCTGGATAACGGCTAACAAAAACTGTAAAAACAAAATCTCAGGGAGGGGTGGAGGGGCAAGAGAGAAAGGATACAGCGATAGGGAAATGGAGTTGAACTGAAAACAACACTAGAAGGTGAACTCAAGAGAGAGGATTAAAAAAAAAAGAGGACAGGTCATTCTAGCCGGCTGACATAACGCCGGGAGAGAGGCTAGCATGACCTCTGTCGCTGTTCAGACAAGGCAGGGGGCAACAAATCCCTAAAAGGGGGTATTCAGCGGCCCGTCATCGGCGCCTCCCGCCCAGGCTCCTTCACAAAGCTCCCTGTTCAGGTACCGGGACCGCGAGATGACAACACACCGCTGTCCCCTGTCCGGCAATTTCATCGACGAGAGAGGCCTGCCCGGCACCTCAGAGCCAGTTCTAATCAAGTGTCACGGAGTCATCGCCTTTGGTTTTGCCAGTGAGAAATCAAGAGTGTAATGACATTTCAGGTTCAGGGGCAATAAGTAAGATTTTTACTGCCCCATAGACACAAAATGACCAAAATATATCAATGTGGGGGGTCGATAGGGTTGTTGATCAATACTAACAACTCAACCATTACTTCACTAGGTGGTGAGATTTCTGGCTTTCAAAAACTCACTTTCCTGCCAGTGCTGTTTTGGAAGAAAAACTCACCACCCATTGTAATTTCAAGACAATTCCAAGAAATAAGAGCGATATGGAAAAAAAGTAGAAAGGTAATTGGGAGTATTCTGAGTCAAGAGTGATGAATGTGGGGTGCTAGCTACAGGGGAACTGGAGAGTTGAATCGCGAGTTCTGCCCTTGCTTCTGTGGATATTCGTGTCCCCCCTCTCCCCGCCGCATGTTGCCTCTTCTGTCTCATCTGTCTTTCTGTTTTACTCTTGACATTGTCCATGCTCTTCTCACTATTTTCCCGGCACCTATCGCACAATCAGCCGTCCCAGCAGTGGGGGATCCCTCTGTGACTCGGCCCCCCAAAGGTTTCTTCAATTGTTTCCGTAACAAGGTTTTTTCATGGGAGTTGTTCCTTGTATTCATGGAGGGCCTAAGGCTGGTGGAGCTGGTACGTTCGGCTATGTAGGATAGGTAAGCTGTTATATGTCTTGCTATAATCTGTTTTAGTGTGTCTTGCTCTTCCTGATGTTTGTCCTACATCATTCTGCTCTATGGTTGATTGTTGATCAGTTAGATCTTGTTAGGCTCATTCTCTGTACAGTCCTTTGAGACATGCTTGTGATAAAGGCCTTTATTATCATTTATTTATCCAGGGAGGTATGTGTTTTTCCCGTACGCCCAGCAGTCGAGACCTGGTGGTGCTGGGTTAGGGTTAGGGTTACATGAATTTCACATTCATGTAATCCCCACCTAGGAGCTGCCCAGCACCACCAGGTCTCGACTGCTGATCACTGATCAACTCCACTGAACCAGCTGTTGTGTGCCCGGTTCAAGGGCAACTTGATGGTCGTTGAGGGAGGAGAGAACGCTGCTCATTCACTTTCCACACCCACATTTCCCCTGCCAGATGGGGGGGATTTGAACAGGCAACCTTCCAGTCACAATCCTGTTTCTCGAACGTTTAGGCCACCGTCACCCCTCCATGTATCCAACATGGTTATACAAGTAGTACTATGAGCATTTATTTGTTGAAGCAGAGAACTTCTACACTGTTCTCATCAGGCAAAAGTGAACCGTCTGAATTGCACCTTGTATTGTCTTTGGAGGTGTGCCGTTTGCTTTGTGATTGAGTGAGTAATACTTCAACCTCTGTAGCTCTGAATGTCAATGTGTTAACAGTGCCACAAATAATCAAATCAAATATGCAATAACCTGCATGTCAGTGTTTATTATCTGCAGCTCCACATTGAGGGAATATTATGCCATTGTCCTCCAGGTGACATACTCATGACTACCTGTTGGACACTGCCACCTGGTGGAAACACAGGGTTCCTGCCCATCTAGCAGTAACTTTAAGGACTCCCTGATCATCCCATTCATTTGTTTTTAAGCTCCGGTTGATCTCAAAGTGATGCATCATCTTTACAAATCACAACCAGGGTTGCAGCAGGTGACTTAGGGTGGAAATAAACACCCATGTCTTTCAACTTACAAGCTTCATTTGTTACTCCTACTCATAAAACAAATATTTGCTTAGAGTTGACACTAATAAATGCAATTTTGTCCATTCCAGAGCGCTTAATTTCAAAATATAAATGTACATTGCAATTCTGTCAAAGCTGCTCTTTCAAGAATATTTCAAGCCTGTAGGATCCCGTTGATACACTTGATTCAATGCTGCAGACTGACAAGGCACAATGAGGACAAAGACATTTAAAAATCACCACCTACAAGGTTTTATTCAATCACATGAAAACCTTTAGATTCTCAGATGGGAAAATTAGTCAATGCACTACAAATATCTTTTTTTTTATGTTACATATCTTGATTATTTGAGGCCTCTAGCCCTCTGCGACTTCTAAGACATTGACTGTGCCCCACCCAAGAAACAAGACAGAACACCTTTATCAAATTCTTAAACACCCAACTCATTTGGGTCCTGACTCCATCCACTATCCATCAAAATATGTCTTGAACATTACAGTAAAACTTTTGCACCTAAAGCAAACTAAATGACAAACAAAATAAAAACAAAAACGTATGGATACAACACTTTTTTTTACAAAAAGGTAAAATGAAATCATACAAATTGTTTAAATGTACACGGTGTATCTGAAACAACGGCCGTAGTTTTCACAGCAAACTGGTTTGCCAGACGCATTCCATTTTACTCCTTCGGACAAAAACAAAATTAAACTCATATGGATGAAGGGTGCAGGTTTGCAGTCGGGACATTCAGAACTCACAAGCAGCCCTCAAGCCGAAGAGGACCTTTTTGGCGAGGGAGGGAAGGTTTTAGGGGTCTAAAGAGGGGCTAAAATGCCCGTTAACAGTTAAATATATAATCAATGACGCTTTCTGGAATGTCCAACGGCTCTGAAAAGCGATGAAACCAGAGTCCATTCAAAGAGTAAAACAGACTAAGGATTTAGTCATCAAACTTAATTTTCTTCCCCTGGGGTTTGGCTCCAAATCCACCGCCGCCTCTTCCACCTAGAACAAGAAGAAACATCTTAGTTTACCAATCGACAGTCTCATCTGCAACTGATCAAATCAGAATATCCACTTTCTTTATGATGAGGACTTTGATCCAGAAGGTCACAAGTGGTATTTTGGGCAAAAAATGATCAAATTAACAAAACCTAATGTCATGAGGACACTGTAAAGTTAATCAACATTAACTTATGTTGTCATGGTTTTTATGGGCTCAGAGAGCAAAAACAGTTTTTACACAATCTGTCGTCCAATGAAAGGAAATCTCCTTTATTTTACAGCTCTAACCTAGAGTTGGAGCAGGAAATGTATTTCCACTATTCATTGGCTAGTACACCCAACATTTCTTCCACTTTAATAGTAAACTGGAGTTTTAGAATACAACCTCCAAATGATTGGCTACCTGTGGCGAGTCCAGCCAAAATATACTAGCTGGTCTAATTTCACCACTAAGCTCATGAGAAATTTCCCAGTCCTTTACCTCCAAAGCCGCCACGTCCGCCTCCACGATGGCCGCCTCCTCTTCCTCCTCTGCCGCCACCGCGTCCGCCAAATCCGCCGCGACCTCCTCCTCCTCTGCCACCGCCGCGACCACCAAAGCCGCCAAATCCGCCGCCACCACGGCCCCCGCGGAATCCGCCACCTTCACCCTTGGGCTTGGCGTAGTCCAGGGTCACTCTGTTGCCGTCGATCTCCCCGTCCTCCATGGCCTCCTTGGCTGCCTTGCAGTCCTGCTCGTTGTCAAAGTCCACAAAGCCAAAGCTGCAGGGGAAGGAAAAAGAAACAAATTATTCAATCGGGTGAATTATTGGCTCGCGAAAACCCAAGATGAAAACTGGGGCAGGGAGAGATATCAGCATTTCATGAACTGAAAAACTACAGAGCTGAAACTGAAGCTAAGCCAAAATGATCTTAGCAAAATTTCCGTCATTTCCGTCTTTTAAAACATTGCTATTCTATGACAACAGCCCCCTAGTAATGGATGGGCCTTAAAAAAAAAACCGTAATGAATATACTATGTACACCATAAAAGGACAACAAAACAACTATCAAAAAAGACATAAATGAGGTCGAAGGCCTGTATCAGAGAAAGCATCTCAACATTTCAAGTTCCATTCCTATAAACTGTCCTGTAGATTTTGTTTCACATCAGACATGGGCAACTCCCACTCAGTTGAGGTAGCTGCCTGTTTAACTGCGAGTTTTCTCTACTTCTCGTGCGAATCCATACACCGTCACTGATGGACAGAGAGGAGCTCATGAGAAGACGGGGCGGGCAAGAGGGAATAGGTCAAATATGTCCAGTCTTACCCTTTAGATGAGCCTGTGTCTCTGTCTGTGACTATTCTGGCTGCGACGGCACCGTCAAATGAATCCTTGAGGGTCTGATCTGTTGTGTCTTCATTGAGACCTTTGACGAAAAGGGTTTTTGTAGGACCTGGTGGCAAAGGGAAAAAATTTAAGTTAGAACAATCAGACCAAAAGTCATTGTACAGCTTTTAAGTTGCCATTATGAAAACATTAGGAATTGTATCAGTTAATGTTAACTTTTTATAGACACCTCAATTAATGAAGTACTCTCAATTAAAGGACAAATACAACCCTTATGATGTGAACCATCATTAAACTGGATTTACGAGTTTCGGCACTTGAGTGGGGGAACATTCCTGAGCCTGGGCACTCGCATGAAGTCCAGTGAAAGGAAAACTTGATTCAGCTTACATTAACAGTTTCAAATTACTTTAGTTACATTTCAGGCACTTAGCTGAAGTGCTTATCCAGAACAGCTTACAATGTGTGACCAGGGGGTTCAGCGTCTTGCTCAAGGACACTTCAAAATGACACACTGCCCTTGCGGTGATCACATGTGACCCATTTTGGTTATGGGATTGTCTGTATGTAATTTTAGCCACATTTTGGCCTCCAGTGTGGCCGTTGTGAGGTTTGAAGACGTACCTGAGTTTCCTCTGCCCCCGTCTCCCCTGCCGCTGTTCTGGCTGTACTCCAGTCTGATTGACCGGCCATCGATATCTGTGTTGTTGAGGTTTTCCAGGGCGTCCTTGGCGTCGTCTGTGCTCTCGAACTCTACGAAGGCAAAACTGTACAGGGAGAAACAAGACAACAAAGGTTAAGGAGTTGTATATTATGTATTGTATTGCTTCTTCAGATTTGTACCATCAAGGTAGGAAGTAACTTATTTGTCCACTAACCATGGTGACTCATGCAGCCCAGATTTTTCTAGCGACTTGCTATTTTATCAGTCAAATAGGTTTAAGATTAGAAAAAAAACAAAACTCATCAGAATTAGTCTGGTGGCTGGTAGCAATTTCCTACACTGCTTATAGTCCTTATTATGTTGATGACAAGAATAATTCAACTCTCAGCTGCTTCTACGTGTTGTACAGCAGACATGGGCAACACCCATTTGAAACTAGGGGAGCCCGTTCTGACTGTGCATTGGCTCTGCTTCTCGTGCGAATCCATGCAAAATCACTGATGAGATCAAGAGGAGCTCATGAGAAGGGATGTTGCTGTGGTCTGGCAGATACTTTTGGAGTAGCATTTCATTTTGTGAGATACTGCCAATAATGATTTATTTATGGATGGTTTAGGATGACACAAAAAACGAGACAGAAGTTCATAACAGGAAACTCCATTACGCCTGCGTGCGAGTTCATAAATGATGCAATCTGAAATAATCACACCCCAGATCAATCCTGAGAGCGACTCAAGTGAAAGGACATAGACACTGGATGCTTTATCAGCAAACACACTCACCCTTTGGCTCTGCCGTTGTTCTGTGGAATCCGGATGGAGACGGCTTTTTCAAATGTGGCTTGTAGAGCGTCCTCTGTGGCGCTGAAGGCGAGGTTATTCACTACCAGGGTTTTACTGACTGCTCCTGCCCCTGCAGAAGGGAAGGAGAAAAGACGAGTGAGATCGGGACGAAGGTGGCGGAGGACGGTCTTAAACTTCTCTAGTCATGGACCAGATCAGTACTTGACTATCTTTGAAATCGTCACAGAGATTCAGGAAATAGAGTTTGCATCATATCTGGCCATGCTCAGACAGGAACCCCTTTTCATTTCCCAGAGAATTAATTCAAATCTCCCTCTATTCAGATGCCAAGCCAGACAAAGTGCCTTATGATTACATCAAAAGAAATTCATGCATGATATCTAAACTACAAAAGGCTATAAATTACAATTCATGCAAGCTATTCCATGCTGTTGTAATATCAAGCATAAGCAACAGAGCAGTTTGAAAAAAAAAAAAAAGGATTTGTAAGCAATTTTACATGCAAGTGTCAAACCCAATCAACTCATCCCATGATTGGTAAGACAGGGCTGCAAAATAAAAATGATAATCCTGATTCTTTTGCTGGATATTGTGATCAAGATTAGTCTTCATTTGAGGTACAAAATAAGTTTACTGCACTTTTTTGCATCCATTAACATCTTGATTGTTTAACCACAGCTGGCCTTCTAAATAAAGTGTCAATATTGCAGATACATTCAAATGCTATCGCACGATAGCATTTGAATGTCTTAAGGAATAATGAGAGGGTTGGGATGACCTTATTTGTACACCTTTTACCTGATCATTGTAATTTGATGGAAAATTCAATAAAAAGAACTTTGAAGAAGAATGTCTTAAGAGGGGCTTAGAGACAGGCTTACATGAATCCATATTCTACCTCTGATTAAATTCCAGAACAGCCTGAAGGAGAATTACTGAAGCTTTATAGTTTCACAAAATGACTTGATGAGTTTACCTGCCACTTTGGCTCCTTTCTGGCTCTTTTCTCCTACAAAGTCGACCATGATTGACCTCCCCTGTACGTCGGCTCCCTGGGCCTGCTCCAGCATCTTCTCCGCTTCAGCCTCAGTTTTGAACTCAACGTAGGCAATGCTGTGGAAAGGAAGAAGGAAGGTTACCTCATCTGACACACCTACAGCTCCTCAAATTCCTTATTTTTGTCTAGAACTTGGAAATTACAAACCAAATGCTGGTAACAAAAAAGCTAATGTCCTGTTGTATTCTACAAAGACACTTGGCTTGTAAAATGGTGAAAAATAGATGGTTCACTTTGACTTGTTTATAAGTCATGGTTGTGGGAAAGGACAATTTACTGTCATGTCTAGGATCCTCAGCTGCTCACATGCCTTATTCTGACTAGGGTCCTCATCTGGGTTAAGGGAAAACCAAATTGTGAAACGTCATCATTTCACCGATTGGCGGCGACTAGTTCTTACCCTCTGTTTGCGCCGTTCTGGCCTGGCGGTACCCTAACGTCGACCGCATCCTCGAAGACTTCCTTCAGGTCGTCGGGCGTGGCGGAGAAGGGAAGGTTCTTCACAAACAGCGTCCGTGCGTCCCTCTCTGTTGGACAAACGTCACTGTGAGCCCAACTTAACAGCATTTACAAGAATCTAGGAAATGCATCAAATCAAGGAAGTAAAGATGCCATTTCACGGGGTCTCTGAGAGTATCTTTTACCTTTCTTGCCCTCCTGTGAGCTCTCTTTGCTTCGGGCCCTGTCCAGCTTCACGTCCTGGCCCATGAACTTCTTGCCGTTGAGCTCCAAAGCCTTCTGCATGTCCTCCTCGGACGCAAAGTCCACGTAGCCGAATTTCCTGTTGGGACAAGCCAAATAAGAGACGTTACTGTCAAACTGCAAAAAGGAAGCCAAGAGTTTGTTTACAGCATCTCAAAATGTGTTTATCTGGATTTTATGTATGCAGATGATTATTCTCAACAAATATAACATGTCAGGGCACAGTGGGTTTACAACTACATTAAAATCAGGGTTTCTACAGTTTCAATATCAAAATCTGATACTTGTTCTAGACCTGACTTTGTTTAAGATTTTGGTTGGTGATCAGTATGATTTACACTGATGGGCAATATGCCCCTATATAGCTATGTCATTGCACTCTAAAGATGAAGGTCATTCATCGCAGCAACAAACATCAGAATATGTGAGATAATCACAGCAGAATGGGCACTGTCCTATGCATTATCAGGACATGAACAATATTTTCCCCATACTTTCCCAAACTCTTGAAGATCTGGAAATTACCCAATTTTTTGAATGTGTAATCACATACATTGAGACAATATTCTCCCCTACTTTTAAACTTGTGTACTTTGAGAAGTGGGGGAAGTTAAGGAATATGAATCTGCTCATTTCCAGGTCTCATAGAGTCGTGTAGGAACGCATGAAGATGTGCCAGCGATTGAGGATAGAACCGGCAGACGATAACACACACCGGTACCGAAGACATAGCACTGGCTTTGTTCTACCTCCGTACATTACACACATGAGTACTGAGCAACAACATGCATGCCAAGAAATGGAGGGGGTACAGCATTCACCCAATTATCCTCAAGGGGCAGTGGTGCACTCATCGTAATGATAAAAATCACTTACTTGGATCCGCCGAGCCTGACGTCTACCACCTCAAGGCTCTTCTTGGAGAAGAATTTCCTCAGGGCTTCTTTGATTTCATCAAAGTCCTTGTTGGAGTTCAAGTTTCCAACAAACAGACAGAAACCTGGGAGTGGGGGAGATTAAATTTCCACTGAGTTTCATTTCATGTAGAGTGTTATGTGAATAATGATGCCAGACAGATTCAGAACATTAAAAAGGTGACATCACACATCAGTATTAAGTCCCTTGTTGATCATCATAATGAGCAATGTTGAAATTTTACTGATGGGTCAGCCGAGTCAAATCCTACCTTCGCCTTCTGCCTTGGCCTTTTTGGCAGGGGGCGTGTCCTTCTTTCCCTCCGCCTTCCTCTTCGCAGGAGTCACTGGGGCTGCTGTGGAGTAATGGACCATTTAGTTCCATAACATTCAATTCATAGACACCCATCCAGCCAAGACGAGGAAGAAAGAAAAGAGGCAAGGTGTTCGACATCATAGTGAGGTGCCAAAGGCTTGCAAAAACTACAACTGCTGGCTGTCTCTAAATGAATGAGCTCTTTCTTTCATTCTTATATACTTTTATCTCCATATGTTTTTTTTATTATTTAATTAATGTCTTATATACCTTGTGTAAATCTTTTTGATTTGCCTTTTGTGTTTTGTTCATTCAAAATTAACACCCGCCAAGCGGGTGGTACAGTTTGTCTTGGAGGATAAATTGATGTAGGTCGCCTTCCACTTTTCCATCATCCTAACTTACCCTCTTCCTCATCCTCGTCGTCATCTTCATCCTCGTCGTCATCCTCGTCATCGTCTTCCTCCTCCTCTGACTCCTCCTTGGCCTTGACCATGCCTGCCTTCTTTGCCTTAGCGGCTGCTGGAGCGGGGGCGGTGTCCATCTCCTCCTCAGAGTCTGAAATCCACAAGTGATGCATTAATATCAGAGTCAACATGCTCGCATTCAATCCACTGACCCTCCATTGACTTGCATCAGATCCATAAAAAAAAGGTGACATCACATACACTCAGTATTAAGTCCCTTGTTGGTCATCATATGCATGATTACAACTGTGGTATCAAAGCAGGCCGCTCTACACTGACTCTGCATCACTTAAGATAAAAATGAGGCACTGCTGCTCCTCTAATTAAAGATTAAGAAGAAAATGAAGGGCTTCATCTCACCTTCCTCATCATCGTCGTCTTCATCATCATCTGACTCTTCTTTAGCAGGTTGGGCCTTCACTGCGGGCTTGGCAGCAGCCTTGGCAGCTGGAGTAGCTTTCTTGGGTGGTGGGGCCTCCTCTTCTGATTCTTCATCTGCAGACAATATAAAAATGAGAATCATGAATTTCAAAAGAACAATCAATGTATAGCAGTTTGTCTTGGGAAGAGATTTACAGATGAAAGATCAATTTGGACAGAAGTCACTAAAAAGGCGGGAGTGTGCCAGCGATTGAGGATAGAACCGGCAGACGATAACACACACCGGTACCGAAGACATAGCACTGGCTTTGTTCTACCTCCGTACATTACACACATGAGTACTGAGCAACAACATGCATGCCAAGAAATGGAGGGTGTGCAGCGTGGGACTGTGGTATTGTCAAAACCACCAGGGAAAAGGAAACCAAGAGCTCAGTCGATGACATTTAGCTCTGATGAAAACATAGGGGTGGGAATTATCTCAACTAATTGGATTACCTTATTGTTAGGTACATTGTGTTGTCATAACACTGATGCCAGCCTAACTAAAACACAATTGCACAAGGGAAAATTGTCATTTTGAATTGTTGTAACTGAAGCTACAAAAAATATTGCCTGTATAATTGTTTTCTGACATACAACTTCTCTGCTTACAATCTCTATAAAAAAAAATAATTTAATGATTCTGTTCAGAATTAATGTTATGGAAGCTGTTAACTACAAAATAGCAATACTACAAAATAAAGCACCAGTTCTGGAAAAAAACTAACAGAGTATCAAATCAATTGTCTTGCTAATATTTTAGCACCAGAAACACAACTTAAATCCATTTCTATTTCATGGGGACCTTCACTGTTTTGCAATGTTGCGAGTCCTACCATCATCGTCATCATCATCGTCATCTGACTCCTCAGCCTTTGCAGGGGCTGCCTTGGCCGGTGTGGCTTTAGCTGGTGTAGCCTTTGCAGGGGCTTTCTTTGGTGGGGCGGCTTCTTCTTCAGACTCCTCCTCTGCAGGTTGGATTGACAAAGCATTAGACCTCATCACACCCATATTAAAGATCACAGGACAACAGGCAGACGGCTAATAAAGAGCCAATTACTATGGATTGGATGATATGTTTATCTCACAATATACAATATGGCGTTCACGATACAATGTAATAAATAAAAGTGCAATGACAACAAATTGACTGTGCAGAATTATGTAATTTCTGAGCTACAGACCTTTCTAGCAATGGAATTGGCTCGCTACAATGTAAACGTTGATGTAAAAATGCCATTACAAAGTGCAAAGAATATAATTTGGATGGAGAGCTTGTAAAACTGATGGGCAAGTAACGGGTGGTTACATTAAGTTACTTCTGCCCCAGATCCCAATTTGGTCCCTAATGCAAAATTAGTAAATTTTCTCTTTATTTTTTTCAGACAGACAACACATGGGCAAATCTCCCATTTGTGTCCGTTTAGTGGCAAAGCGGCTTGATTGTTTTAAAACTTGACAATAACTGGACAATAAAAGTCAACACTCAAATCTTATTGAGTGATCTATACCTTAGAATGACGTGTAAATTATGCGACCATGGTAATATAACCACAACATCTAACACTTCAAATGCATCACTTACCAGAATCGTCCTCCTCGTCATCATCATCATCTTCACTTTCTGCTTTCTTGGCTGCTTTGCCGTTCTTTACAGCTGGGGCAGGTTTAGCTGGAGTGGCCTTCTTCACCACTTTCGCTGGTGGAGCCTAAAAAGAAAATAAATTCCCTTTAATTTCAACAAAAACCCATAAATAGGAATATTTTAAATCTGCAACAAAGCCTCAAATATACCTCTTCCTCCTCCTCATCACTGCTGTCTTCTTCACTTGATTCCTCCTCCACTTCCTTAGGGGGCGGAGGGGCCTTTTTCTTCTGGGTCGCTTGTTTATTTGCTGCCTGCAAGAACAAGGATAAAGCATAAGTAACAGCATTTTTTGATTATCATAAGGAAATAAATAAATCAGCACAAATCCAGCTACAGAATAGCACTCGTGGAGCTGGTAGGGATTCGGTGTTGGATTAATTTATCTTGATCAAGGACACTTCGGCATCATGTTTGCTTAAACCATGCGGTCCGGTGGAAGGACGGTCTCTCTAGGCCACCCGCCTCCCAAAAGATAACCGTTAATGATTTAATTAGATAATAAGTAACGTATGATGAGACTTGAGATCAGACCGTCTTTAGCTTTTCGTTTGTCTGAGATGGCAGCAGGTTTCTGGGTTTTGATTTTGCGCCTTGCCTCGTGTCAGTCGGAGCAGGCGCAAAACCCACGTGGAGCTCAGGGGGACGGGAAGCTAGCATGTCGGCTAGCTTCACCCATTCGCCAGCCAGTCACATTTACAAGCTACACGCACGTTTACAGCCACTTGCTGGCGAGCGTCGAGCAAAATGGAAGAAACGCAAAGCGCACTGACACAAACACTACCACGAATTAAACTCCCAGGAAGCCGTTAATATTAAAGCTGCCCGGAGGGAATAAGCTGCTCTGCTGCTGAGCAGTTGAGGCTGTTTTACGGTCGTGCTAGCGCTAGCCAGTTAGCCAGCTAGCTATACATTAACATACCGTATGCTTCAGATGTCCCATTTCCCATTTTTGTTTAAAATATCACCATTAGCCGACAAACCGTCAAATGACATCTCAGTTTTCTACCTGTAAACCACACGCTTAAGTCGTGCACGCGCCTGCATGCCATTTTGAGTAGTTGGCTAGCAGCAGCTAGCAGGCCTAGTAACCAACTGCAAGGAGCAAACATGGCTGACAATTCTGAGTATAGAAGAAACGTTTAGTGAGATATAACGTTAAACAGTTACTCATCGTGGTAGTATCTTCAGCAACAACATGCATTTCAACAGCCGCACTCGTACATAAACGGTCGAATGAATGTACATTAACCCCGGAACATGCGCAGACATTTTGCCCAGGTGCCATTTTCCCGTCACTAGCAACGCAGTAACTTCTCCGTAAAGAGGCCTCATGCGTAAACACAGCTCCATACCACAAAAGCACACATTAAAATTAAAATAAACGGCATGCGTCTTACCTTCGCTAACTTCACCATGATTTTGCTGCGTGTTTCAATGAAACGCAGAAATTGGACGTATATAAAGAGGCAAAGAGATCACGGATGCATGCACGTGGCCCAGCCTACTCCGTGGGACATTGAGAAAGAAAGACAGATATGACGGAGACGCGCTGGTTACTTTCGTGCTCTGCGCGTTCACGGCGTCCCGCCCACACGGCCTTCTCCTCCAATCACACGTCAGAATATTATGAAGGTATTTCCATAGTGCTCGCGCATCGCCTACACTGACACGCGAAATAGCATTTATTGCATTACAGAAACAAACGACGCATTGTTTAGCTGCAGTTTATCAACAAAAACAACTACATAAATACATCAATGCATACATGTTACCTTAATCTGTTAATGCAAAATCTATTAAATGAGGTATTGCATCCAAACACTGTATTTAACCTGTTGAAATACTGAAATGCATGGTCTCAAATTATTTCAAAACGAATTATTGGTAATTATTGAACATTTATACTAAAGTAGTAAATTGTCGCTAATGTCATAACAGCTGCAGTTTTTATTACAGTTGTTATGTGTTGAATAATAAGCGTCTTTATGCCCCATGGCGGACAGCTGTTTATATTGACCACGTGGTCGCAGTCAGCCTCTATCAACCATCAACCACGTGTACCAAGAGTGTGCGCGGATCGATAGGCTATCCACTGAATATCAAACCCGTTCGCTGGAATAACGTTTTGGAGAAAGGTACGGCCAAGCGAGACCAGGATAAACCTGGAAAAAGTAACTACTAATCCTATCATACATGTATAGGATCATTGAAAATATCCGAGCAAGACCCTATAGTCATGTAATAAGATAGGAGTGTTTGAAAATGAGATTGAAAAAACAAAGTTGGATAAACTCACCAGACACACTTTTCCATTGGGGTCGATCTGAGCTTATACTTGAAAAAAGTAGAATTTGGTATGTGTAGGGGAGTAGTGATTTTTTTGGTGACTAAGTCTATAAATTATTATTGTTGTTATTACTGTGCAGTAATAGCCATAGTTGTATTGTTATCAGTAGTAGCCTAATAGTAGTAGGACTAGTAGCAGTAATAGTAGTAGTAGTTGTAGTAATTTAGTATGGGAGTATAAGAGATTCCTTGTATTCATACTTAGTTTTTCTTAATTGCTGATCATCCTCACATAGTTATTAGGTTATTAGCCTATACATTAGTAATAGCAGTAGTAGTAGCAGAGGCAGTAGTGGTAGTAGTAGCTGTAGTAGTAGTAGTAGTACTAGTAACAGTAGTAGCTGGACTGTCTGGGTGTATATTGCTTTAATAAGTAGTTGTTAGTTTGGGAATGAAGTGGCTTTATTTTCAGAAACTGTGAAAGTGCTCCTATCTTGCTCATTAATTACAGCAGCAGTGTTTGAAAAATAAATATCTGTTTGCCTAATTCATATTTCATCCAAGAGAAAAAGCCCATAGCAGCCTGGGAGTATCAGTCATCCCCAGGGGGCGTCTGAGTAATTAACCCTCAAAACCACACAGAGGCAGCATTGCATTTCACATCCACATGGCCATCCCCTATTTACTTCACACTGCTGTGTAGAGGAACTGAAGAGTTTCAGTCCAACCAACACACACACACACACACCATCTGACTGTGACACTCACTTTGACAGAGTGATTACTGGCATAAAACGGAAACTTCACTACTGAATGTTATTGATGTTATTTGCTGTCTGGATCTTCATTACTTACTTATAGAAGAGTAACATTTTTGAGGATCTGTATTTTTTTTTTTAAACATTGAGCAATCAGAATCAAGTGTTTTGGAATGAAACCCTTAATTTCAACATCATTTCCATGTAATTAACATCTGCCTGAGCATGTCTGTGTGGAAATTAGGAAAGTGTTCTTGATATACAGTAGCTGATGTACAAACATAGCAGTGTTTTGTAAGTGATTTAGTAGATTTCATCAGTCTAATAAATTTTGTCTCCTCTTCCAGCACTTTGGCAGGTAACCAACCATCACCTGAAAAGGCTTTTCTATTCTAAAATCATATTTGGCTTATCAGATAGTAGGTGGTGAATTTGGGAATCCATCAGCCACTACGACTGGAGGAACAAAATAAGACAGTCTGCTCAAAGGGATGTCTCTCAACATTTAGTAAATCTCTTAGTTTGTTTCTTAAGATTCACAGCAGCAAAGGTGATTTGGAGCCAAATATTCAACATCAGTACTTCTGTTTGACATTTGAATTCCCCCAGGTATCAGTGTTTAATAGAGAAACAAACAAACTCATTCTAATAGTAGGTGTTTGGGTTAAATCCCTCCTGGCTATGTAACACAACATCTGGTTTTGAGTCCTGTCACCTTCACGCGTTTAATTACTGTCTTGGTCTTTCAGATTCAGCGCAGTAAATTCAGAAGTTGAGCAATGCAATCCTCCCGCACCCCTCCCACCCCCTCCTCCCCCGTGTCTGCACCTGTTAATCAGCGCTGTTAGGGAAATGGATTAGACTGAGTAAATCCAACAAACAGAAACTCCAGCAGCAGCAAACTGAACTGCAGAGAGTGAAGTAGATGCATCTTGTGCTTTTAGTTCAGGAGGAATGCCCTTTATCATGGGGGAATGTGCATTTATTTCTGGGCAGCCACCCAAAACGGTTCATTCATAGTAAGAATTAAACTCTGCTGTAAATTCTGGGTGAATCTGGCAAATCATTGAGAATGTTTCTTAAATTGTTGGCTTGATATTTTTTGCCTATGGCTGCATCCTTACTAATAAGACTAAAAACCCTGTGAGCTGTGCACAGTAGCTACTGACTGCAGCAGATTTAACATCACTGAACAGGGGGAGATGGTCACTGTTACAGCAGGGCATATTCAACCTGCCTGCAGATACAGCAGATAGGTTGATATACAAGGGATGGACAAAATAACAAAAATAACAGAAGCACATAATATAATATACTATTAAAATATAGTCAAGTAATATAGTAGTATATAGTAAAGTCAAGTAACTAATAATTATGTTGGACCTTTCCCCTCCAAGGATGAAAGCCTCCAGTCTTTTGAGTAAAGAAGGAGTTGAAATCTGCTTCATAATCTGCACCCCAGAACTTCCTGTTAAGTTCAATGATGTTGAAATCAAATCAAAAATCAACAAAAAATTTTAGTGACATGGCACAACATACAGCATACAACAATGTAACCCAAAATACTTCACAAACGTGATTCAAAACAGTTCAGGGCCATGAAAAAGACGGCCAATAACAGAAAGATAACTAACTATCATAAAGGCACACAAGAACAGAATAAGTAATGTTTAAATAAGTGCACATAATACAGTATGTATATATATATATATTGGTCTGGATGGAGGGAAATACGGTGCAAGACGAATCACCAGACCATACTGTTATCCATGTGCGTTGGCTTTGGATACAAGCAGTTTATGAATGGCAGCCCCGCCGTTAATACTTTGTGAAGCTCACAATATATAGTTTTTGTTGAGACTGTGTCACAGAGGTGTTGATTAAATGTTTGGGCAATTTTCAAGGCCATATTTTTGTGATTTTTACCAACTATCCTGTGTGTCCGTCTATCCCTGATGGTGAGCTTCAGTTTACAGCCACTGTTCCTCTTTACCAATACAGTTTGTCCATGTTTGGCATGTTGTCCTGATTTTCCAGACTGTTCCCTTTGCAACATTAAGTAATTTAACAGTTTTTGTGACAAATTGTCCTCTAATTTGGACACCAGCTATGCAGCCTCTTTGGAGTGCTGTTAGTTGCCTCGTGTTGCTTTGAAAACCCGCACATAAAAGTGGTGATTATCAGACTTTTTCAAGTTAAAGTCCTTTTTCATGTGGTGTATCAGTTATTTTGTTCACCCCTGAGTCTTATCAGTGTAAATGTGGCACTAAACCTCTCTGTCACAGTAGGTAGTCTGTGTTGGACAACAGTCACATTAAACCTTGATGTATTAGAGTGCCATTCCAAAATGAGACACCAACTTTGACAAAATGATCACTGGCATGAAGGTAAAACTCAATCTTCAATGTTACTGACATTGTTTGCCTCCGCAGGCCCTTTACTTAGAGATTTTAAACAAAATGTCATGTTTTCAGAGGCAGAGATAAGTTTATAACAATAACACATATTGCAGTCTGGTATGATGGATTGCATTGCATTATCTATGAAGTCAGCTGTTTATGTAGCCACCAGTGTGGTTCTGGTTTCTGATTATGCGAGAAGCAATGAATGCTGCAGTGTGTGTGTGTGTGTGTGTGTGTGTGTGTGTGTGTGTGTGTGTGTGTGTGCGTGCGCTCGCCTCTGCTCCCCATCCACTGATACTGCCATGGTATTTGTCAGTCAGCCCATGACAACAGAAAATTATTAGATTCATATTAAATTATTCATTCATACATGAATCCAAGTGGCCTTGTTGTCTCAAAACTGAATATATACATGAATAATAAATGTTACAGATTTTTTATTTTCTATTGTTTGGTTGTATGTCATTTTTTTGCACACTGCTTGTTGAGTGTTCGCACTTGTGATGCGGATTATACATCCTCTTGTATGTATTTTCTTGTGTGCATCTAGAGAGGACTACACACTAAGTATCTGCTGAACTACAATTCCCATCTGAGCAAGAGCAATACAGCACAGGTGTTATCTATACAGCTGATTGCATTGATGATCATATATGGACCTAGTTCATTGTGAAGGCTGCTTTGCCCTGATGAAGGTCTTGTGACTGAAAGCTTGGCACTTAATTTATTAAAGAAACTTGCATGGATCTAAGTGTGCAGAACCTTCTTCCTTAATACTGTTCTTCGGTCTTCTGGCACCTTAGCGCGTTGAATAGTCGTGAGTGCGGTGATCTTCTCAAAGAATTTGTCTCAAAACTGAAACAATATAATGCAGATCATCCTTTTCTTATGTAATGCAGTAAAGATTATGCTAACACTAAGCAGCTTCTGGACAAGGCAGTCATGATTTGAATCACCCTTAGCCTGAAAAGATGTAATATATTTCACTATTACTGAATATTACTGAATGATATGGTCCAATATAATTAACTGTGTGTGTGTGTGTGTGCAACAGGTGTCTCTGCTTCTCTGAACAGTTGTTCTCCTCAGCGTGACGCTGCCCTCTAGTGTGTGAGCATCTTACTGCAAGTCTTGACCATCCATGTCACTTGTGTTCATACTGTGATGCTCTGCTGGTAGTGCACAAGTTGAATTGGTATTACCTTTACCTTCAATTTGAGTTTACTGTCAAAGTTGTTGTCATTTTGCTTTTTTTGTCAGTTCTTCACGTTTTGCTTTGTTTTTCAGCACTGCTCTGCCTCATTTTCATACATTCATTCATTTTCTCTGCCAGCTTGTTCCTGTTCAGGGTCACAGGGAGCTGCAGCCTTTCCCAGCATGCATTGGGCAGAAGGCAGGGAGAAATCCATCACCAGATCTAACACAGATAGACAGACACTTACATCCAAAACCTAATAGAGTCAATTTAGAGTCTCCAGTCCACCTGACTGATCTGTGGACTGTGGAGGAAACTCCCAAAGTAAACCCAGGCGAGTCCGGGAATCGAACCTGGGTCCATCTAACCACTGATCCACCGACCGCTCCCATACTGAGCAGACTGAGCAGCTCTACTGGACTACTGGAGTGTTATTCATTCAAGTTTCTCAGCTAGTCCAGGGACTCAAACCAGCAGCCTTCTGGTCTCAAGCCCTGTTTTCAGCCTCCTTTGTAAAACAAAAAAATAACTGCCATCCTTAAAAAGATGATCCTCTCAGCATGTGACCTTCGTGATGATCATGATTTTAAGATTTTACTGATCCTGTTTAAACATTGTCACATTAAACACTCCTTCCCTGGAAAGATAAAACAGCCTGAGATCCTCTGCCAGTCAGTCTAGACTCAGGACTAAAGGGGATTTTGCCATCAGGCCCTCAGACTGTGGAACAACCTGGCTGGGGAACTTAAGCTAATTCATTATCATCTTTTCCTTCCTCCTTCTTCATAAAACACTCTTTTATAGACTTGCTTTTATGTTATATTTATAACTCCCCCCACTTTATGGTCTTTTATTTCTAACCCCCACTGTTTCTTTGAATGTCTGCCATGTTTACGTCCTTATTTTTGTATATTTTACTATTTTTTTATGCCTTATGCATTTTTTTTGTAAAGCATTTTGTAAACTCTGCTTTTAGATAAGTGCCATATAAATAAAGTGATCACCAACACCATAAAACTCACTGTAGCAGAAAGTAAGAGCTTGACTTGGTTCCAAATTTAGCAAGTTTAAGAACAGCAGAATCACTCCTGAATCCTCCATCACAACACACTTCACCTCCTCTCCCCTATAAACCATCCAACATCCTCTTTTCCCATATCTTCCTCTAATTACATTGGAATGATGAAATTAATAAAGCTCTTCTCTACCATACATGGTAATTAATAAGCTTATTGTACATGATCACTGTAGGATCACAGGGATATTTGGTAAATCTCTGCACCTTTGACCATTGGCTTCCAGTCCTTAATATTGGTTGTTTTGTAATATTGGCGATCTGGTAATTTAAGTTTATTCTACTGCTGCACTTTGCATTACAGCATCTGCTAAATGCCTAAAACCTGACTATAAAATGTAATGATAGAAAGTGAGATTTCCCCTGTAATCTTTGCTTATAAGTCAGTCCACATTGTGCATTTTGTTCAAAGCAGCTTAAAACTTTACGCTAACTTTACCCTCCTTTTCCTTTGTCAGCTAAGGTAAGACAGTAGATCTACACCAACTGGTTTCAAGTTAAATAATACTGAGAAAGAAATATAATCCATAATACTTTATTGCAGCGTTTCGGTCACCGAAACATCGCAATAAAGTATTATGCAAAGTATGGACAGTGTGCACGATTATATTTCTTTTTCAGTATCTACCTTTTTGTTTTTTGTCCTACGCACCTGTCACTAAGAGACTTTTAGGTGTGCAAAATTTATTTTTTTCAATATAAATGATACCGCTCTTCATTTTCCCTCACTACTGCAAACACAGTATATGTCGTTCCCCAGGCAAGTGTCTCAGCTCTCACATATTCAGTTATAACAGAACTTAAAACAACGTCCTCATATACAACAAACACCTGAGAGGAGACTTGTAAGTGCACATGGAATGTTCTTTTATCATTTTGAAAACATTTACAACTATTTGAGACAAAAGAGAAAAAAAAAGTTACAAACGGAATTGACCTGCAGTTTGCATCCATTTTCAAAATGTTACATAAATAAAACTCATATTTATAAATATCTCTTTTTATAAACATATAAATAGTTTTTTTTTTAAACATAAATACATTTATGCAGGGGAGGATGAAGTACATGAATGTACAGCAGCAGCAGCAGCAGCAACAATATACAGCTTTGCGGTTTGTAGTTTTTACACCATTGTCCGCCATCTTGTAGTATGGGTCTGTGTTTGTATGTGTTGACCGTTTGTATGTTATATATATATATATATATATTTATATATATAAGGGTTTTGTAGCGTTGTCATCTCAGTCCTCGTTTATGCTGGTCATGGTGACTTTTCGTACCGAAAATCCGTCACTTGGCAAGTTTTTTTTTTCCCTCGGGCGAGAACAAACTGAATCCATGTTGTCCAAACCCATCGTCCAGAGCTCTGGAGAGGGGAGAGAAGAAAAGCAAGGTTAGACCGAGCTGTCACAAACAACTTTATTCACACTTAAGTTTGTTCAATCAAACATTCTGCGTTATCTCTCAGCTTTATCCTCATGCCTCGGCAGCTGCCCTAACTCTTCAGAGACTGTTTTGCCTCTGAAAGTCCAAAACAAGCTCTCAAGTCCACATAATGCACTGGCCCATGGGAGGAAACAGAGGTGTCAACTGATGAAACACACACACACACTAACTTAGTCACACACAAACACTTGGGTGACTCACAGTCCCCCGTCAGGATTTCACTGGTAGCCACACAACCACAAAAAAGCCTCGAGCTCCAGGGAGAATTATGTGTCACCTGGTTTCCTCACTGCTTCATTCATCGCCCCTTTAAGGTTTCTTTGTTTTTACTGACTGAAGAGAAAGGGTTTCCCGGAATAATTACCTTGCCACTCATGGGGCGCTGTGTGTGTGTGTGTGCATATTTGTTTTTGGGGGCATTTTTTTTGCCTTTATTAGAGAGTTTAAAGGGGAGAGAGACAGGAAAGACATGCGACAAAAGTCCTGGGCCGGATTCAAACCCAGGATGTCACAGTTACAGTTACATGCGCCTGTGTGTGCTTTTGTGTGTGTGTCTGCCTGTCTGCATCCCCACCTCCCTCCTCCATCTCTCTCTCTCTCTCTCTCTCTCTCTCTTTCTCAAACTTGACTTATGATCTCCTTGTTTTTTGATGGATGATCTCTGTTCTTATCAGCAGCGTTCGGCCTGGCTCCAGCAGATGGGACCGTTCAGCATGATGCGTACAGACACAAGCACGGACTTCCTAAACACCCACTGGAATGCCTCCCTATATGTGGGCTTTCCTGCTCTCATAACGCGGCTCGTGTCCTCAGATCGCATACTGCGAGGCTACGGGTCGAGGTTTGATGACATCACAAGTCTGGGACATCCTGTTCTGTCCTAAACCGCAGCTCAACATCGTCTCAAGCATCGGCTTTTATGATAAAGAGGATTGAAGTCAGACAGCAGAGATCAATGGCAGATAGTCAGATGCTTAATGTGATTTCTTTGACCTTTGACCCAGACTGTGACTTCATCACCTGACAGAATCAGACCATGCATGGTCATCGCTCTCAGCTTGGTGTATCGCTGCCAGTAAGACCTGATTTTGATTCTGGTCTGGCCTAACTGTGGATGTGAAGCAGGCAGTATCCTGAGAGGACCACTGACAAAACCATAATCTGACTTTAACATCTTCTCTTTCTTTGTTTCTTTCTTGTTTGCTTTCTTTCTCCCTCTCTCCCTTCCTTTCTTCCTTCCTTCCTTCCTTCCTCCCTGCCACTGTACACAGGATTCTTAAAAGACCATCGACAAAACACAAAGCAGGCTCAACAAATTTCTTTCTTTCTTATTTCCTCTATTCCTCCCTTCCTTTCTGTCACTGTAGCCTACATGAGATCCTTAGAGGACCGTGATAAAACAGACACTAACTTAAAGTCTTTCTTCCTCCCTCAACCCCTTCTCTCCTCCCTTCCTTCCTTCCTTCCTCTTTCTTGCTTTCTTTCTCCCTACCATCTCCTCCCCCTTTATTTAATCTTCCCTTCTGTCCTTCCTTCCTTCCCTCTGTACATGAGATGCTTCTGGCACCATCAACAAAACAGAAAACTCCAACTCTTTTCTATCTTGCCTTTCAATCTTTGCTTGCTTCTTTCTTTACTTGTGTCACTGCTCGTTCTTTCTCTTTCTATCTTTCTGTCTTTCTTCTTTCTTTCTTTCTTTCTTTCTTTCTTTCTTTCTGTCTTTCTCACTGTCCACCTCTCATGTTTACAGTGGCCTACGTTCAGCTCATATGGGAGTGATAAGAGGCCACTCACCAGCACAGTTCCGCTGCTCCAGCTCTAGCAGCCCATGCCGCTGATGGTTCCTATCCTGTCCATCTTGTGTCCGAAGCAGCCGCTCCGCGCCGTGGAGCCTCCTTTCTTGGTGCCCGATTTGTGTCTCCTTGGGGTGGGCTGGTCGTTCAGGAGACGCGCCCACATCCCCCTGGCCCGGGTGTCCATGCGTAAATCTCGCAATAAGCGTATCCGAGAGCGCACGGTGTCCAGCCTCCGCTCCCTCTCCTCCGACTCCAGAAACTCCGCCAGCTCCTCGCCCAGCAAACTTCTAAGAGACTGGAACAAAGATGAAATGACATAAATTAAACAGGCCTCCGTTAGATAAACATATTCTGCAACGAGATAGATAAGACATCTTTTACGCAACAAGAGACAAGTGAACGCTGCATGTTCAGTGCTTGTTTGAGCACATCAGCCGTTTGCATAACACTTGATTTCAAATAAAACTTCATCTTGCTCCATATTTAAGCATTTCCAAACATCCCTTGCATTGGACTGAGAGAAAAACAAACTTAAGTCAACTTCGCCAACTTTTACGCACGGCACTATAATTGAAATGTAGATAATAAATGCTGCTCCTGTCTGCACTTGCCTCACATCAGCGGAAATAAAATAACAGGTTGGGACTAACGCCCAACTTCCGAACAGACTCCCAGGATGCTGCATTTATTCAGCGCAAGCGTCAGAGGAAATACTTTTTGCAGTTATTTCCCGCGAGTTTTCTGTATTTACATTGCAACTATGTGACAATTTAGCTCAAAGAACTAAGACACCGCTGCGGTCGGTGTCCTGGTAGCAGAAAGGCAGGTGCCTCCAGCCTGCTGCTCCGGTCTGATGTGCCATCAACGTGCAGTGAACCTAAATTCAGTCATATAAGAGGTAAAAACCCCAGGTTTAAAAGTTAAATCTTCTTTCTGAAATCTTGATTTTCATAAGTTGATGATTCCACTTTGATAAATTCCATGCGTAATGATTATTTTACGCACGGAAATGTTTGGTTTGGGTTACTTTGATTTTGACTAATAACGGGAAAATATGTATTCCACGATGAGCTTGAATATCTTCGTCCTGCAAAATCGTGTCTGAGATAAAACAGTTTATGTTGAGGCGAGTGGTTTCGCCTAAAGCCATTGGTTTTAGTTATTTCTTAGGAGCGCTTGTCGGATGACTCCGTCGTGCGCTTAGATGCAACAGAGAGGGAGATGATGCGGAGGAGCAGAATACAGTAGATTTGCAATCCATATTGTTGAAATATATGTGGAAATCATGTCATGCAAAACAGACTCTGTCTCTTTCCAAATACTGTAAATGAAAAAAATCTTACTAGACTGTTCTAGATTCAGAGTGTGGAGCCAATTGAAACATACTGCCAGTGTCCAATTGCTAAACATGACTGAAGTCACGAACTCTGATGCGTAAAACAGCAGTCTTCAGCGCCTGGACCAAAGCAGCACTGATCACTCCTGAAACAGCCATCTGCCAACAGCTGCGTAAAACTGTGAAGCAAATAAGCTGATTGAGTTTCTAATAACAAGGATATCAACTGGACCTCTTACCTTCTGCTGCGCCTGACTTAAAGGTTTCGCCCCCGTCCTTGCTGAAAGCAGGGTGATCATAAGTCCACAAGCTACCAAGTGCGACAAGTTCATTTTGACAAGTTTTTTTTTTTTTTCTGTGGAAGGGATTCCTCTGCGGTGAAGTTCAGAAAGAGGAACGGCAGCAGCAGCCTATCAGCTGGTAAACCCACAGGCTTATTTAGCTCAGTCCGTCCTTTACTCCAAAGCTCCTCAAGTGCTTCTCTAACTCAGTGTATTAGTCCTCACCGCTTTATAGCCAGCCGTGGTGATGTCATGATAACCTGCGTAATGGTCCTCCTTCTCCCAGATACCTCGCCAACTCCCTGTTTTCTCTCTACCTGCGTCTGAGCGCGTCATGCCAGTGATTAATTAGATGATACAAGCTCCGGTCATAGTGGGTTTGGGGGAAATGAGATATGGGCTATCCAAACACACTGTCTGTTTTTTTTTTGTTTTTTTTTACCACGGACCTCTGGCTGAGTCGCTGAAACTGGACGTGGAATCAAACGCCTTGCGTTTTTTAAGAGCTGAGGGACATTGGCGGAGACATAATGACATCTAAGGCATCTAAACGCCCGCGCTGCAAAACATATCCATCTTAATAAGTCATATATTCTAGTATGTGAGTATGTATGAGTCTTAAAATCATGTGTTTTCTCCCCAAAACAACTGAAAATTTTGTCAGTGGGGTGAGATAATTACACTTATTTTCAATGCAGTTTCACTCGTTTCAGGAATCCTCTAGAATCAAGTGTCTTCTTCTTGATCCTACCTGTCTTTGTTTCAAGATATTGACACTTTTTGTTTCTGGAACATTTCTGAAATAAACTGCAGTGGAAAGAAGTGCATTATCTATCCCCATCGACAAAATCCTTCATTTGTTTCAAGAAAAGTAAGATTTTAAGAATGAACATGAGACTTGCACTAAGTGACTGGTTAAGATGGGCAACTTTTTGCGGTGAGATGCGAAGTAACAGGATTGGATTTTGCGTCGCAAAGACATCGGGAATCTTTAGCTGGAGTTCATGTGCGGTACAAGTACATTGGCTTCTCCAGGGAACAGTCCGTGACGACTCCCATCCCCAGTATAAGAGTTAGATCTAATCATTCACTACATCAGCAACCAATTGATGCATTAAGCACCTGTGCGCAGAGAGTGTATTGGAAAATTGACTTAACGCACAACGGATACATCCGCCACCACTGTACATCCAGAGTGAAATGGATTTGAAAACAGAATCATTTCAAATGAAGCACGCAGCCTCATAAAGGAGTTATAAATGTGTCCTGGTGATACTCTATATGGGACTGAGATCCCGCATCAGCAACTGAGATGTGACTTCTCGGGGTTTAGTGGCTCTTGGAGATAATTATGTACTTTGAGGTTTCGGTGTATGAACAGTGAAATCTGTGGAAACATCAGCTACTCAAAGCCTGGAACAAAACCGATAAATGCTTTCTCTCTCAAATCCCTTGAGTCTACTGTACGTGGCCTCACGGCATCACTGCTTTAATGAGGGCATCTGCACACCAAATTCCCCTCTGTGTGTGTGTGTGTGTGTGTGTGTGTGTGTGAGTGTCATTGATCACCGTCATCACAGCACCACAGGGCTTGCACGGGCAAAAAACATTGATATGATTGGGGGGGGGGGAGAGTGTGACAGTGTGAAAACAATCTGTCAATCAGAGCTCCTCTGTCCAGACAGACACTCGCACACGCTCAGAGAAAAGAGGGTTCATTAAGGGTTCCTTGGTTAGGGTAGTGGTTCTATACAGGACCATAATGACTCCAATAACCTTCTGATTTGTTTAAAAAAAACAACTGTCAGAATCCAGAATATATAAACGGTTCTTTATTGCACCAAAATGATCCTATGTAGAACCATTTCAGCCTGGTGGTCTAAAAATATTTCTAAAAGGGTTTTTTGGTAGCCCGCTATAAAGAATCTTTCTGTAAGTTTTTCTATAGCACCAAACAGGGTTCTTTCACACTGTACCAGAGCAAATCCCCTTTGGTGCTATAAAGAACCCTTTTAGAAAGAGACTTTATAGCAAAAAGCTCCTATGTAGAAGCATTCGAGCTGTAAAGAACCTTTCTTAAAGGTTTCTCTAAGGCACCAAAAAGGGTTCTGCTATGGTTCAAGCCTTGAGAACCATTTTGTGGTACTGCATAGAACTCTTTTTGCCAAAATGTGTTTGAAATAGGTGGTAGATGTGGATCAGGAGATACTGAGTTATATGGTGACAACTGCATTTCAATCGGTTCAGTGTGACTAATGGACGCACTGCAAAAAATGTCCATTTAGTCTCATATTCAGTGTTAAATCTTTGTTTTGTCTTAAAATTTTGCAGTGGGACACGATAATTCCACTTGTTTACAATGTTTCCCCATTTCACTTGTTTAAGAAATTTTGTGTAAGCATCTTAAAATAAGGCAGAATATGGCAGATCACTCCAGAAAATGACACTTGATTCAAAAAAATTCCTGAAACAAGTGACATGATCTCACCCCACTGGGAGATTTGTTCACTCGTTTTAAGAAAAATAAGTTTATAAGACTGAGTGTCAGGTGAAATGTCTCGTTAAAGTGGGTATTTCTTGCAGCGTGGTGAACGACTCTGGAGACATGAGCTGCATTCTGAGGCAGCACTGTCTGTTTTGGAACACAGAGTGGCAGTATTTGCTGTGCCGAAAAGCCCGTGCCCCTCACAGCCTCATGTTTACTGGATCAATACTGTACTGTGTGTTTTCTGTGACAAGTCGTTACTCATTCCTGAGCTTAAGAAAATCACACAAAGACTGCACAAAGCTGTGTGTGAGAAATGATGAGGGGGAATCAATAAATGCCCAATTTTCTGTGTGATTTCTGTGCCAGTTTTGCATTTTACATCAACGAGGGAAGGTAAATCTATGTAAATTATTGCAATCGATCAAATGTCTCTTTGGTGATGTTTGGATGATGGCAGCGTCATCACAGTCGACCGTCACACTTGTGATTATAAAGTTATTCCCTATTCCAACACCCACTCTCTTTATTGGTTACGCACAAGGGTTCGACTGATATGGGTTTTTGAAAGCAGATACTAATATTTTTGTGTTGAAGCTGCCAATAGCCGATATTTTGTGCCAATATACAACATCTTTAAAATTTTCCATTTTCAGGCCAAAAAACTGTGGAAAAGCGTGAAACAGCATTTAGTTATAAAGAAAATTCAAGTCGCACACTCTTCTCTTATTGCACTAAACTAAAAGAAAAGAGAAGAGTGAGCGACTTTCTTCTTTATAAGTGGAAGTATTATAAAAACCTCAAATCTGCACCTTGCTGGGTGTGCGTTCTTCCTACTGAAATTTAGATGAAACAGCATTCATCATGGGACACTAAAACTCTCCATTGAAACCCATACTAATGAAATTCTTTAGCGCAATGAATGGGAAAAATTTAAATGTGCAAAGAAAATAGCATTTCATTGCAGGTTTTCCAGACTGTTTTTTATGTAGCTGTGGTCAGGGAGGAACCTCCATCATATCAGAGGTGGATGACAAAAAGTGGACAATATCTGATGTTTGCTGAAAGGCCAAAATTGGCTCATCAATCAATATATTGGTCTAACCCTATTGCACACACACACACACACACAAAATACAAAAGTAAAGCTCTGCAGTCTGCACCCCCGTCATTCGGCCCCACATATTGCAAAAGCTGTCACCAATTACATCCAGCAGGGTCAAACTAAAGCCTGTCGTTCTGAGGAAAATCTGCAGACTGGCTTTGGAAGGTGGACGCTGATGGATTCAGACAGTGCTGCTGGCCACACTCTGCCACAAACTGAAGTCTGCCAGGGTGAAACACTGTTGCTGGGAGAAACCACACATCTGCAAAGAGTAACTTTTTCAGGTACGCAGAAAAGATTGTTAATCTCTCATTCACACCCGTGTTTCTCTGCAGTGGGGCTTTAACAGGTTCCAACGGCACATGGGTCAAAGACGAGATCCTAGTTTTTTCTAATTTAGTCTCCAGATTTGTTGCTCAGCGCTCGTTGCTGTGGTGTTTCTGCACTTCTCAGAGATCACCTGTCAATCAAACAGTGTGGGCGGGACTGTGGCGTCTTTTTCCTTGGATTTTCTGTTGATGCAGTTTGAGTTTCTGTTTTCTTTGTCTGTTCAGCCATGGTGGCTATCGCTGCTCATGCCAACTACCCAGTTCTTCTTCTTCTGTTTATTCCAAACAAACTGAAAACGTAACACACATCACTTCCTGTACACCAGAGGATTTTTCCCAGGAAAGAGCTACCAGACACCAGCTGTTTAGAACTTTTGGGTAAAGATAGAAGGACCCGGGTTTGATTCCTGGTGCTTTCTGTGCAGAGTTTGCGTGTTCTTCCTGTGTTTGGTTGGGTTTCCTTTGGTTGCACGTCCTTCCTAAAGACAAGTCAGGTGTCAGTAGGAAGGTATGAATGTGAGTGTGTTCGCCCTGTGATGGACTGGCGACCTGTCCAGGGTGTTTACCTGCCTTCTGCCCAGTGCATGCTGGGATAGGCTCCAGGCCCACGTGACTCTGAATAGGAATAAACAGGTAAAATGAATGAATGAAGGTTCAATGAATGAAGGGATGATTCTGATTCAACAGCTGAGATATTCATTCTCATGGGTTAACCATGACAATAAATAGAGAAAAATGAGAAATGTGTCACTGATCTACATGGAAGAGTTCCCACTTCTTAAGGGGGGGGAGTGTGACCGTCTGTTTGTGTTGTCCTTGATAGTTACCTCCGCCAAGGAGGTTATGTTTTCGGTGCCGTTTGTTTGTTTGTCTGTTTGTTTGTCTGTTATCAGGATTACGGAAAAACTACTGGCCCGATTTTCATGAAACTTGGTGGAAGGGTGTAGCATGTGCCAAGGAAGAACCCATTAAATTTTAGAGCGGATCCAGATCCGACTCACGAATAAGCAATAATAGCACAAACCTTGGCGGAGGTCTGCGCTCTCCGAGTGCCCTTCTAGTTTGGGAATGCATTTGAATTTTTATCATGTACTTTAAAAATAGTCCGCTAAACTACACTAAACTGAACCAGCGTCACACATGCCACAGCATCAATGCCTTATCGATGACTTTATGTGACCGTTGTGGACGGATGTGCAACAGACGCCCGGACAGATGGTGATTTGCTTTCTGTGAAACCATATAAAGACTCATTAAAAAACAAATGTTTCCTCGAACACCATCAACATGGACTTTTCTGACATGAGTCATATGTACCAATTTCCCTCTGACACACTCTGGGGTAACACCGCAACACCGCTACTTTCAGTGACTTACTCATTTGTTGTCACACACACATTTACACCACATTACATTTGCATTTTGGGCATTTAGCTGATGCTCTATCCAGCTCTTGACCTTATGCAGTGAATGAGCAGGCAGGGGTTCAGTGTCTGGCTCGAGGACACTTCAACAGGACACATGGCTGTTGCAGGGATCAAACGTGACATTTTAATTATGAGGTCACCCTGCCACTTAACATACAGACATAATTGTGTTTCGCAATGTACAGGACCTGCATATCGCTCCTGTCGGGTGAAAACCTTGTATCTCCAAAATGTCAACTTTTCAGGCACTAGGGAAAACAGCTTTGATTTTAGCTTGACCATCATGTTTGAGTTTATCCCAGAGGGCTGACCAAGTCAACTTTGCTCGAGTCTCAAGTCAAGTCTCAAGTATAAATGTAGAACACCAAGTCAAGTCAGAACAAATCAAGAATCCAGTATCAATTTAATATCTTAAAGAAAACTAAATATCTAGGACTTTTCAATGCAATATGGTTTTAATAGGATAAAAACTTGGTAAGAGCATCATGAGTTTGATTTCTATAATCACTTTCAACTTCAATAAATTCAATCATTCCATACAAATTCAGAAAACAGAATTTAAATTCAGTCGTCTGCTGGAACAAATCTCATCACTTTCAATCTAAGTCATTTACACAAACTTTTATCAAGACTAGAAACAGTTTTCAAGTCATCAAAGCACAAGTCAAAGTCAAGTCCCAAGTCAGCAGAGCCCAACTCAAGTCAAGTCTCAAGCAATTAAAATTGTGACTAACGTCTGATTCAAGTCCAAGTCATGTGACTCGAGTCCCTACCTCTGGTTTATCCAATGGGATTTGACAGGATTTCATAAACAAAAGGATCACAGAGTTTGTCTGGACCCATAGAGGAGCATGTGATCCTTCAACTGAAGTTAAAACAACAAAATCACCAAAATTGGACTAAAAAGGCAGCAATATGAGAGACTGTAGCCCTTGTGTATCAATACTGTGAAAATGTATCAGTTATCAATATGTCAAAAGTCCCCAAGTTCCATCCCTGTACATTTAATGTACTTGGCGATTCTCATATTGACATTTGTGTGGTGAGCTGGGAAAGTTGGATGCATAGGCCCATACAAAGTACAAACTCCTGATACGATCAAGCACAAGTTTCCAGATCAGTTTCCAGACCTGGGCTCGCCCCGTCGTAAGACCCCGTCCAAAAACCACACACTCCACGCTCTCTTGCAGCTTTTTCGAGGCAGCGGGGCGCCGCGGTGCTAGCTAGCGGCAGGAGGGATGCTTTTGTTTCCCACGCTTCGGACGGACGGAGGCCTCATCCAGTCCTTCCTCTGAACTAATGGAGGGTTTACCCCTTTTTTTAGTGGCTTTCGACTGGAAAATCCCGCTCACGCTCTCCGGGGGTTCCTGTTGTGAGAGTGAGCGGAGGACACCGGTTCTCATGGAGGAGCCACTTTATCAGGCTTATCAACAGCCAGCTTCACATTGACAACAGCAACGCTCTGCAGCAGCTTGTTTTTCTGAACCCTGCTCACCTCATGACCAGCTTTCTGGGTTTCGCCCAGCAGAACATTTTTCCCCGCTTGCTTATTCCTTTATTTTGAATTTTAACAAGTGAGGGACACATTTTTTCGCCATGCCGCAAGTGTGGTGTCACAAGTTAGTTTTTTTTTTTTTTTTTTTTTTTTTACATTTTAACAATGTTACACATTTTTCCCGATGACATCACAAGGGTTACTGAGAGCACCTATTTTGCTTTGTCCTTTTTTTCCCCCCTCGTTTGCTCTGCCTTTAACCACAAATTGTTATCCGCTTAATTTTTAATACGTTTTTCAGCTTTCATGTGGCCGAAAAAAAAAAAAATGAAGCAACTTCGCTGGTTCGCATCAGGAAGCTATGCATAGGCGGTCGGGGGGGAGGGGGGAGGAGGGGCCGTGTGCTCGCAGTGGCCTTCGCAGTGAGTGTGTATGGCAGGATTGAGTGTCTTGGTTCCTCCTCTGGGGTTTGTGTAAGACAAACTACAAGGCTGTTACGGTCCTATAAATAACGGTTTTATTGCGTGGGGATTTTTAATGCCTTTTGCACAAGCGCTCTGAAGGCTTTTGCATGTGCCAGCAGCAGGCTTGTTTCTGATGGCAGCGGTGCAGGGGATTGATACACAGGGTTGAGCGAGTGCGCATGTGCACAAGGCGTGCACGTACATACACACATACCAGGGAAAGAAATTAACTGCCCCCGTGATCTGATTATTTGGGGCATTTTGGTCCTTTTTGGAGGCAACTTGAACTATGAAATAATACATTTGCATTGCATATATTTGTTTTTTTTAAATCCTAGTATACCACATCCCTCACTTCTTTCCCACTGTTGTAAACCGGCAGCAGGCCTTACAGAAGAGCATGGTGCCCCTCTCTGTCCCCAACCAGTCCATCTTCCATCCTCCATTGTTGAGTTTTTACAATATAAAGTGTTTTATTTTTTGTTGACGCAGTGGTTTGTGTGAGGTCGACATTTTTTTCTACTGCTGGCTACATGGTGCCAACATGTTCTCCTGCTTCAGGCTGCATACTCGGTTGTTCTCTGATCTAAAACTGCTTGAGTTTTCTCACCCAGGACACACTGTAAAGAGAGTCACCTGGTCATAGAGTCCCACGAATCACCTACGGTGGTCCGCAGGGAACAAGTTGCATTCACACTTGAATATTTGACAACTCAATGAAACAAAAAATGAACAGGCAGACATTTAAACAGGGCACTCCTAATAAACACATGCAAGTGCACAGGGACACGCACATGTACACTCTGAGTGTTTCTCTTGCTTTCTTTCTGTCTCTCTGGCACAGCCACACACACGCACACATATCTAAAAACTTGTATTGTACCTACGCGTTCTTCTTCTTACCTCTTGCTGTGATCAGTACTTCTGTCCTTTCTTCACTGTAAGGCCCTTCTTGACATTGCCTGTTTGTTAAAAGCACCTAAATTTGTCTTGACGTGTCTTGTGGTCATGGCGGTCTGGTTTAGGAAGCTTTGATATACTACTACTGTATACTCAACTATTCTTATATACTGTATACGGTTCTCACGGTTCTCACATTTTCATGTTCCATGTTGATTTACTATTGAATTGTCTACACTGTACATGTAGAAATCAAAGTGGTGAAAATGAAACCTTTGATTAGAATAGCCATTCTTCTACATTGTCTAACTGGATTAATATCTAGTGAATTAAATTGTAGTGAAACTTACGCATTTAGTTGAGGAAACTGCCCCCAAAGACCCCTGGAGCTACCCGGATGTTGAGAATTACTGCTCTTAATTATAACATCGGAATCCCTAATAGAAGGTCCTAATATCACTTGTGTGTTTTAATGGATGATAGGAATAAAATAAATATTTAATTAATATTTAAATAAATACTATAATAACTCTTCAAAAGACCAATAAATTATATGTCACAGCCTGACAGATTAATGCGTTTTCTTTATACAGTGGAACCCATCTGAAACGATGTTCAGGGACGGTTCTGCATGAAAGCCAAAGAAACACGGAGGACGGAGAAGCCGCAAGTGGAATATGCTCATATGAACAAGAGTTTTATTGCCCCGTTCCAAAACATGCACTTTGTGTTTTTGCTTTATGGTAATTCCATAACCCAATTATCCTCATGATATTTGAGCAGACATCGAGAAGGCAAAAAAAAAAAAAAATGATGGAAACAGTTCAGTCATCTACAAACAATTCAAATTGTCTGTGAGATTTAACATCACATGGTATCATCAAAGCGGCTATGGGAATGCGATTTAAAACGAGGACCGAATGCTTTCAATTCCAAGCATGGCAGAAGGCGTCAAAAAAGGTGAAGCGAACACATTGTTGTCAGTGATGTCTGTCCATGTGAACGCTTTGCACCGCTTTTAACGGCATGACACTGCCTACTATTTAGCCTACTGTTCATATATTTAACACTTGTTCCACAAATACTCCACAGATCCTGTTTCCTGCGTGTAATTTATGCTCTCATGGCAGATTGCCTCAGTCGGAAAAACCAATTCCAAACTGGGGGCCGACTGCTGAAAACACATGAGCAAAGAGCATATGAAAGACGCTCTTAGGTCAAAAGCTATTCTCGCACAGATATTAATTTGTTTTCTGGACCACAAGAGATGTCGTCTGGCTCTTATTTGACTGTGGTTTGTGTTTAGTAGTTGGAATGACTGTAACTGCACATGCACAAATTGCTAACATTCCCAATTACTGAGCCAATGATATCAGCGTGCCAGCAGGACACTCCTCATGGCATCATGTTAATAACGGTTATAATCATCATAGTAATTATTCTGATTTTTAAAAATCACCCTCATGATCATCATTGTCATTGCCAATGTTAACATTACTATTAAAATCATCAGCATTTTAAGAGCGTGTATTCCAGCGTTCACAGCATCGCCACAAATATTTGGTGGCAGAAATGTTTTTCAAAGACCAGAAATGGTGTGTCACTTGTGTTTTTCAAACCATGTGGAAAAACACATGTTTTGGGGTTTGGGTGGCACAAGCTGTGACAAAACCACATGGAAACAGAACATTTCGTCGCAGATATATAATCTTGGATCAAGGGTCCAAATAATGCGCTTCACTGTAAACGAAGTGTCCTGTTTCTAGACAAATGTCACTTCTATCTGCCACACACACACGCTGGAACTTCTGGGAAATTCCTCAGAGTCTCCCTAATTATTTTTTTTTGCTTGGAAACAGTATTTCCCCAATATCTCTAAACTTATAATTTATGAGTAACTGCTTTTAAAACTTGCAGTGAGTCACCAAGATGTAATATGTGTAATTCTTGGCTGTGCACTTCTTAACAGTCAATTTATCAGTGCTCAACAGAATGACGTCTGTTGCTGTTGCACTCTATTGCACACTATTCTACAGTATCACAATCTTTTCAACTGCTTCTAAATATAGCAGAGAGACAGAGGTGTAAAATAACAGCTTGACCTAAGGTTAAAAAACACAACAACTTTTTACTACTTATAAAACGCTCGCCGTAACGTCTGAGGACAAGCTGCACGCAGGGAATGATGTAACCCAACATCATCTGAGCTGCAAGCTGCAGACGCTTCACGTGGGGAAACCACTTCACTCCATCTGCAAAACAACAAAGTGTTTCAGGACGACATCAAAGGGAATTCAAAGGCTTGATAAACTTAATATGGCAATTTTCAGTCTTTTTACGCATCTAGCTGATGCTCTTATCCAGGAGCCACTTATACCGAGAGAGCAAGCAAACACACTTGGATGGGACAGTTTACCAACGTTATTATCGAATAATCCAAAACTAGGTGTTAAAAATGTCACAAACTGAAATAAAAATAAAAACTAGACCTTGTGAAAAAACTAAAATTGAACTAAATTGTCTTGTCTACTTGTAAAACGAATTAAAATAAAATAGAAATATGCGTGATTGTTTTCATTTTCATCTTTTGGTTTATGTGTAGGAGAAGAAAGAATTTTTTTTTCTCTGAACGCTACACCATGAGATGACGCTATCCTGCAGACCCACTAGTTGGGAAACCATGAGCACCTCCTGCTCTCAGAGGAAGTGCCAGCGTTGCCGTTACTGTTTGCAAAACTCATGTTGAAAACACTTGGGAGAAAACTCCAGAAAACGAGTCCTGTGACCTTCAGTAAACTGCACGCTGCTCGCTCATGTTTACCAACCCGGCCGGTCTGTGATGCTTTATACCAAAGGAAACTCAAAGGAAAAAGATCTAACGTTGGTGAGTCTGATCTGGATAGGCCGCTTGTTTGCTGCTGTTTAGGAGACAGTTTGGATTTTGCTCTAAAGTTTAGATTTTGTCACATTCTGTGGGCGGAGAAGTGTCCATACTTGCACCAGAATTTAATTTGGGCAAAAAGGGCAAATCTACCACATCTCAATTAGTGAGGATGGGACGCTCTTCTCTTTTGCAGCCCCACTTTGTGATTCAGACGGAGATGCCTAGTGCAGCTTTAAAGTCCAGGAATACTTTCAGAATTGTATTAGGTAGCACATTTCAAAAGTGCAATATCTGTTCCATATCTGTTCGAGAAATGAAGTTAACACCATACTTTTCAGTGACTGAGGGTCACTGAAAACTTCATCTGAAGTTTCAGTTGACATGTTTTCCCAGTGGACAGGTGGCCTGTAGGACTGAAAGACTGTCCAGTAACCAAGTCACTGCATGTTTGATCACCTGAGCAGATCCAAGCAGCCATCTCTGCTGAAGTATCCTTGAGCAAGACGCTACCTGCTCCTACAGATGGATGGTCCTGCGCTCTGAACTCTCTGCTAACATGCATTCATGTGCTATGTGTGTGAGTCAGAGGAAAGATGGCCAGAGATTAGAGAAGCATCCTGGGATGAATACTGGATGGAGTGAGAAAATCTGTGTAGTGACTGTGAATGAAAAACACAACATAGACAGTTGAGGTGCCCATGAGCAAAGCATTTAACCCCCAAAGTCTACAGGAGAGTTGCTCAGTTGTCTCCAGTAGAAGACTGTGGTTGTACTGAGGAGCTGAAGAAGACCATGTGTGCTTGATTAACGGTCCCTGTTTAAATAAAATTAATAAAATAAAATGTGTATAAAATGGTTGTTGTGTGCTCAAAATTTCGAAGAAAATATCCCACTGTACACTCATGTTGAAGGCAAGGGCGTCGTTCCATTAGGCAAAGGTAGGCGACTGTCTTAGGGCCTAGCAGCCAGAGGGCCTCACAAAAGACAAGAATAGAACTAATATGAACATGTTTTTCATCAGTTTAGAAAAAATGGACCAACTTAAAAACACCCCTCTTTTTGTTACAATGACAAAATTTCAATCTTGATTCATGTGGTAGTGCATAGTGAGCCATTCCACTTAACTTATAGCACAATATTGCCTCTTGACTTTAACCTTTTTTCTTGCCATAGCCCCATTTTCTGCAAGAGATGTCAAGAAAGTTACGCAAAGCCACCCAAGTGATGCAGAAAAAAGAAAATAGAAGTTTTGCTGTCAACTTTTGCTAGCGCTGCTGCTAGTAATATTACCACTGCCTCCAAGCTCAGCCTCAACTTGAAGGTAATTTATAGAAAGGATGAATTGAAAAGGATGTATGTATGTTGGGATTCAGGGGCCCCATGCTTGCCTTTTGCCTATGGCCCTCAAATCACTAAGTCCGCCCCCGGTTGAAGGATCCCATTGATAATTGGTCAGTCCAGAGCTGAAGCCTGCACAGGACAGGTCTAAGTTGTTGTACGGTCTAAATTGTTGATAACAACTTTGAAATATTTTTTTTATGCCACTGTAACCTGCAGCAGTGATACTAAACCTTTTTCATATCAAGGACCCCTAATGTAGTCCACATTAGGGCCAAGGACCCCCATTTGACCCAAATCTGAAAATATTTTTATTGTTAGATATGATTTTGCAGAATTCCATGACTATCAGTATTGTAGGTAGAGAGATAACAGTGAAACTATGATCAAAATAGTCATTCTTCTACATTCTCTAATGGTGTTAACTTCTTGTAAATGAAATAATGGTGAAGTTTAACAATTCATCATTTTGCTGGGGACCCCCTGGTGGTCCCCGGACCCCATGTTGAGAACCACTGACCTACAGTACATTGCCTGCATTCGCCAGTTTCTCTAACTGAAAAAGCTTTGTTGGAAAAGTGCGAGAAGGTTCTGGCCGACTGGAAATTAGAGGCCATCACGGCTTTGCGTTTCACTGCACCCGGCATTTAGGACTGGAGCTGCCACTTGGAGCTGTGATAGGCACTTGCACACCAGAGCAATTTCAAACCAGATGAGACGTTTGACAAGTGGCGCGGCGACCATGTGAGGTCTAACCCAAATCGGAAAAAAACCGAGCTCGTCTGGCGATGAGGTTTTCAAAATACTAAACTCCCATGTGCCTCTTATTTAGCGGGCGATCTGTGACGTCAAATTCAGCCGACCTGCGCAAAGGCCACACAGGTATATAATGAGCAAGTTAACGCAGAGAAAAACACAGACCCTTTTTATTTACAGTATGTGTGTGATTTGCATATCCAGTGATTCTTGTATTACTTGGATGTGTTTTGGAGTCGGGGGTGTTTGTGTTGGGGAATACAACATATTCAAAGTGTTTTGGAGTCTGGATTTGACTCGTAAACTCATTTTGCCTCAGGTTTCATTTCACATGCGTGGATTTAATCTCGTGTGATCTTGCTTATTTAATATTGTTTAATCTTGTTTATTCTGTTTAATTGTATGATTTATGTGAATGAATGGCTCATTTACCTCTGTGTGACAAGGCAGAAGTCTGGGATCCTAACCTGTTGGCTCCTTTAATCTTTTTCCCTGCTTGGACTAAAAAAAAAAATAAAAAAAAATCCTCAGCGTGGTGGCAGTTACGTTTACAGTCAGGAGCTAATTCAATAAAGCTCTTTTTTCACCCGGTATGCTTCAACACCGGAGCCTCAAAGCAGAGAGGAAAGGAGACAGTAACCCAAGTGCTATGAAAGGGCGTCTGACTCGCCACATTAGAGGCAAATTCAGGCCTCTGTCAAGCAGCGTTAAGAGCTGCTCTCATAAACTTCTCATGTCACATACTATAAACTTGGCTGTGAACGTATCGCCCCATAACCTCTGGGCGAACTCTTCCTCCGTATTCTAATTCAAAAGGTCAAAGATAGTCACAGACAGAATGGTCAGTTTTCTTCCAGAGACATTATGTTATTTTATCTGACTGGCACACACTGAATCACTTGTCTGCGATCAGTTTTCCCCACCCAGATCTTGACGTTAACCATTTATAGCCTAAAACCCCAAACATGCCTCGAACGAGCATGTGAGGTCATCTCCGATTGCAAATCATGGCCAGTGTGGCAGGCTGGGGTGGGGCTGGGAGTCACCATGAGTGGCTTGATGAACAAGAAGGTGGGACCTGAACCCTATTAACCCTCTCCTATGTAAACCCCTTTTTTTTCTTTGAGACCATGAGCTGTGATGTTGCCATGCTAAAGACCAAGTAAACAACTGGACATGACTGTGAAATGAGCACAAAGTCTTAATTTGCAAATAACATGCTAGAAACAGACTCGACTAGAAACAGGAAGTAGTTTGACATGAAATAGTGTGGTGGAAAGTAAGAGTCCAGAGGTTGGAGTGGTGGATGGATATAAACATTTTCCTGTAACTCAGATGACCTGGGTTCAGTAAGTTTTAATTTTCAGTGAAAGTTTTGCATTTTTAACCATGACCGAAAACCTTACCCAAACCTTAACCAAATTGTTTTAATTGCCTAACCTTAACCAGTTACTTAACCGTTAGCTAACATTTTCATGTGATGAACACGTGAAAATGGCATGTCTAATTTGTAGCTATTCCCTTACAAAAAAGTAGTAAACTTGAAGTGTATTTTTAAAGTCCTACTTCAGTATAAGAAATGTACTAGCTACGGCAAACTACCCAACAAACAAGCCCCTGTGGGGCCACTGTGGGGTTTTTGTGGCCAGTGTGGACTGGGGCTTGCAACACCTTTCCTAGGTGTGGGAAAAAGCACATACTGACTTTCTGTGATGGTATTATTAAAACTGGCTATGCACAATCTGCATTTTGACATGACTCAGAGACATTTGAGTTTCTGGATGTAAAAGATTTTAAGATGAACACCAATGACATCGTTTCCTTTTTTTTTTTTTTTAACCAGCAAGTGAAATATCAAAACTTTATTTTTTATTTTCGTTTTTTATTTAATTAATTAATTTATATTACTGTGAATAGGTACTATTTTTTTTTTTTTTTTAAATCGTTCAAATCACTAATCGTTAGCTAACCCGCGAAAGTTAGCAATCGCCGCTGGCTAGTTAGCTGCTAAGTTCGATTTGGGCTTCAATAAATACCAACAGTCCTATCCAAAATTGTTTGTGAGAATTCAGGGGAATGTATTGCAACTGAAAGTATTGATTTATAATTGCATTAATCATTTATCATGTTCAAAGCATTAAGCTATGTAGCTAGCTAGATAAATAAGCTAACACCCACTGCTAGGCGAACTGACAAGCTTTCAAATCAAATTTGGTATTAATTCACACATTTACAAACAGTGCTGTAGCTGGCTAGCTAGATATAGATGTTGGGGCCCTAGTGGGCAGCCCATGCAGCTTTGGGCTTGGTGTGGCCTGCCCACTAGGGCATATTGGAATATTGGTACTGGTAATGCTTAGTATCAATTTTGTACTTGATGGGACAGCCCATTTAACTTAATTTCTGCATACCTTTAGTATACCTGAGGTTGACTCACACAAATACTAAAAGTGTACTAACGTATACTTCTTGGTAAACTGCAAGTACACACTTCTCTTACGTGGCTGCTCCATCAGGCACCTGAACAATGCAACATGGCTGCTCATCATTGTAATCAATGAAAGCGTGCGACACACAACGTAGATATGCTGCGCAAATGGAGCATTCCTAATTTAGCTTTGGCGTCATACTCATTAATTTTCTTTACCTGCTGTAAACAGAGCATTTGGATGTAGCATTAGCATTGGATTGGAGATGCAGTATTTGTCTCTAGCATTAGCATTGGGTTGGAGGTACGTATTAGCCAGGGAGGGGCATAGGACATTTCTGTGCCTAGCCAGGCCTGACGCCTTAACCAGGCTTTTACAGTAGGAAGGAGTGAAGCACGCCGAGGTTTACCGCCATGCTGGGATCACCAGTTTAATGGAGGCTCGCCTGGGCCTGCGTTCAAACCCTGCATCTCTTGGCTCCCGTCCGGCAGCTGGGGTATACTGGGGAGCGTTCCCATGGAAAAGCTGTTAAACTGGCCACGGTAGCGAGGATGAGGAACGAGTTTCCATCAGGTTCTAACCAGCTATGGAGATTCACATATTGCACTGCTATAGCCCTGTAAATTGTGATGCAGCAGGCATTTAGTGGGCAGTTAGAATTTGGTCTACATTGTTTTGTTCTGTCTTTTTTTCCATTCCAGAGGCTACAGGTGTGTGTCATTGTCATGTCTGTTTCCCCCTGATGTTTGAGCTGACCTATGAGGGGTCTGAGCGAGCTTGTTTTTGCATCGTCTCTGTGTTGCTATGCAAACTGACTTTTCCGTTGGCTGGGTTTTACCAGTCGTCCTTAAAGACAAGCCTGGTCCTGATTGTTCCGGATCGTACGGCGGAATCAAATTAGGGACTGGTAATGGCCATAAAGTCCATGTCTGAGGCATTATACTCAAGGGCGTGGGCCCGCCTCACATTTCCCATCCGCATTTCCTTTCGTCCCTGTTTCGGAGCGGGATTGTCAGCTTTTTTTCATTACCAGCTAATCTGGAGGATTTGTAACTAAAACAACAAACAGATAAAAAAAGACTGAAATCAATGGGAGAGAGTGATGTTCCACAAATCAAGTGCATGTTCATAATTGGCCAACTCATACATCATGCGCATTCTTCCATGAGTGGGCCCCATGCTTTGCAGTTGTTTATAAAGTGCAATAATGTCCCATAACAGCACTGTGATTCCAGGTACACGTTCTGCTCTGTTCTGTTCTTTTTTTTTAGGTTTTCTTTTACTTTTTTTTTTTTTTAGAGACGAGATACGGGAATCCCAGAGGGCTTAGCCACTTCAAAGAGTCTGTAACTAAACTCCCAATGTTCTCTGCATTCACTTGCTTTTCTTATAATAACTGTGGTTATAGACACTTGACAGATGATCTTTATCACAATCTGGGAGCATTATAAACTACTTAAATGTGTAAACAGTAGCCACCATACGCTGGCTGTTTAACTGTTGACTGTGGCTGTTGTTTGGTTAGCTTTATCCTCATTTACCCTCTCCAGTGGGGAATTATTGTTTGCTCCAAATATAGATTATTAAAAAGAGCCAGCAACCAATTTTGAAAAGCTCCCAGACTCCTACTTGTGAAATATTGGAGGCACTCATGTTATTTTTTTCTTCTCTAGCAGACCCCTAGGCTTTGAAATTAGATTGTGGCTTTTGTCTGGCACAGCGATAGCAGGTAGATATCAATCTTGTGTTTCTGAAAGTGTATGCCACAGCTCTGTGCTTGGCTTTTGATGTGTAAGATCAGCCCTGTAATGATTACCTCGTTGCTCAACACCTATCCATCAAGTTTCGGTTCTCGCGTATTGTGACTTGCAGAATTCACTTGGAAATATGTAAATGCAAATGCCTTAACCGATACAATCTCTGTTTACTTTGCTACAGCTGAGTCAGTATTTACCAATCTCTGCTCTGATTGCCCAGTTTACATGCCTTCCTAAAGGCATTACAGCACCAGCATTGTGCCAAAGCTTATGCTGCAGTCAGTCTAATGATCATTCTTCCAGATGCCTCCAAGACATTACACGTATCACTCAATAAGAGATTCACACAGTAACAGGGAGGGAGGACCCTTCTCAAAGCTTCATTGTTTATGGTTGGAAATTATTGAGTGAGATATTTATTTGACTTTATTAGTTTATTTGACAGGGAAAGTGTCAGAGTTAGACAAAAAGGCTAGTTTCCATCTGTAGTCCCTGGCCAGATGTCATTAACGCCTTCCTTGGATTAAAAACAAATATTAAAACGCAATCAGAGGACAAGATGACATGAAGTGTTGGTATCGGTCACAGCACAGCACTTAAGAAGATAAGTCATAAGTACAAAGGCATGCTGCACATTAGTGAAAAGCCACAGGACATTTACTAAGCACCCAGACCTTGATTAGTAGGAAACAGTATGTACAAACAGTTAGCAAAGACACGGATAGACAAGTTAAAAGACAAAGTGTTAAATGAGAACAGACTCAGATGGGAGGTGCTCACTTAATAACCCCAATTACATACCTGCCCTCTCCTTTATAAGCCACTTTTCTACATAGGCATTTAACCTAAATAGCAAAAGGGATGGTAAAATTAGATCTTCTTTGTTGGTAAATGTGGCTCCAGGTCTTATTAAAGATACATAAATCATAACCTGTTACAGGATAAACCTGTGGATATGAGTGGAGTAAGTTGTCATAATTTATTGCAATTCACAGAGTAATTACCCTATATATCTATTGGCAGCAAAGCTGATGCCTAGTGTGTGTTCATATTGTGTGAAATGGTACTGAAGCACTCTGAGGAAAGTTCATTTGGATTCTGTTTCGATTTCCCACATATATTAGCAGAATTTACATAAAGGGTAAGACGAGACCGCGTCTGCGTTCCCTATTTTTGTTTCAGAGTGACATTGAGCTATGCCACATATTAAAAAGACATTATCTTTTTCTATCCAAACACACTCCTACTACGATACATTGTTTTTCTTATTCCTTCACCTAGTTCACATCTGAACGCCGATTCCACCCTTACGTTCTGAGAATGTGTCTTTCTCATCAATGAGATGTGGTATTAATCTGCGGTGACCGCATGCGGTTTGATAAATTCTTTTTTGCATGTTCATCTGCTCCATGAGTCACAACGTTTTTTTGGGGACATGACGATCTCATTCTTGGTTTAATAAAAAAAGAAACATCACTCTGCTGGCTTCAGAGTATGTTTACATTTTAGACATGTAGCTTACAGTCTCATCCAGTGAGTGAGTGTGCAGGTAAGGGTTTCAGTTGCCTTGCTCGAGGGCATTTTTCCAGGACGCACGGCTGTTATTGCGATTGAACTCGTGTCCTTTCCGTGATTGGACGCTCGCTCTAACCACCGGGCCACCCTGCCGCCCTGCACCAACGTTATTAGGTTCTCCAGGGAAGTCATATACTTGCGGAACGGAAGGGAGACCTTTCAGCGGCCGGGCGAGTGGGCGGCTGTAAAAAGCGAGAGTCCTTCGCTTTACAAGACCTGAAGCTGCCCTCACATCTGGGAGGAGCTTTCCCCCAAATTATTGCCGTCATTTGTCACTACACTAGCAGCTGGCAGCGGGGCTGGGAAGTGGACGTTTGTTTCCTAAAACAGCGCAGCACCGGACGGCGGGGTCAAGCACCGGAGCGTTCCTTTGGCAGTTTTGGTGACGCCGGTGACAGCGCTGCTCCTCTGTGAGCTAATACCCTGAGCTAATATTAGCTTACCTTACCTCACAGCTGAACTGGCCAGCGAGGGATGTTAGCTCTTTTCTTGAATTGAAGTTAGGATCAGGCTCGTCTGTAGCGGTTAGAGAGACTGTCCTGTAACCAAAAGGTCACAGGTTTGATCCCTGCAACAGAACCATGTGTCCTGTCAGAGTGTCCCTTGAGCAAGACACTGAACCCCTACCTGCTCACTCATTGCACTGGATAACAAAAAATTGTCCTGGTAGTTCAGTTGGCTAAAGCGAATAAACCATAATAATAACTTTTTTTATAGCACCTTTCTAAAAATGGTTTACAAAGTGCTTTACAGACCAGCATAAAATCAAACAAGACAAAACAGCGGCAATACAACAACAGTAAATGGAAGCAATGACAACTGTAAGAACAGTATAAAAAAAATAAAATCCAGCCGGGGACCTTTGTCACATGTCATCCCCGCCTCCCTATCTATCTCTTTGTTATTAAAGTTTTTATTTATTTATTTAAATATACACAAACAGACAGTATTATTACCTTTATCTATAAAACATCCAAAGGCCCATGGGAAATGCACATATTTAGAACAACCAAAATAAACATTTAGCAGTTATAGCAATACAACCAGATCATCACCGTGTCCCAGCAATACTATGAGCGAAAAAGCGGTCCCATGACCTCTTAAAGTTCTCACCTTCATCATTGACTCTAGCTAACATGTGTTCATATGATACTATTTCTAACATAGATTCTATCCATTTTTTAAGATCTGGAGAGGATGTCTCCCTATCTATCTCTACTGTCAACTATCCAAAATAAAGGCAAAATGCCCCAAAACAATTATCTTTAAAAAACAAACAAACTAAGTCTTCAAAGTTCAAATAGTTGTTCCAGTGAAAATTCTTTCTTTTTCAAAGTGTTACAGTTAATTTTGGAGATACATAGCATGATTGTACTGCTGATGACTTGTGAGTGTGAGTAGCGCTCAGACAGTTTGGCCCGCGTACAGAAACCCGACCTCCACAACCTCCGCTGCCGAGAAGCTGTACTATCTCGTAGCTTCTGCCTCGCAGCTACAAACGTCCCAATTAAGAAGTGAAAAAAAAGGATAATAAAAGAAATGAAAACATTACATAAAATGTTATTTTTCTCAAAGGCCAAGGACAACTCATTTGGAAATGCAGGATGTGTTTTTGGCAGCTCTTGTAAAACTTGTGTCAGCGCCGTCGCCTCAGTGATAATTTATGTTAGACTCTAGTGTTTACAATAGAGTTTCCTAAATCTCAGAGGTCGATTCAGTCAAACATACGTTTAATGTTTTCAAGGTAAACATTTATGTGGAAGCACTTTTTGACTCAGGTTCAGTGGACTGATTGCTAAAATAATACACAGTGAGCTATAATTTGAGAACTCATCCTTGCTGTTTTCATCACATTGTGCAGTCAGCCGTGGTCAGATCAGGTCATACAAAGAACATAGAGTGCAACATCGAGTACTGTGATTTTCTCGTATATAAGACAATACATTTACAATGTATTTTAGCCATTTTGCTGACAAGGTTACCTTGTATTTACCTCGTGTTTTACAATGAGTTCAAGAGCAGAATAAGCTTAAATTCCTAGATCACCAACATTACGAGAAACCAAAAGTAAGGAGTGTAAGGACACGAAATAAGACCTGAGGAGAGCTGTGACCTTACTTCACTTTTTTACCATGTTAGTGTCCCCTTCACCATATCGCAAAACATGAAAAGTACTTTTAGGAAAGTGTGGGAAGTGACACAGCAATTAGCGCCTGGATTCCTAGTAAAAGTACCTGTCAATAACCACTTGCAGCAGAGGAAATACTGCTGTCCTCATAAATATTCCCCATTGACAGGTTGGAGTCTGTGTTGTTTTAGAGTAGACACATACTACTTGAGAGCACCATTTATTAACACACTGCTGCATAAAACTGTCAGGCCTCAAACAGCGCTTTCCAGAAGCCGGGAGATTAAGGCTCCACTTACATAATCAATCTATTTATCTTGTCTGTCAGGGATATGGCTGCAGTGAGCATATGTGTTTTTGTGGCTGGGGGTGTACATGTACTGAGTGTAGCAATAGCATGCACGTGTGTGTGTGTGTGTATCTGTGTGTTTATTCTTGCATTTCTATACTTATGAGGACCAAATGTCCTCACAATGACATAAAGATGAGGAAAAACTTCCAAAGTGAGGACTTTGGGTGGTCCTCCTTTCTTTAAGGGGGTCTAGGACTTGGGTTTAGGGTTAAGGTTAGAATTAGGATCAGGTCATGGTAAGGGTTAAGGTAGGAGTTGAATGTAGTTGATGATGGTCCTGACAAGTATAGTAATAAAAACGTGTGTGTGTGTGATTTTGTGCCTGCGGTGGGCGTGTACTGTGTGTATTTTTGTGTGGTCTGGCTAATACAGTCTGTTCTGGCAGCGTTTTTGTTTATATGGCAGCATGCCTTGTGTTTGCATGCCACTTTGCATGCTTAACATACGCCTCTTAAGTGTTCACATCTATAAGTGGTTTCGAAAGAGTATTGTCATGTCTGAGTAGATCCGGTGTTTGTGCGTGTGCGCTGTTTATACGCATGAGGCCAGGGGAGCTTGTTCCAGCGCAAAGCCCCGTAAGCCTTAACCAAAGAGATCTTGTGTGGCCGCGGCAGCGAAGCGCTGTGTCAGCCGAGGTCCGCCAAACTGCTCTTGGCGGCCGGCCATGTTCTCCGAGGCTCCTGCTGCCTCTGCCGTGTTGTCTCCTGCCCCGCTGTATCCTCCCTGAGGGAGATCCTCCTCCTCTCCTCTCCTCTTCCTCTCTCTCTCTGACTGACAGACCCTCAGGCGGCTCATTTCTTAACATTCTGCAACATCATCATTGTTCAGTGTCAAAACTGCTCAAACACCACCAACCCCTCCCTGCAGATTGGCGTTTTAGTTATACAAACATTTCTCAGAGGCAGAGCTGCTCTTGAGGCAGAAATAATCTCATTGATTGAGTTAAACCTCAATGGATAGAGCCAGAGAACCACAGTTTTTCTGGCTAAGTAACGCATGAAGCCAAGTGAAAAAGGCAAGAGGTAAGAGAGGAGGAAGCTAATATTAGGCTATGAAGCATAGCGCTCTGCTACTAACTAAAAAAGGCAATCTAGCCATACTAAGTTATCTATGTTAGCTAGTTAGCCTAGCTGACCTTACAAGTTCAAACTAGCCACACTAGCCTATAGCTATCTAGGTAAGCTAGTTAGCTAGCTGCTGACCTTCCAAGATCATGAATGCCATGGTCATGAATGAATGAAAAAACAAGTCAATGGCAGTCATATTTTCTATTTTTATTTTGACCAGAGCTCCTTCTTTGCCATTAAAGTTTGCCAGTTAGCTAGTGGTTCTTTGGCTCCGCCCATTGAGGTTTAACTCAATCAATAAAAACGATAAACCGATAAAAGCATTAGAGTGAGTACAGAGGAAGATATTGGAGAGGGGGGTATGATTCAGTGTATTATAGCTATCCTTTAGAAAATTAGGGGCCATTGGCTGTGTCCTTACGTTTGAACTCCTATTTTCTGGTACCAATCCCCAATACTGTCAATGTCATTGTCACTTAGCAGCAATTTTCCATCATTTTCGCTCATTTGCAGTCATTTGGTCAACTCTATGGACAGGGAACACTCAGCAAAGAAAAACAGCAAAAGTTTTGATCTGGCTTTGATGTGCTGGAACACTTGATGAGGAGAGGCTCTTGTGAGAGCGACCGAGGGTTAGAGGGAACACTGTTGGAGACCTGGGCTCATCCTGTGTGATCTGTTTGGAGAGTCATCTGAGGTAGACCATTTGTTCTGGGTGGGGATGTTGATTTGAACTAAATAAAGGGCTGGAAACCCAATAGGGGTGCCTTGAGTAGGAAGAAACACCCGAAAGGCGTCTGACTAGCGCAATTTGGCGCAGAATAAAAGGCTTGGTGTCATTAAAAGCGAGACTATTAGTTTAGATAATGTATTTTTGGACTGCTCTGCATAAACAGCAATCTGAAGAGCATTGTTAAAGAGGAAATTATCATTGCCAGAGTTTGGATTGATATCAGCGCATAGCGGGTGAAGGAGTTCACTGCACAGTTTGTCTCTATAACGATGTCCTTTAGCAGATGAACACATGTATCGTCGGTGCTTTGACTTGCCACAGAAATTTCATTTATTGCAATTGCTGAAAGAGGCAGAAACAGATTGGCATCCATGAAACCAGCCCAAGTGTGTGGTGTGTGTGTGTGTGTGTGTGTGTGTGTGTTAGAATACAACGCTTGAAGAGGTTTTAAAATGATAACTGAAAAAAGGAAAGAAGAAAGACACACTGTTCAGATGAAACAAACAAACCCCAAGGGACTTATAAAAACATCTCACTCCAAAAGAAAAAAAAAAGAGTATAAAATTAAGATGGCACACATAGACAGAGAGACAGACATCTCTAAAACTCTATATCCATATTAGGGGAAAATCACTTCTTAAAGTGATCTTGCTCGCTCAGTGATTTATCATTCACTATATTTAAAATGTAGAAGACACGGTCAGTGCATGTGTTACCGTTTTCTCAACCAAGGACTTTAGTTACTTTAAGCAAGGAACATGGTAAGTGTTAGAGGAGAGAGTAAGTTCAAATGGTGGATATCTAATTTTGGAACAAATCTCTTCACATATTCTTCGAAGTGCGAGAGTGGAAATTCGATCACCATCGTTTTTCCACAAAAACAAAATCAAACAAATACGGAGGGGGGATCTGAGGGCATGGTGGCGTTCTTTTCAGCTGAGGAGTCGAGGCGTGAGTCAAACAGACCAATTAGACCAGAGAGCATCAAAACAAACTTTCTATTTCACCAGCTGATTCTGTTTAGCACTTTGCGGCGGGGAGTTGAAAGATAGGCTTGGATATAGGAAAAAGACCTTCTCTCCCAGTCGTAAAGAAGTAACTTCCTTCCTAGCGGTTTGTTTGTAGTCAGTTACTGGGTCTTAATTACCTTTAATTTTTCCTGGCCTTTTCCATTTCTTTTTTCTTTGAGAGGAGAATGTGTGAGGTGTGTTTAGCTCACCTCAATAACCAAAAATTACCTAACAAAACTGCTGGGGATCGGGTAATGGAGACTACCTGAGCTGTAGATGTGGCCTTTAGGTAAGAGCTTAGGCACTCATGCTCCTGCTGTTTTTAAAATGAGTCACAGTAAATCTGGTTATCTTTAATGAGGGTGCCACATTTTCCTGTTTGTAGGATACACATCCTTATAAACTTCTGCGTCCATATTCCGAGAATGGTAATTTGGTAATTTTCCATACTCATTTGAGTGAACAGAAACAGCAACAATTTAGGCAACGAGGTAAGAATCTCACAAAATCTCTAAGGTGTTGCCTGCTGGAGGGGAACAGGGATCAGAAAATAAAAAGACAAAATCCCAGAGTTTGTTGTCAAAGAATATCACAATGCATAGCAATGTGTAACCATATATAGCACACGTGCACGCATACATGCACTGATTACCTCACCATGGTATTTAGAGAAAAAAAGACACTCTACTCTGAGAACAGAGAACAAATGAACAGAGTGTGTTATTCATATAAAAAAACCCCACAGTATTCATTTTATTTCTTACAAATGGCAGTTACAGTTATTGCTGTTCTACGTCATGAGGCATCCTCCTCCTCCACCAAACAATATTGCAAATTGAACGCTGGATGGATGATTTTCTTACACGAGATGTAATCAGTGAGTGAGAGAGAGAGAGTGAACAATTCAATTAAAATCGATTCAGTTCAGACACATTAGAAATGACAAAAGAAGTCCATGGCATACATAACATCAAAGGCAACAGCAGCAAAAAACAATTCTAAAGACAATAGTCGATCGAATAGCTGATCAGGTATTGAATGATAGTTAGATAGTTGGAGCCACTTTGCTGCAGGCCTCATTGCTGATAAAATTCTGCACTTCTGGTTTTACAAATAAAGGGTGGATATAATTTAAAACAAGCAAAGAAAGACAAACTGGGGCAAAAGGCTCAAAACTTCCAAAACTGGAAGGATAGCTGGATTTAAAACAAACAAACAAACAAACAAACAAACAAACAAACGTGAATGTACTATGTCTTTATGTTGTTTTTTATTTATGTTGTCACAAGTGGTGGTTGTGGCCGGTGAAGGCGATTGCTCTGTGGGTCCAAAAGTTGAATATTTGCTACTAACTTTGTTTGGCGACAAAACAGTTGGATTATGGCGCATGAGCTGTTTGGAGAAAGTGGATGGACATTTTATGCTATTTTGGATTCCGTCATTATCTTCAATAGTTTGGGAGAAGACACAGGGGCTTAACTCACTTTGTGTTTGGTGACCATACAAACTTCAATGGAGTTTCAGCTGACATGGGTGTGAGCAGATAATGACTGAATTTTCATTTTGGGGTGAACTATTCCTTTAAGTCCCGATTTCACAAAACGATGCAGGTAACAGCTATAGATAACTACGGACGGTGTTATATTTACACGGGTTTTCAACGGTTGCGCTCCCTTCTAACAGCTCATGTTGAATTGATTGAGGAGGACTGACTATAAACGTCATGTGATCTCCAATTCAGGAAAGAGACTATTTTAGGAAAGGAAAAGCTCGAGCGCCTCTGCACTTCAGCACGTATGCAGTCACCGCCCTCTGGATGAACGGGCCAGCCTGCATCACTTGACTTGACTCAGTGTTTTGTCGCGAGGAAATCGGTGTCTCTGGTCCCGCCCTCCTCGGTCAACCACAAACCTTGAGGCAGGAAAACGTCCCCTTAGGACAGCAGGAAAAAGCTCATCAAACTGCTCTTAACATCTTTGGAAACTGTTTCTCAGACAGTGATATTAGACCGATCCGACTTCAGAGTCATCCGGCACACAACCGTCCGGCCCAGACAGCTACGGCGCTCGTTCTGCAGTGAAGACATGGCTGCGTCAGGTTCAAATCATCCGCTGTGACACTAACCATACTTGGCACTATGACTTCAGTCAAATTGGTGTGACTACCACAGGGTCTAGCCACAAAGAGCCTACCCCGACTGGCATGAGCTTAATCGCTACCATATGTGTGTAATCACAGAACGTGTAACTGCACTCTGGTTTCATGAGCATATGGTTATGACAGCGGTGATGATATAACACGCTGAAAGAAATGCACTTCATTTGGTTTTTTATGTCTGTCTGTGCTCATCTGGTTCGAAGTTAAAGTGGTGATCCACAAGTTGGTGTTTCTGCACTGCACTTCCCAGAGATCACCTGTCAATCAAACAGTGTGGGTGGGACTCTGACGTCTTTTTCCTTGGATTTTCTGTTGGTGAAGTTTGAGTTTCTGTAGGTGGCGCTCTTTTCTTTGTCTGATCGCTGCTCATGCTAACTACCCAGTTCTTCTTCTTCTGTTTATTCCAAACAAATTGGAAATGTAAAACGCATCCCTTCCTGTGTGTGTTCCCAGGAAAGACGTACCAGACACCTTGTGTTTAGAACAGCAAATGTTGAAGCTTTTCCTGAACTGGCTATAGGCTGAATCACTATTTGGAGTGTTATATCAATCAGAGATAGAAAGTAGGAAAACATTTATTTATTTGAAAATGACACATTATTACTTTAACCAAGGCTCCAATCCTATTACAGACCCACTAAAGAGAAATGAGAATACAATGCAGAAAACTGGAGGCCGGCTGAGAATTGACATGGCATTATTGGAGTTACAGGAAGCTTTGAGTTCCTCGGTAATCAAAGCAGAGTCATTCACACTGATTTCTAAATGCTTACAATTACCACAGGTCTGAAAGATGAAGCTTAAATGATGAATGTGCACAGTTGTTTGTGCTTTCAGGAAGCTATTATCACTATCAAAGCCTATCAATCTTTCTTTTAACACTTAGCACCCAATCAAAGTCAAATCAAACCGATTTACATGGCGACGCTCTGCACATCCTTCAGGCAAAGAAAAGTAAAAGATCAGTCTGTCACCTGTCTGATTTAAAAAAAAAAAAGCTGAGTCAAGATCTTTTTAATTGTAGCATGCACAGTGTACAAATCCCTTGGCATTGATCAACTTTTCCTCCCGCTGGATTCCCCAGCTCCCTTTCGAGGTGGTCCCCGCTCCCTGCTCACAGATGGAGACTACCCCCCGACACACACACACACACACACACACACCTCCCTTGTTGTTCTGTTCAGACGGCTCTGCTTTGTATCAGCTCGGTTTTCCATATACCTGTTTTTGTGGTACTTGACGTGCAGCTGTGTTGCCCTCTCTGGACCTGGTACAGTGTGGCTCTGTGCTAATGTGCTTCAGAGAGCTGTGATCAACTCCAATTATGCTGCATGTGTTCAAGCCAACCCCTCTCCCCCCCCAACACACACACACACACACACACACACACACACAGCCTCCCACCACAGCATCGTGTATCGGTAATACCACCACTACATGGAGTAGGGTGTGGGGTATATGTGTGTGTGTGTGTGTGTGTGTGAGGTGCGTGTGTGTGGGGGGGATCATGCTAGGACCCATGTCTTCAGCAGAGACTGAAGAGAGCCTCATTCAACAATAATGTCACAATAGAGACAAGAAGACTAGCTAATTAGAGCAGAGATCCTGCAGAAACGTCTGGTGAAGAGATAATATATCACTATGCAAAACACTGGAATAATAATGCTATAATATAATAATAATAATACTGCTTTGTCATTTGCTTTTTGGCTAGAAAACGAAATGTCTTGCGATGCCAGTTGCTCGCTCATAGCACTGTCCTGTGTTGTTGAGCAGCTGAAAATGCAAGTAGGTTGGGGGTAGGTGGGTGTGTGTGTGTGTGTGTGTGTGTGTGTGTGGGGGGGGGGGGGGGTGTCTTGAAATGCCAATGAATGGGAAGTGTGTGTTCCAAAACAGAATAAGAAAATGAGTTTTGAAAGCCAGAAATGTCAGCACCTGGCAAAGTAATTGGTGAGTCACTGGTACTGATGAATAACACTATCAAACTCCTGCAGATAATATTATCATTTTGTGCCATGGGGCCAGTCAAATCTTATTTACTGCCCCTTTAAGGCATCCTCACACTCCATTAGAGGAGTTTCATTTCAAAATGAGATATCCACCTCTTGAAAAAGTGACATCAACCATGCAAAGTGATTACTGGCATGAATGCAAAGCACATAATGGGTTAGTATTAAAGCTATTAGTCAAAATAAGACATTTGATTGCAAAATAGTTCGATTTTGAGGCTAGAATCACATTTGTTTCTGAAATATGACTTGGGTAGCAACGTTTTTCCAAAATGGATATCTGGTGGTTTGGGACAAAATCATTAATTTTCATCAGAATCATCTCTATCATCTCTGGAAGGCACCTCTCTGCATGTGCAGTGTCACTGATGCCAGCACAGAATGAGATCACAAAACATAAAAAACAATCTCAGAAGCTTTTGCCTTTCTTGAATTAAGGTCTTTGCCAGTGTGTAATGGAACGATACCTAGGCTGATATGTAGGAAGATATTTGTATCTGGAACACTTGGTTGTTGGAGTGGGTGATGCTCTTGATTACAAACCATTCCACAATCATAAAAGCAGGAATTCCTGCCACCAAATGCTGCACCGAGGAATAAATTGAGTAAAGATAAACCTTAGAAATATATGGGATGGTGGGCAAACTTTTGAAGGGAAGGAACAATGTAAGAGGGATTTATGTTTTATCTCCTGTCCAGCCGGGCTGCAGCACCTCCAGCAGTGTGTGCTGAGCGAACACAATGTGTCACTGCATCATGTGATGAGTCTCTCTGGAGTCTTAAAGTCCCGAAATCTGAAAAACACATAATATAAGGCTAAGAAATATTCTCTAGGTGGTTTAACAGTGTGAGATGAAATGAAAAGGTGCGTTTTGATGTAGAAAAAATCTGTTCATGACCAGCACCTGCTTTACTGTTAATGCAAACTGCGTCACAGAAGGTTGTGAGGAAATGACATATTTCTCTTCCCACAAACGCTGAGGGAAAATGACAACGTAAACATTTTGCTCACTCTCAGATAAGAGGGTGCTTTCCCAGTGGGAGTGGTGAGGATTTGATATGGGACACAAAGGACCTGGAGGGAGTTCCTGCCGGCTCTTGAGCGACGGGACCAGTGGAGCCAACTGGCAGCGAAATGTCACCATGAGCCGCTTCCTGTACAATAAACCCTATAGCTAAATATTCTGTCACGCTTGTCCCGTCTAAAGGTTTGGCTCATGGTGTTTCACAGGACACAGCTGTATTTGCAGAAAAAATCCAGGCTGACTCTTATCTGCTAACATGTATTTACATTATAATGATTTAGCATCCCACCAGCTTCAAACCTTATAAATAACTGATATTTCTAGTCTTGGAAACACCAAAAGGAAATGTTGGTGACAGTATTTTCTGCCCCTCATCTTTGTACCTGAATCCTTTGCATTCTGTTGAGATGTTGAGAGAAAGCATCTTTGAAGGCCATATATTTCACTTCTTTTCATAATTTAGAAACCCAAAGTTGTCATGGCATCAGGGGCTTCCGATATTTTTATCCTGGCCTTGCAGTCACCCGGGGCGTTCCTCGCCCCCCAGCTGGAGGCCCTTCAGCACAGTTTGCTGAGTAACGCCATAGTAAGAGCAACTCAGCGTGGTTTCCCTTCTCGAAAGATAACACAGAACAGGAAGAACTCACACCAAATCATTACAAATCAGGAACTTTCACAATAGGGAGGAGGTGGGGAACACAAGTGCCTCTTTTTATTCCTCCCACCCAGAAGGATGGCCTTTATCCTCGATCCGCCCCACCTTGTTTTTTGTTTCTCCCTGGCTTCGTCACATGTCTCTTTACTCAAGTTTCAAAATGTATTTTACTAGCAGTGTTGATGTCTATCAAGTGTTTTGAATAGTGTTTTCGCTCTGTGCTGTGATGCTCAACTTTGGAAAGAAATATCCATCTTATAGCTGTCTGGTACACTAGAATGCATCATTTTTCTCTCTCATTCCATTGATCTAAATGGAGACTTGACATTATATACTTGACATTAATCACCCCCATGTCTCACTTTAATCCGGTGAACTGGTAACAGGAATGGCCACTGTGTTTCCTGGACTCAGTCTTACTCATTCTTTTCTTAGCATCATGAACTTGAGGTTTTTCCCCACTCCCTTTATTTAGAGAAGCGAGTTAAAAGGAAAAGGTCTGCCGTTCCATCATCAATTATTGCAATTTTGATCTCAAAGGAGTGCACAATCATAAGGTCACTACTACTACTACATGTCAACCACAGGTCCTATGACACAGTATGAGGCTGTCACTGATAAAACACATTATGGTACAACTCAAGGAGTTGGCAATAGCACTAACACTGCCAAGGTTAGGGTTAAGGAACTGGGAACCACTGGGAACCTGCTGAAATGTATGCACGTATGGTACTGTAAGTTGTTTTGAATTGAATGTTCACCAATGCCATAAGTTAAGTTAGAGTGTGACATTTAGTCCTGGGCCATGTAGAAAAATTGGGCATGGTTTGGGCACATTACTCAATTGCATTTTTGTCCGAATAAACATTTTCTAGTCAAAATTAATCAAGTTTTCCCCCCAAAACCCCCTTTAAATTCTAATCTAACATCCAGCGTTTCTAAAGTTCTAATCGAACAAATCCATCCATTTGCAAGAAGTATTAAAAATAAAAAAAGACAAACATATGAACATTAGACTACACCAGAGACCAAACACTGTGAAGCTCAGCTTGCAATTAGCAAAGGGAAACCACAAGAATTTGTTACAGTGACAACTTCTGCTTCACATTTTCCCCCGTGGCCTCGTCGGGGTCGGCGTCTGCGTTCAGAGTCAATTTAATCCTATCAAAATAAACCTGAAAGAGCGCACAGACTTTTACAGCACCTGCAGCGTTGTAGGTACGACTCTTAACTGTTCCAGATGAGGGTTTAATTGTCTCTGCCCAACAGCCACCCATGTACAGTAAACCTGTTTCATATTCAGGCTTGTCTGCGTGTTTACAACGTCACAACGCTGAGAAAGTTATACAAATTGTCATGTACACAAACCGCATTTGAAAAGAAATAAAAATCCATATCAGCACTTTCTCCATTACAGAAATTTTGTAGGGAGAAATGAGACCCAACACTGTGAAATTGGCCAAGCAAGCCTCGGGGAAAAAAACAAAGTGAAGTATGAAACATTACAGGATATAATCCCCAAAAGTTCTATATAGGCTTCAAAACACAACGATGGGAGAGCTCAACATAAAAACAAAGTGCTTGGCATTAAAACCAATGGGCTGCATAGATATAGTCTATAAAAATGTGAATAGTAATTTCATCGGACACTCGGTCAGAATTCAACCTGTGGGTCTGCGTTTTGATGGATGAGCGCTATTACTCGCCAAGTCACTACATGTGGAAATGGGCGCAGGTATTGGAAGAAAGACATGAACTGTTCAATATAGAGGCAGTCTCTTTAATGGAATCGGAGGAAGGGGGGGGGGGGGGGCAGCTCTAACCTGCCTGTGGTGATTTTTGACTGGATGAGATAAGCTGAGGAGACATAACGTTTTTCCTCCTCTCCCCCTCTGATGAATGCAGCAAAACAGCCAATATTCACTTGGAGGCCATTCTACTTCCCCTCAGTCTGTGGCTTGACATTGAATATTGGAAAAGGGATGAAATGGAGGGTTTGCAAATCACATCATAATCATCATTATTTGATCTAAGTCACAGATGCTGCATAGTTTTTTTCTATCTTGAAACATTACAATACAGTATGGTAATCTCATACATGTAACCTATTACCAAGCCTATTCAGTAAACTCTTTACTGCTAAACAATGCCTCACCACTCTTTTACAAGAGATATATGCAGAAAGAGACAGTGGAAAACCACATGGAATCCGATTTAAAACACATTGTAGGTGGTTTGAAATGTGACCTAAATCACATCTCTGGAATTGCAACTCAGTCTGACCAATCAGATTCAAGTGGGGTTTTTCGTCACTCCCCATAACACGTATGTCACATGTTGCGAGAAGGAGAGCAGAGAACAACAAACATGGAGGAGAGAAAACCAGCGTCTGGTCAAACTAAGAGGTTTCCTCCTGAACCACCCTCCTACGTCGTTGACACAGTCTGCGTATTGCTCCGTGATGAGAAAATGGCGTCATAAAACCGGCAGAATAAGCAAAGACAAGCTAGCATGTGGCAACACCCAGAAAACACCCTTTCACGTCATATTGGAGGATCTGGAAGAACGGCGAGTTGGGATCTTGTTTCCGACAATTTTTTGCGAGTTTAATGAGGATTCAAAATCATTTTTATTCATGACTTTAAAATCAACCATTAACTGCAGCAGATATTCCTCGCTTTTTGTAAGCAGAGTTGATTGTATCAGTGTGAATATAACTGATTGTTTGGATTTTATGACCTTGGACTGCTGACATTGGTGAATTTGCTGCCATGTTTACTGCCTGTGGGAGCTTACAAAAAATTCCAACATGTCCTACTTGTAGTTACCACTAGGTGGCTCAAGTGAACTGTTTTTCCCAGTCGGCAGCCTGTATTTACGGTAAATCTGACTTGACGTGAATGTGGCATAACTCGTCATGCGCCGAGTTGTTGCTATGACAGCCAGTGTTGTAATATGAATAAAAATCACGTTGCACGCTCCTTTCTTTTAGTTACCAAACGTTTTTAGCTACATGGCCTTCGTCAAGGCCGTTATTTACGTTTGGTGGAATCAGTAAAACACAAAACTAAAAGAAAAGAAGGTGTGACTTGATTTCTCTTCATCATGTCTGCACCTCGCTGGGTGTGCGTTCTTCCTATTGAAGTTTAGCCAGTGTTGCAACCGTCTAAACACACAAATCCAATCTGGTCACTTGTGAATTACAGTGTGAACAATCAGCCGTAAAGATCAGATTTGAAATCAGATTCGCCTGCTGTCCGAACTTTATCAATAACAGGTAATTGTGATAAAAGCATCTATAAATTGTTCTACAGTATAAAAACTTCCAATTAGAGATATTATTTTCACTCTTTAGAAAAGAGGGGGGTTAAAAAAGAGGCGGGGGGGTCTCAGTTGACTGGTGAATTAGCTGGAAATTTCTATTGCTTATTTTGGCGGAGGACCACTTCCTCCAGCCGTGTGTGCTGCGTCCCAGGTGTGCTGTTCTCGACCTCAGAGCTCCGTGTTAAAACACATGCGGCAGACCGCACTGGGCAATAGTCACCAGCCACTTAAAACTTCACTCAGACTCACTGCTAACTATTTGGTAACTATTTGGTTTTTCCCTCCTCTCATTTGTTCAGAGGGAATATTGTCTAACTGATGTAAAATATTTGTTGGTGTTCCCATTAACACTGAAGTGCACTGATAGTTTAAAGTCTTAGTTCTCATACCCTCTCATGTCAAGAACCAGCAGTCATCTGTATGAAAACTTAGCTTTCATGTCATTTTTTAGAGCCATAAAATCAACTTGCATTATTTATATCGCTCACCTTAGGTCTTATCTCTTTTTCTAGCTCTTCTCTCTTAGATGATCATTATTGGGAGACAGGAATACTTTTTACTACCGGTTGCCTCAAATGATTGGTGATCTATGAATTGAAGCTCATTTTGCTGTTGCATACACTAACTCACTGAATGAGTGGATAAGAGCATCAGCTAAATGCCCTAAAATGCACAATACACAATATAAAGTATGACATCCTGAGGCCTCACAACTGCGGTTAAGCATATCCCCCCCACAAAAAATTCCATGTATGTTTTAATGCTTATTATGCAACCAATCAAAGTTTAGGGTCTGATCAGATTTTCCTTTCAGAAGGCATGTGCTTTAGCTCTAGACTTTTTGTCATCTCTAGTCGGAGACTAAAACACAGGACTTGTGTCGCCAATGGACACTCCCATTGTAATATGAAATCCAGATTTCCATTATACATGGGGCAAGTTAATTGGCGTTAACCCTGGTCACTCGAAGTCGAGATTTGTTCTGCCTGTTGGTGTAATGTGCTCCACTGGGAACGAGCCAAGAGTGGAGGCAGAAGTTCCTATAGATCTCAGACAGAGAGGCAGGTCCAAGCAAGGAAAAGACAAAATAAAAGGTGGGGGGCTTACACAGCTAGAAGATCATCAGTGAACCAAATCTAAACATCTATTTCGTCATGATGTTGACATTTGCATTCTTGGCTGTCTCCGCTGTCAAGAGACTTTGAAACAGCAAGAACGTTATAATGTTAACAGAACTTTATGATGTTAAAAAGAGCGACTGGTAGCATCACTAGCAGGTTAGCTTTACCCCGCAAGTGTGGATGGCTCATATGTGTCTATAGGCCTTAAACCGACCCCCCACTGTGATGCTAAGTACTGTCTGGCAACCGCATTCTCCGTGGTGATGCTTTGAATAGTCTATAAGTTGCAACTTGCCTTGAAGGTACACCTCAAAATATTTTTCCGAAGTGTCATCATTGTCACTGTTTACATTCATAAAAGTATGGCGAACCAGAACTCTATGAACTATGGCCATTGTTGTTGGCTCAAAGCGATCGGACGTGTCTAAACTGATCATCCGAATAAGGATTGTGTACCATTATTTAGGAGCATTGATGAAGGAAAACAATGCCTCAGACCCAAACAGCACGTCTCTGTTTATGGTTACCATTCCTGCCATCTACTGAGTAACTAATGACTCACCAATGTGGCTCACGATGTGGCGTACTTCTACAGCAAACGTAAACTTATGAGATAATCAAACCTCCGGCTCACCATGGAACCAATTGGGAGGTGTGGCTTTGGGTAGACCTACTTTGTTTTGGAATCGCAGATAGTCATTTGTATCATCTTCCTTTGGCTCTTGTCGACCGCCAAAACATGGCAGACGTCCGTAATGTAAAACAGACCCAGGCTCTCCCCATGCCGACCTTTCCAGGAATTCCCCTCGAAGCTTCCGTTCCTGTCTCTTGTTGTTGATGCGATGGGAAGAGGAGAGATGGCCAGCTGCCTGGGCAGCACAGGCAAGCAAGTTCCAGTTCATGAAGTGCTTTGGTTTTTGAGCTAGGCTGCGGCAATAAAGCGGAGCTGGGGCTGCTTAGAGGTCTTATCTCGGGGTTTAAGGTCTGCCGTTGGCCCGGCGAACAGGAAGGGAACCGTGACACAAATTCCCTGTTCTTATTCCCATGACGACTGCCTCTGTGCTTGCCATAAGGTGAACGCTGCCCGTTTCCTTCCCCACAAAACTGGAAGAAATGTTAAAGGGCTATTTTTACTCCAAGACTGACTGGAGCTTTGCACTAAAAGGGCCACGTCTTTTAGTGACCCGCACTCATTAAAAAGGGAAGTGTGTGTGTGAGTGTGCGGTCGAGGAACACTTTATCACAGCTTATTCAGCGGTACGCATGACCAGTAAACCGAGCCCTCAAACTGTGAGGGCATTCAGCTTTTGACGACAGAGTGAAGTGACTTCAGTTGTCTCCAAATGTAAGCCAAAATGATGGTCACACTCTTACAGTGTAACCATCCATCCTGCTGGCTGCCTTTACCATACAAAGTACCTGCACTATTATTAGCAAGCTGTTTATTTAAAAAGCTGTCAAATTAGAAAGTGAGATCAGTATAGCTGGAAGCATTTGATGAGAGCTAAGCTACTTTTTAACTTTGCTTCAGAAAGCTTGGGAGGGAAGAAAGAAAACCTTCTGCACAGTCTTTGTGCACTTGATTAATTAATCGGTAGCGACAGGCACAGCGCAATATTGAAACCAGTCCCAAAGTGTCAGCGCAGATATAAAACATGAAACAATTGTGAGAAGACAGCAGATGAAAGATGTGATTGTATTGTATGTGCCAGATTAACAATTCTACTGAGCCAAGTCTGACTCAAGGCACTCAGACATATTTAGTGGGGTTTCCAAAAATAATCTGTTTGGATTAGCTAACCCAACAGCTCACTACTTTTATTTCTAAATTCAGAGGGGAATGGAAACCTTATCATCTGGACCTAATAAAGGCAAGTGTGTCTTTTGGGGTCACTCAGACCTGGAGGCATTGAACAGGTGCATTCATAGAAAGCTGTTTACATGTGGCTATTAATGCATGGCATGTTGCGAAATTAATCTGACATTCAATAAAAAGTATTTTATTTAGTATATTACCAGATATTGCCAGAAAGCATGTATAAATGTCATCATAAATCATTCAGTTAATATGAATGTTTGAATAGGCTAAAATGTCTTAATTGCCGCTATATAACTATACTCCAAAATGAATGTACTGTAATGTAATCTATGTACTGGAAAGGACTAGAGAAGGAAAAATACACTTATTTTTTTCATTTCCAGATTTTTGTGAAATAAAGTATCTGAATGACTTAAATACTTCTAGCGAACATGTTATCTGCCAACTATAGTGGGATGTTGACAGGGATTCTCAGTGGTGTTCTATGCAGACATAAACACACACACAGACACACACGCACACACACACACACCTTCTTAAGTTGGCAACTAATGTGTCTTGAGTAGCTTGGTCCTGGAGACTTTGTGATGTTGTCATAATATAAATTTCATCGGCTTGCTAATAACATATTGGCCGTTGTAAACAGCCGCGACAGCTAGTATACACAGTCTTTGAACAAATCATTATGGAATATAGGTGAGCCTGTTGTTCTGCTAGGCAACAGATTTGCCCAAAACAAAGGTTTGCCATCAAGCTAAACAAGTCAGATGTGAAAAGCTTACATCAGATGTAATGACATGCGGTGTCACGCTTATTACAGCATCATTTTGTCCCTCTAACAATACTACATCATTTTCTCGCATTGTCAATATTCCCAATCCTTACTGCCATGGAAACTGGGAAATATTCATTCATATGATGCATCTTTTAATAACCCAAATTAAGGAAGTCTTTTTGGGGCCATGAGAAAGTAAATGAGGTTAAATGGAGGAAAAGTAGTAGGAAAACATGTGGGAGGTCAAATGAGTCTAAAGATGTTATGCTTAGCCAACAACGGCAACTCTCAGACGTTACTGAAGAGAGAGAAATTAGGACATGGGCAATTTACAGAGGTTAGCAGTGCTTTGTGTTGGAGATAATGGTAATGTGCTGGAAATCTCTGTGTGCGCAAAACTTTAATCATTAAGGAAACTAAGGGAACTTCTCCTGCCTGGCTTTGTCAAAGGATCAGTTTCATTTATCAGTTATCATTTCTGCGTTATCAGTATATGATGAATTAACCATCATATACTGAATTAATTTATCATATTAATCATGGCTTTGAATTAATACAGAATACTCTGCTATCAAACATGTAGCCTCATTTTCAGAAATAAACATACTATAAGCATATAGCTATTGCTAAAAAAAAGGATGCAAAAATGAACTTGGATGTGCAAAAAAATTCTGCATCCTACAGGTTTATGTCTGGGTCGAACTAACACTCTATTGCGACATTATTGAAGAAGGGTCTGCCTTTTGTCAGGGCATGAATATTGTTCAAAATGTATTATTTTGGATCTGAGGGAGTTGATACGGCCTGCAAAATCCATCAGCATGGTGATAAATGAGCAAAGTGAGAAATGAGTAGATGAGATGAATGAGAGACAGTTAACCCCAATCAATTGGTCTCAATCTGATTCTAAAACACGGAGGACTGGTAGAGATCCCCAAGGTTTACTTGCCAACTGCAAAATATGAAGGATGCATCGGATGGTGACTTGGCTGATGAGATGGAATGGAAAACCCCAGGATGCATTGCAAGAACGACGCATCACATCCAAACTCGCTGGAACAAATAAACAGAGCTATTGCATGTAGTACAGATCAAGCAGCATGTGGCCTCACTGTCAGTCAACATATAAGCGTATATCTAATGCTAAGAGGCATTTCAGGACAAAAAGTGAAATAAATTTCCCATCCATACAGCATTATGTCTGGGTCGCACTAACACTCTAATACCTTTTTCCAGGGAATGGATATTGCTCAAATTGTATTATTTTGTACCTGAGGGAGTTGATAGAGCCTGTACAATCCATCAGCATGGTGATAAATGAGCAAAGTGAGAAATGAGTAGATGAGATGGATGAGAGACACTTAACCCCAAACTGCTCAGTCTGCGTTCTTGCGTCCGTTCTTGTGTCATCCCAGACGCATTTGACGTGATATCTAATGGCCAAAGTACGATTCCAAAACAAGAAAACACGGAGGACGGAGGACAGGTAAAGATCCCCGAAGTTTACTTGCCAACTGCAAAATATCAAGGACGCATCGGACGGCAGTTTGGCTGACGAGAACGAATGGAAAGCCCCAAGATTCATTGCGAGAACGTCCAAACTATCTGGAACAGGTAAACAGAGCTATAGTCTAAAGTGCAGATCTGGTTGAAGCAGCTGGGAAAATTATCATCTGTGCGTCTTATTGATGATGCGACGTCAAGCACAAAGCCCATCTCAAACTGTGAAGATTCAGATCTTGAGTTCTTGAGAAGCTCATCCTCCCCAAGGAGACAGGTATTGACCGGGAATTCCTGGTATTGATAATCTACTTGTGATTATAAATGTGTATAACTGACTGTGATTGAGGAAGGACAGTGCTGAAAAAGATCATGTATGCTCAGTCAGGGTTCATCTCTCTGGATGAAGAAAACTTAAAAAAATAGTTTGACAGTAAAACTTCAACACAAAAACAATCTTCAACCGCCTGACCTCTGTATGATAAAGCCTTTCAAAGTGCTGTGATACTGTGAGGTACTTTGAAAAAAAAAAAAAACACTCAATAATTACTTCCATTCCCTCCCTCTGTTTTCACTGTTGTCAGCGGGGAACCTGCACTCTAAAAACGAGGGTTTCATCTGGGTTTCTTCAGAGGGAACCAGTAAGCATCTTAGAGTTCCTCACTAAAAATATCTCTAAAGAGTTCATTGAAGAATGTTACTCCCCTCCAAAGGGGTTCCTCAAGGAACTCTTTGGGTTTCCCCTTTAATTGCAATCTGGAGAATCCCCAAAACAACAGGTGAATTTTGAAGCCAATACTGAAGTGGCGGCAGCAGCAGTTCCTCAAACATCCAGAGGTTGGCTCCAAAAAGACTCCAAACTGCCCAACTCCATGCAATTCAATGGGACCACAACCCAACATTTTTTCGACAAGAGGTTATGGTCTCAGTAGCTAATTTCACTTCTTCTAATGTCTGTCCTTATGGCGATTTTCAAAATAATTGTGTCATTAATGGGATATCATGGATATAAAATATGTTGTTTTCTGGGCCAATAGTAGGCGGAGCTGCGGCTCTGTGGACAACCCTCGGCCACGCTTTGGCTGCTCCAGCTCCAAAAAATGTCAACATGGTGCTGACCATAAATACAATCTCCAGGCTTCAAAACGGCCCTTCATAAGCCAATGGGTGACGTCACTACGTCCATCTTTTTTTTTGCAGTCCATGGTTCCTTGGAGCTTTTTTAATTTTTAGAGTGTAGTGACCAGCGCTCTCAAGTACCAAGAGTTCAGAGTAGATTACAGGCCTGATAGAAAAGAGGGAAAATCTGGCAGGGGTCTTTTCTCACTAGATTATGGTAACAAGACCTCCTTGCTCTGTGCTACCAAACCCCCTCGTTCCCCCCTTAGATTGAAGAATGATTATGAGCAAAATTGCAGCCTCATAATGATTAGCTAAAGACCTGTCCTGAGTTGGCGGTAAGCCCGGTATTGTTTTCACCCTTGGGGCGCTTTGATGTCTTGGCATGTGTGAGAGACTTCTTCAATCTCTATCAAAAGGTTGACTGTATTTTTGTTTTGCTACTGACTCGACAGTTCTCAGGCAATTAGCGTGCAATGGAAGAGAGGAGTAAAGAGAAGGAATCATCAGAGTGAAGAGGGTGATTTCAGTCGACGGGCCGCTCAGTGGGGAAAGGGGCCACCATGAGTGAAGGCTCGCCAAACCTACACATCTACTATACCTAGAATATACTTTTGTGTCAAATGTCTAATCTTAAACCTGCACTAGGCAAAATACTTATGTAAAAATACACGTCTTATCAGCCTAAATCACAATGTGGGGCTACAGCAACAGAGAAGAGCGTCCCATCCTCACTAAACTGACACCATGCAGATTCGCTCTATTTGCCCCAATGAAATTCTGGTGAGGTCGATGGTAACTGGCAGGAAATCTTCATCCACAAAATATATAATCAGAGAGAATGAAACAATAGAAGAATAAGAAGAAGAATAAGCAGAATTAAACACAAACTGTCTACTAAACAGCAGTGAGCAGACTCACCAATGTTAGATCTTTTCCTCTCTCGTCTCTTTGGTTTCCTTTGGTATAAAGCATCACAGGCCGGCCGGGATAGTAAACATGAGCGAGCTGTGTGCAGTTTACTGACATCACCTTACAGGATTTCTGGGTATTGAAGTTCAATTTTTTCAGTTACAGTGCTTCTCACTGCAATTTGGGGCCACCAATGTGCAAAGTTGCCTTGTACAGATTTAAAATAGAATAAAAGAGGAGAGCACTTTATTAGAACATTCACTAGAACTTTATTGTCCACTCAAGGTGAAAAATTATACACATATATATACAGATTCAAGGATCAGTCATCAGTGTGCAACACATAATACAAATTAATACAAATCAAAACAAAATACACACTAAGGACATTTCCCCTTCATTGCACAGACAACAGTGTGTGTGTATGTTTTCCACAGCCCTTTATCCAGCTAGGTTATTCTAGAAAATCCCATTGCATAATCCCCATTTTCATATTTGAATTACTTCATATATTGTTCCGGGGCCCAAAATGCTCTTATGATCATGCAGATGGATCGCATGGTTCTATTCGAAGTCACAGAAATGCATACATTCAGGTACTCAGGTTTATGAGAACTCCTTAATCTGTTTTCATGCTGTACAATACAGCAGTTTGTCCTGCAGTAAAATAAGACAAGTTAAAGGAGAGCTAGAGCAGACAAAGATCATAAATCAGGCTTGTTTTAGACTACTGGCAAATAAAATCAGTGAAACCACAGCATCAATATGCACTGACTGTTTCATTAACCCTTATTTATCCAGTCGAGACTTTTGCTCAGCATACATGCTCCTTTTCTGCACCAAGTTCAAATATTCACACCTGAGAGCAGCCCAGAATAACCACATTGTCCTAATGATGGTCACTGAGCAGCTCTAGAGGAAGTATTTGCCTCACTGGTTGTTTTGGAGGAGTGTGCTATCCATTCACTGTCTTTGCCCCAATATTTTCCCACATTGTCCAGGAATTCACCCCAGTGGCCTTTCCATCACAAGCCCACGTCTTTATCCTTTAAGCCGCTGTCGTCCTCGATGTTCGTTCTTACCACTTGGTTAACGGTCAGAGAGACTGAGACTGGAGCCTGGCATGATGCTCGTTGCCATAATGATCTGCTCCATAACAGTGTGACTGGCAAATTAAGCAGTGTTTACAGCCCACATCTCAACCAGGCAGAACTCTGGCTCTGTCGAAGTCTGAATCCCCTCTTTTTCCTAACTTCAACACTCTAACATGCCACTTCAAACCTTTTCCATTTGGCTCAGAACAATAAACAGCTTACCTGCGTTTGGGGTAGACGAAAGACAGCAGAAAATCAAATATATATGGCCTGTTTAGCAATATGGAATAACATCGCCCCTTTGACATTAAAGGCCTTGGCGATGTGGTTTAGTCAGTTTGCCACTTGTCTCTCTCTCCTGTCTGCTGTCTTAACAAGCAGCAGTGCCAGATTTCAGAGACAGGATACCTGTAATCCTCAAGCTGTGGCTTGTCTCTGTCTTCACTCGCGGAGGCTGTTCATCAGTTGAAATGGGCAGTGGGCTGAGCAGCACCGCAGAACAGCCTGTTCGTCTATGTGTGCAATGATTCTTTTGCCAAGTCTGTCAACGTCACATTTGTAAGCGTACAATAAATCCTCTATTAGTGCCATCATAACTGAAGAAGGCTGGCGGAGGTTCTTCAATATCATGATCACCAAAGTCTGCTTAACAGCTGGTATGGCCTCATTTGTTGGCCTAAGCACCGAAGTTGGAGCCACACTAAGTAGCTCTATCTTCCTTAAAAGGGTGTTTATAAGTAATATCATTAGGCTAAACGACAGTAGGTAGTTAGGTACAATGTGGCTAATTGCTCTAATTATGTGCTTTGAAAAACGATTGTCTCAAAGGGACATGCCAGTCTCCGGGCTTGGAATGAGATGCAGCTGTCGGAGACTGTAGCTGTATAAGAGATAGGCCTAATTACAAAGCAATTCAGACAAATTACTGTCTGTCTAATGCAGCCATGAGAGGAGTGGAAACGAGGAGATGCAGGGGATGATGCTGTGCGAGGCTCCAGCCATGTCAGTGCTGAAGATAAATCCTTGCAGCAGATGGAAGGGAACATCAAAAGGTTTTTTTTTTTTTAAACCTTCATCTACCTGAGAAAGATTTGTACACTTTTTTTTTTAGCAGTGTAATGTTTCACTATCATTCAGTTACAGATACAGGTTTCCCCACCTGGGAGCTGCCCAATCCTTTACTGTTGGCCACTGGAGTAAGTGGGGTTTAATTGCCTTGCTCAAGGGCGCCTTGACAGTAGTTGATGAGGTCAGGGAGAACATGCTTCGCTCATTTCCTCCACCCAGATTCCCAGAAAGGATTTAAACCAGCAGCCCTGTGGTTAATTTGCATACCTCTCTAACTGCAAAGCTACTGCTGCCTCTACCAGTATAAGAAATATGCTAATACTAATATATTAAGAAATACTAGGGTTTGATCGATATGGGTTTTTGAATGCCAGTACCATTACTAATATTTTTAAACTGAAGTTCACAACAGCTGATATTTTATGAATGTGGTATTCAATATCCTTAAATTTGACCTTTTTCATGCCAAGAAATTGCAAGTAGTTTCCCCCACAATTTTGTTATTTCCAGCCTCTGACAGCATTTAGACCATCATAGGACACTAAAAACTCTCTTATAGCAGCTTCTCAAGGCAGAATGACCCAGCCCACGTATTCAATGGTAGAGAAAAATCTGGGATACATTTAAATTTACAAAAGACTTTATTACACAATTAAATGAACAACTAAAAAGTGCAAAGAATTGTTTTTTTTATATAGCTGATATGCGATATTTAATTTAAGTCCATAAGATCTAACCCTAGTTTCAACTGCCATATCTAACGAATTCTTACGTCTCTTCCTCTTTTACAGGCAACTGTCGCACCTGCGGCTGAGACTCCCAAACGATCCCCCCCCAAAGCTATCAGTGTTCGCTGAAAGCTGGGGCTGCTTGTAAGTTTGGCTTCGGGGAAGTGAGATCAATGCATTTAAATGTGGAGGAGGGGGGGGGGGGGGGGGGGCAGTATAGGCCTGCCTTTAATTCCTTGGAGGATGTGACCTCAGACACCAAAACATTGGAGGCATGTTGAGCCACTTACCCCCGAGGGAGCATCAGTAAGAGCACACTGTTAGTGGTGAGCGAATAATTAGAGCTGATAGGAAAATTAGTGCTGATTCACTAAGATTTCCCTATGGACTTGTGCAAACGATGAATCATTTGAAATCGACTGCCCCCGTTTGTGTGATCTCTCTCTCTCTCTCTGTCTCTGTGTGTGTGTGTGTGTGTGCGTGTGTGTGTGCGTTCTGTGTTTGTGTTGGGTTACCAGCAGTACACAGGCAGCATGCGGGCCGGTCAGTCCGTCATGCTTGTCTGGTTAGCGAGCGTGTTTGATCCAAGAGCCTCATCAGGCCAAAGAGTCTTAGAATATCTTCTAGGATCTGCAAGCATTACAAGACGCTGTAATTTGTTCCATGCAACCTCCGAAGTAGGAAATCTCTCGTCAGGCTTCCAATCTGCCTTCACTTAATTCTCAGGTAGTGCTCCCTGTGGCTGGGATCCACTTGGAAGAGAACAGGCTTGAAACCACAGGTCTGATAGATGTGTGTGTGTGTCTGTCTGTGTGTGTGTATGTGTGTGTGTGTGTGTGTGTGTGTGTTTGATTTATGCAGCACTCAAATCACACAAGAGGATTTCATATCAGCTTATCTCACTGTAGTATACTATTTCATACTGTATACATGTTGATATTTTTATATTTCACAACATTGTGTTTATACATGCTTAGATTTATACATACACTGTATAGCAAATATATTTATATGTACTTAGATTTACATATGTTTAATTATATTTACTTACTATATACGCATATTTCATATTTAGTAAACCATATTTAAGTAAGCAATCAAGACAACTAAAAGTTAATCCATACATATCAGTAATCTATACTTCCACTTGCAGTCTACCTAATGTGTTGAAATTGTCAGCAGCATGTTTACACAACACCACAATTGTTTCTATTTTATTTGATTGCTTTAATTGTTGTATTATTTTATTATTTCTGCACAACCTAATTTCCCCATGAGGATCAATAAAGTTTCATCTTCTTATCATCTTTATCGACATCGGGTCCATCCTCAGACTTTTAATACCCTGTATCAGAATCAGAATCACTGTATTTGCTCAGAACAATAAAAATATACTGTATACATAACATATACTGTATATTCTCTTAGCTGCATTGGTGCAGAGACATATCAACACCTTTGCCTTTACCTGTACATATGATCACAGTATGCACAGCAATATGTACAGGAAGGGGACAGCAGAGGACATCAGACAGACAAAAGAGGATAGAGGGCTTTCGGGTCATGTGGCAGCCATATTGGAAGCCCTCAATACAACTCCTCTCCCACGGAGGAGCTCTTCATACCAACGGTACATTAACTGTTTTACTCCATTTCATATGGTACAGTGCGCTCGCAAAAAGCATGTTTCATTGTCATTACTCAGTGGGATAAGACACTTTTAGGGTAGTTTTCAATGCAACATATTTTAATAAAAATACATGTTGTCATAAAAATATGATGTGTTCAAAAAAATACGAATAGTATTATAGCTAGTTATCTGCAGACAAAATCAAGGAAAAGTAAAATATAGGGCTATAAAAGGGCTATAAAAAAAAGTAACAAATGTATGCTTTCTCAAATTAAGGATATGGCAGAAATGGCACTTAATTCTTCAGTGTATGAAAATAAAGTTATGATTTTAGAAGGTTTTGAGAAACCTTCCATCGGATTCACCAGTTTTCTCAGTAACAACTTCATCTCCATCTTCAGTCGTCATCAAGAAATCAAACCTCTCAGCTTGCTTTTCTTCACGTGGGCGACATTCTCTATTTGTACAGTAAGCCCACCACAATCCGACCAGTGTGATTGGATATATTTCATCAGATCCTGAGGTAGATTTTCTGAAGTGAAACATATTAAACTAACATGGCACAGATGTGAAATCAATTTCCTTCACATATGGATTTGCCGTATTTCTCAATATGTATTTCATTCACTCTCTGGAGACCGGTCTATTTTAAGGCTCAATCATAATCGTACCCAGGCTTTCCTCGCATTACGTGCCCTCACTGACATTCAGCTCTTTATCATGAGGAAATAGATCCCAACTCATGAGGCAGAATCGATGACAAAGGAAACTTCACTATTCACTACTTTGTAATCCAAGGAGAGACGTATCCATAGGTATCTAAATTGTACCAAATGTGTACTTTATATATGGAAACGAACAGGTGATGACATGTCAAGGTGATGTCGAGTTCTCAGGTTCCTACGATAGCAAGATTCAGGATCCAACCTCAAGCTATATGTAGGGGATGTTTGCTTTCTGTGGTCAATGATAGGTAGTTTATACAGTGTCTGCACTATGAAAGTCTTCCATTTATACTCAAAATGTACCTGTTCTCCATATCTCCAGTAGTTTTGATTCATGAGAAAGGCCGTGCATCCTAATGACACTGTTCCCTGCATGCAGTCGTTTTCGTGAGCAGCTGTCCCCTTTCGATCAGCTGGAGAAGGCCTGGCTATCTGTCTTCATGATCATCTTCATCTCTCTCACTGAAGCGGCGTCTTGGGAAGTATTCTCATTCTGAAAACACCGGGGGGATTCCCTCGCCTCGCCGCACATTCCCAGCAGCCCCCCGAAAAGCTTCAACAACTGCTCGTTACGGGCTCGGCGAGGGGCGCCTCCTCGTTGGGTTTTCCACTCCTGGTGCCGAAAAAAACAACCCCTCCCTTCCAACTCCTTGAATACTTTTGAAGGGGTGGAAGAATGTGCCACACTCTCCAGACCTGGTGGCATTTGAGAAGCTTCCACTGCTCTGTGTTTGCTTGTTCCAGTGGCACGCACTTTAGATACGGAAAGGACGGGGCAAAAAAGAAAAAAACAACCCAAAAACATACACACACTGCAGATTGTTAAATGTTAGCGTTCTTTCCTAGCACCTCCGCGCACTGTTTGGCCCCTTACCTGCCATTTGTTTATTACAGAATCAGCAGTTTCGTTCATTTAACAGGGGATTCCATTTTTTCCCCCTGCAAACTGTTTCTGTTTAAGAGTGTTTACACTTTGGACAATGGCTATAATTCAGTCCAGAGAGGGGTTGCCCACGATTTGCATGCAAGGAATTGAAATTTGCATGGAAATCAAAGGGCCCAGAACTTAAGCCAATGACTGTTTTCCTCTCATAGTTACCACAACAAGCAAATTCTCAATATATATTTGTTGGAGAGAACTCACTGACCTTTTCTTGATGATGTACAGGTACACATAAAGATTTTCTGTCATTGAAGCTTGGCAACTCTTGCTCACAGGACAGGCTTGGGGGTCCGAACGCACACTGCACCTCATTCAAGCAACTCTGCAACATGAGGAGCCTGGATGCCCACGGTGGAGCCAATATGGGGTTCCTTATATTTTCTTGTCAGCAGTGAATAATATATTCGTAATGGCTATCGACCTTGGCAGGCTTTGATAGGTCTTTTAGCGGGCCTTGACTGGAGGCGCGATCTGGAGTCGAGCCTGGTGGTTTTCAGACAGGAAAGGGTTGCCATGTTGGTTTTATCAGTTTGCTGCATGCCAGCTGTGGAGGCCTCTTTGTCTCCATCCCTCTCTTTAATGGGCAACAGTGGCATTGAGGAAATAATGAATCATGCTTTTAATTGATGTCTTTTATGGAGGACTTCAGAAAATGCATGCTTCTTTATTGGTTAATTGGTTGCAGCATCTGGAAATAAGAGTTGCATCCTGCTCTTGCCTGTGTGGTGAACAGTGCCAATACGCATGCATATTGTCTGCCATACTTGTGTTTTGTGGACATATAGCGGACATGGTCACTTACAGGCTTGGGTAGCTTACTATGAGTATGTGATGTTTTAACAGCGTGCAGAATGTGCACAAGCTACAGGTTTCCCATGTGAAGTAGCTACATCAAAGCACATTCCCCTTGGTGTGAAGTCTGTAGTGCTTTTTAATTGATACCAGCACTTTCTCTCTTAATAACCCATCTCAGATTAGAAGCAGCCTTAATGGAATCACACTTTGGCGTCCAAGGGAAAGAATTTGTTGGGTCAAAATCTGTTTTTGATATGGGAAGACAAATAATCAGGTTATTAAGTGTAACCATAAAGTGTGTCGGAAATTTGAGCGAAACACATGGAAAAAACCTGATTGTTGTGAGACTGGAGAAGGCCCTAAAAGCAAACAAAGCTTCTATAAATAGTATGAAGCCGAACTACAGAAAAGAGGCCCCCAAATATAAAAAATCGAATTTCCCAGACCGTTTTTTTGCCAGAACTAAATCAGGTCAAATACATGTAAGCTTTTGTAAATCTAGTGTTCATTATGACTCATCATGTTGGGTCCAGACTAGGCGGACTATGAAATGCTGGAGGTTTTGTCATCATTATCTTTCCTTCTCATTTAGAAAATTAAGACACAAACAAGATAAATGTTGACTCCAAATCACACCAAGGTGCTAATATGCTGCTACAGATTATCTATAATAATTCTACTGTTAAGTGCATGATAGGTCTACCTTATTTTATTAAGTTATTGTTCCACTGAAAATCATTTATACCATCTTTGGCAATTTTGGAGCCTTCTTTTTTTTCAAGAGAATGAAGAGCAGACACTGAGACAGGGATTTGGTTTCTCCCCAATTATTCAACCCCCTTGATAAGTGTATCTTTAAGAGTCTGCAGCATGGCAGGCCATGATAAAGGCGGTGAATGAGTTGATCCACCCTCACACTCATTATCTGTACATCCTCAACACAAAAAGTCAGAAGGTCCTGGGTGTGAATGGGCCGGAGTAGAGAACAAAGCTTTCAGACGCACAAAAGGCGCATGTCTGTTATCTGCTGACTCCACTTCCTCAAGACCGTGTGGCCTTTCTTTGTCTCGTTATGTGGCTTTCAACCCCGCTGTCTTACTTAAAGGGATTTTCTGACCGGAGAATTCTTATATGGACTCGTGATGACGCATACGCCATGCCATTTCATTTGATTAATTGAAGGCAATTCGCTTTTTCTTCTTTTTTTTTCAATAAATCATTAGTGGTCATTTTCAGATTCCTAAAGAGGAAATGGAAATGGAAATTACAAATATATTTTTTTAACTCTCTCAACCCATCATATGTCAAAATTAATGAATTTAATGAATTTTATTTATAGAGCACCTTTCATACAAGGACAGTAGCTCAAAGTGCTTTACAGGATGGCAAAAGAAAACAGACAAAAGTGACATAGTATCCAGTCAATGTATTGAGAAAATGGGATGTACAGAGAAATCACATCGAAGAAACAATAAAATTGGCAAAGCAAAAGTAGACAGTATTACTATTTGTAAGCTAAGGTAAACAAGTATGTTTTCAATTTTTGTTTAAAAATATGGAGCGAGTCTGCCACTTTAATACCTAAAGGTAAGCTATTCCACAGTTTCGGGGCATAGTGGGAGAAAGCAGCCTCTCCAATTTTCTCGCTGACCTTGGGAATGTTTAAGAGACAGGCATCTGAGGACCCGAGGGCTCGTGTAGGGACATAGAACGATAAACTGTGTGAAATATAAGAAGGTGCTAAACCATTTAGTGCCTTAAAGACTACAAGAAGTATTTTAAAAGATATTCTAAAAGATATGGGTAGCCAGTGCAGATCACGTAATACAGGAGTTATGTGATCACTTTTTTTTGGTCTTAGTTAAGACCTTGGCAGCAGCGTTTTGTATAGTTTGTAGTCTAGTAATTGCTGGCTTTGGGAGACCAGTATATAGAGCATTGCAGTAATCAAGGCGACTGGAAACAAAAGCATGCACAAGCTTTTTGGCATCCTTCTGTCTTAAAAAGGGTCTCACCTTGACTATGTTTCTCAAGTGGAAAAAAAAATAATAGTGTTACTCCAAAATGAGAGGACAAAAGGAAAAAAGTGACACCTGTTGTTACAAAATTAAAAGAAATTGTGGTACTAAGGCTTTACTACTTTCACAGTAGTAAAGCCTTTTCACAGAGGATTTTACTTTGAATCCTCTATATTTTTGAGATATCAAAACAACAAACTTGGGAAAACTTGGAGAATGTTTGTTATTTTCCAAAATGGATATACAGAATTTTGGAATTGAACTCTACAAAAGCTAATGTTTGCATCCACGATTGTGCCTGGAAAAAAACAACAAAAAAAAACCCTCACTCACATGCACATTAACATCAGGAGATAGCATCTAGCATCTGCTAACCGACTGACTGAATGGAACCTATTGCGGTCTAAAAAAAAGGAGTTTTGGTGATTAATTATGGATTATACAATAGATAGTTCCAGCCAAGCAATCTGATTTCTCGAATAAGCGCTCGGACTGTACATTATGTAAGAGACTGACAGAGAAAAATCTTGACTTTTCTGCTCAGTGGGTGACCATTAGATAATGAGAGAAAAAGTGAGTAGTAGACAAAAGCGTAGTGGTTAGAGGAGAGAGGGTTTCGGCTGGAAGGTCACTTGTCAAATCTTGGATTAACTGGGAAAATCTGAGCAGGGGAAGTGAACAAGACATGGGTTCCCCTCCCTCAGCAGCTGCTGTTGAGGTGCCGCTGAGCAAGGCACTGCCAGCCGCTGCAGTAGAGCCCAACAGTAGAAGACTGTGATTCTGCTGTGCAGCTCAGTGTGTGTGTGTGTGTGTGTGTGTGTGTGTGTTTTCTCATTCCCTACCCTTTAAACCTCATTCCCAGGCCACTGGTATAAACATGGCTGTTTAAATAAGGGTTTAGTACATATATAGGTACATATTTTTTGTCTAACATAACTTATAAAATAGATAGTGGACTAGATAGTGGACTTCTTGAGACACACTTCTACAGAGTGGCCTTTATGTAATTGTTTTATCGTGTTTTAAACCCTGTGCTTTCTATTACTGTCTGTCTTTTTATGAGTTGTTTCTCTTGTTTTCTGAAATGTGCTATACAAATAAAGTTTACTGTTATTCTGTGATTTTGTGCACGTGGATTTATACTACATTGTCTGATCCCAGAAATGTCCACCAAATCCCTGGAATCATAACAGTATTCAAACCTTTCCATCCCTCGCAGGTATTATCGCAGTGATAAAAGTTAGACACTTCATTATGGGTCCTTCAAGCCACATTCATCTGTTATTTTGGCGATGGAGGAGGCAAGCCCACATTAAGCTGTAAAAATTAATTTACCAAAACATTTGAACTAGATCAAGGTTAAGGTTCCCCCCCCCAAAAAAAACCCTTTCTCCCACTCTGCTGCACTTGCCAAATCAAAACCCGTTGTACCTGTAAAAACCTGAGGCCTTTCTGGTCGTGGTTTTAACAGCGCACCGCTGATCCACATGAAAAAGGGAGTCCTGGGCAAGTTTTCGAGCAGTGACGGGGTAATTTTCCATTTGAATTCCTTGTTTATGGTGGTGTTTCCCAGTGAGCCTGCAGTCCTGCCGAAGCACTTGTTTTTTGTTTTTGTGTGCGGGATATTGGAAAGAATGTGTATCCAAGATAGACTCGCCGTGCCAGAGACCCCTTGATGATGCCTCGTCCTCCACAACCACTCCCAGATGCTTTGCGAGTTTTACGAATACGCTTTCCTCATTATTTTGGGCTTTACTCGGCTGGCACCCTGCTCACCGTGTTCACTAAAGCACAGAAATGAGCGGGTTGCTGTTATGAAATGTGGGAAAGTCAAAAAGCTCCAGATATGGCCTCCTCAAGGTTTGTGAGCAGAACAATGTCATGGTAGAGCATGTGTGAAATGAGTGATGCCAGTGAAGCAAAGGAAAAACAGATGCACATCGGGAGTGCTGTGCGTTATTGATAATTATATCTCTTTTGTCAGTATTTCCCCTTTGCAGTTATAAAATGAAACCATGCACTGTTAAACAGCAGAAAAATATATTTGGCTATGTCCAAGGTGACAGTGTTGGGTCGACTGATGCTTCTGAGTTCATTTCTTCAGCTTAGAAATGGAAACTGAGGCAATTGATTTGATGGAAAGGTGAAAAAAAATGTTGCTAGGTTGCTAGGTTTTTTCGGCCCTGGCTTTAAAACATTCACGGTTACACGACATGCAACTCAATCTCAGAGAATTGCGCAGATTTTTGAGGCCGCCTAATCCCCTCGCAAAGCCCACAATGCCTTCGTTTCCCATGCATGTAATGAAATAGCGCAGTCGAGCGCAGTCGGAGCCAAAGGATGAGACACGTTCGTTTCCTTTAAACCTCCCCCTCTAAAACAACACGGCTTCAGCCTACAACTCAGCGCACATTAGGCCAACGCCATTCTCTTCCGTGATACGGACGGCCGCAAGCTGCGCCTCAGCCGGTGTGCATTTCATGACGCAACCCGTCGACCGCCTGCTTCTGCATGGAGGCCGGCTCCTCGTCGGCCAAGTGGCATATCCAACCCCAATACCTGTGGGTTTGGGGGGAAAACGGAGAAGTGTTTCCTTGCGTGAGCGTCGCTGCATTAATTTGCGCCGTATCCAACACATTGCATTAATTTGAGTGCTGCTTAAAATAGATCCGCAGAGTGGAATATAGCTGTGTGAAATGAGAATCATGTTTTGTTACTGGCGCCTTGTAAAATCAATAGCTTCTGAAGGCTTTTGTTTTATCCTCCTTTTTTTGTGGATATTAGAGAATGTAGACATCCACCTTGTTTGTAAAATGATTAAATCTTTTCCACTAATTAACTTCCAGGATTGAAGGGAATGGAGGGAAAACTAGCTTCCCAACAGACACCACTGTGTGAAAGTGACTGGATAGTTTAACTATCCAGTTTAATAGTTTAATTCCATCTTATGTAATCATGTAATCAAGCTTATATTCAAAAAGCTGCTTAGAGTTTATGATTTTCAATGGTAATAAAAAATGATTAGCTTTCTGTCAACAGCATATTTTTAAGGGTGTGTGTCCAGCAGGCTCTGTTTCATGCTTGCATCTATTATTGATTATAAAGGGAAGGACAAATGTTTGAGCGCAGAATGAAATGCTGGATGTGAGAGTCATTTTTACACAAAGTTGATGCTGACTTTTGGTACAAAAATCCTTTGTCCCACCCTCCTTGAATCTTACGTATTTCTTTTGCGAGCACTTCTCTAGCACTTTGCTGTCATGATCATTCTTGACTTTTTCACTTTCTTACTTTTGGCTGCTTGTAATGTCGGTGATCTGAACGTTAAAGTGGTAATCTGCAAGATCCTCGCGACATCTTTGTTGCTCAGCGCTCATTGCTGTGGTGTTTCTGCACTGCACTGCCCAGAGATCAACTGTCAATCAAACAGTGTGGGCGGAGCTTGGATTTTCTGTTGATGAAGTTTGAGTTTCTGTAGGTGGCGCTCTTTTCTTTGTCTGTTCAGCCATGGTGGCTATCGCTGCTCATGCTAACTACCCAGTTCTTCTTCTTCTGTTTATTCCAAACAAACTGGAAATGTAAAACGCATCACTTCCTGTGCGCCAGAGGATTTTCGCAGGAAAGAGCTACCAGACACCGAGTGTTTAGAACAGACAATGGAAAAGCTTTATGAACTGGATATAGGTTGGATCGCTATGGTTATGTTATATCAATAGGTGATACAGAATAGCAAAATAGATTTATTTATATGAAACTGTCCCAGATTATTACTTCAATGTGATGTAAAATGTAACAACGTCAGTTTTCTTTAGCAATCTGCACAAAAACAAACCGCTGCTCTCCCACTTCGAAACCATCTAATGTGATCAGTCGGTCAGCCTTGGAGCCAGTTCAGCTCAAGCGGTCTCCATCTTGGTCCAGATCATTACGCTGTTTGATCTCACCCCCAAACACAGCGGCACAGTGTCTCCTGACACGTACCAGGAACTGAGACTTTCACAACAAACAGGTGATTAGCATCGGAGGGGAAACAAACGGCGATGGACCCGATTCGGAACCACCGCCGCTGCCTTATGGGGAAGATTACTGGCAGGTGGAGCCAATTGCCGAACAATGGCCCGGTCCGGGGTTTGAAGGGCAGATGATTGCTGACAGATGGGACCCTCAGAGTCCAAGAAGAAAGCAATCAGGTGGGAGAGGAGGGTGGGAGGGTGGGGGGGTCGACAGGGGGTGGCAGGGGAGGTGGGGTGGGGGGGGCAGCACTGCGGTCGCTACCAGGCGGATGAAAGAGCGGCATGATGTCAGCCTGACTCAGCGTACACATCCACACTTACCGCGGCCTTAAGCTAGGCTGATGTAATGCCCTCCTCTGCTATGTGGGGTAGCCGTATGTTTGGCCTTGGGGGGGGTGGAGGGTCACAAAGAGCGCCGCACTAGATCACTGTAGACGGGCGCCACCAGAAGCTGCCCAGCTTAAAGGGAAAGCACGCAGGCAGAGGAGGCCATCTTTGATTTGGTTTTGAAGCGGCTCATCTTTCTGCTGCTGCTACATGAGTCTGTTTACCAGCAAATGTTGTTGTTTTGTGTTCATCAGCGCTCATTTTTGGTCATTGATTCACTAATTTATGGTATTTTACTTTTCAAACACTTAGGTTTTGAAAAGGGCTACAAAATGACGTTTATTCATTTATGTATTATAATTCTGCTATGTAACAGGGTTAGACTGATATATCGATTTGCTGATTTCAGTTATTATGATGGAGATTCCTTTCTGACCACAGCTACATATTAAACCTAAAAACCTCTATAAACCTCTACAAAACCTAAAATGCTTTTTTTGTACATTTCTTACGTTTTTTTTTTTATTTGTATACCTTATTTAAAAGGCTAATGTATCATAGAGTTTCACCCAGAACTTTATTTTTGTCCGGTAACGGTATTTAGACCATCATGGGACACTAAAACTCTCCACTGAAACCCAGACTGATGAAATTCTTTAAGGATTAAGCTCTTTAAGGCAGGGAGACACACTGAATACTTGGCATCGAAATTGTAAATTTTAAAGATATTTAACAAAATATCTCAAAATTTCGGCTATTGGTGACTATCGTCTAAAAATATTGATATATATATATATATACTGTATATATATTCCTATATTACCTTTATTACTGTTGTTGTTTGCTGTTGGATGATGTAACAGCATGAAGAAACAAAGGAAGTGGGTCAAATGTGATCATGCTACTGCCAATAGATTAAAGCTACCAGGCTTTCACAGAGAACAGGAAATTCACTGAATCTGTAAAGACTCTCACATGTTTCCTCTGGGCAGTGGGACGACCTGCTGCTTACAGACCGGTCCATACCTCCAGGGTCACAGGTTCAATACCCTGCAACAGCCGATGTGGATAAAGAGTCAGCTAAATGCCTAAAATTCAAATTTAACTTGTAATGTAACAGCACATTAGTCATCCTTGTAAAGACTTGTTTATGAACCGATTCTGACATGTGAGGACAGCGGCTCCACTCACGGCATGCGATGCTCTGGTAATGATGATGAATCAAGGGCTTTCTGGGAAATGCGACATGAAAGAAAATGAAATTACAGAATGAGATGCAGCTATAATTAAACATTTCCAAGGGAGCGCCGGTACACCTGGAATGCCTCCCGAGTGGAAGCAACACTGAGAGCCTCATCAGCGTGGCGCCATAATGATTTTAACACTGAGCTTTATTCCGGCTGTTACCATAGCAGAGTCTGGATCCATACAGCTGGCAATCACTTTAGAGACAGAGAGAGAGACAGACCAAAATAGATAGAGAGAGAGAGAGACACACACACACACAGAGAGAGGGAGGGAACTAGATAGAGTGAGAGAAAGAAAGATGAAGAGAGAGAGACAGAGGAAGACAGAAGAGAGAGAGAGAGAGAGAGTCCAACCTACCTACAGGTATTAAGATATGGATTATAGCCAGGGATGGAAAGAGTAATGACTAAAATATCCTACTCAAGTAGAAGTGCTGGTACTCTGCTGAAATTTTAATCAAGTAGAGGTACAATTACTGGTGTGAAAATGTACTAATGTAAAGGTAAAAGTAAAAAGTAGCTCATTTAAAATGTAATCAGAGTGAAAGTTACTTTTTTTTTTACAAAGTGGAACGTCATTACATTTGATCTTTCCCATACAATTCTAAAGGGATGAAGAGTTCAAACTGGATTATTTTGATTGAAAAAAAAAGATAATTTACAATTATTTTGATGTGATATTCATGGCGAACCTACAAAATGTCTTCTCTGTAACAGATTTAAAAGTAGATGTGCAGGACTCCAGTCAAAACGTACTTAAGTAAAAGTAAAATGACTGAAACACTCCAAAAAGTACATAATCAGCTACTCAGTTACAGTCACAAATGTAATTGTAATTAGTTACTTCCATCCTGTGTTACCTGCTGTACTGCACTGATGCCGCCGATACAGGAATAAGTGAGCAAAGTCCACACAGGTATGTTCCAGAAAAAACATCTGTTATGATTTGTGTTTTTTTTTCAATCAGGCAGCCTCCAAAGTTGACCTTTGCCCAAATTACTCAGGTTTTTTACATAATTAAAAACCCAAACTTAATGACCCCAGCAACAGATCAACACCAAAACCATTATTTCCGTGTGTCAGTGTCACAGCGAGGTTATCACACAAAAAACAGTGACATAATGTGAAGTATGACCCGTTTCCCTTCGCCGTTTCCTTCGGCGCCACCATTTCCATTCACCGAGGAACAGAAGATGTCCAACGGCAATAATTTCAGAGATTCACATAAATTTATTTTTAGAACATGATTATGGGCAGTCGCTACGCACTTTTCCACCAAGCGAGGGGTCTGCACTTTGCTAAATGTTTCTTTTTCTTTGCGCAAAAATGTGACCATATTCCCACTGCCTTGCACACGACCCGCCGGCCCCGCTGTTCTGTAGCTGAGCAACATGCAAACACACCAAGCTTCATTTGTAAAGCAGACGGATCGGTCATACGATACCCTTCCACTTCAGTCATGGTCTGGGTTTTCTTATCCTCTGGAGCGGGGCAAAAATGGAAAGAATTAACTCAATTTATTGTATTTTTCACCTTTTTTTTTTTTTGTAGTCCAAAATAATTGAGATTTCCAGTTATTGTTCCACTGAATATGTTTTAGCACTTTATGGAGCTCTAAAGAGAAGCTGTATTCATATTGAAGCCTCCTTTTTCATGACCAACGCATTATAGGAGAAGCTGTAGGGAAACACGTCAACTCTGTTCAATATCTATTACATCAGTGGTTCTCAACGTCGGGTCTGGGGACCACCAGGGGTCCTTGAATAGGTTCCAGGGGGTCCCCAGAAAATGGATGAATTGTTAAACTTCACCATTATTTAATTTACAAGAAGTTATCACAGTTATAGAATGTAGAAGAATGACTATTTTGATCATAGTTTCAGTGTTATCTCTCTACCTACAATACAGATAGTCTTGGAATTCTGGACAAAATCATATCTAACAATAAAAATATTCTCAGATTTGGGTCCGAGAGACAAAATCTCATCAAATGGGGGTCCGTGGCCCTAATGTGGACTGAATTTGCGGTCCTTGGTATGAAAAAGGTTGAGAATCATTGTATTACATTATACCTTAAACACAGGCCTGGGGGAATTCTTGATTCTGATTGGCTGGAAGGTGTTCATTAATTTCATTCAATATATAGTAACACAGGAAACCTCTGGTGCAACTGTTTGATCATTGGTCTATGAATGCACTGTACTGTAAGATTAAAGCATTTCGCATGCATAAAATCAACGACTTAAAGTTTAAATCTGTCAGATACATGTTTTTTATTTTTTTTATCTCCATCTTTGTTGCTCAGCGCTCATTGCTGTGGTGTTTCAGCACTGCACTTCCCAGAGATCACCTGTCAATCAAACAGTGTGGGCGGAGCTTGGACTTTCTGTTGATGCAGTTTGAGTTTCTCTTTTCTTTGTCTGTTCAGTCATGGTGGCTATCGCTGCTCATGCTAACTTCCCAGTTCTTCTTCTTCTGTTTATTCCAAACAAACTAAGTCAGTTTTCAAGGCTCATGAAAACAGATTTTGAAACTGCCTTCATTCATTGAAAACTTCTGCTAACATGTCTGTTCAAAATGTTTCAAACTGGAGCTTTGTGAACATTCAGACTGCATGAAGCTGCACTTTTGAAATATAACAACGCTCCGCCGGCCCTTTGGACATGGTAACACAACACAACAACAAACAAACATCATCATTTCTTCAAATTCATGAAGATATGTATGTATCAATTCATAACAATTGGTAATAAAACTGATAATCCTTTCTGCCTGTTCTCCTCACCTCTTATTTCCTTTCCTCCTACCTCTCTATTATACATAAACATTATAGCGATAGAGGTATATTCTCAAGGCGCTGTGGCTCAGACCCTTACAGTTCTTACTATTTGTTGCTTGTAATATTGGAGATCTTGGAACTTAGGCTTGTTGCACTCATTGCAAGCTAAATAACTTATAAAATATAATAATCTTTGTAGGTTATAAGTGCATGTTATCCAGCGGGCCGAGCACTTCAGCGGCTGTTTGATCTGTGGAGGAAAGGAAACGTTACCTCAGTCATTCACCAGAGAAAAAATACAGACCCCGCTCGGTTGTTTACATTTGATTTTTCATTGAAGGGGGGAAGAAAAGAGAGAGAGAGAGCGTGGTGAAAAAAAATGTCGGGGGGTGCTCAGATGAACTAATATTTCAGTAAATGTAAAATCAGCTGGGTTTATTTTAAAGCGGCCCTCTATTTTTATAGTAATTTGTGCCGCTCATTTCATAATGTTAGTGTTGGACCCGGCCTGGTGAGAGCGTGGAGCCGCGTTAGATTAGCCATCTGCGCAGTGTAAACACAGACCTCTTCTGCTCTAAGAAAAGAAGTGCAGGGATGGGATGATGTTAGCGCTATCTCGCTGAACTCACATGTGGAACCGGCCGCATTACTCAGACTCCAAATTCATACACATCGCACTCAGCCCATGAAAATAAGAGATAACTGACACGGGCGTAGATTAGATCGTGTGCACGTACCTTATGAATATAGCTGTTATCGATGTATAGGGTTGCTCTTACATGCTTAGCTGCATCAGAAGAGTTCGGACCGCAGCTCCCCGCTCGGAGGGAAGCCGAACCTGACGAGCACATGGCGAGGGCGTTGGCCATCGGAGAAAACCCCAGAGTTTTCTCAGAGCTCGCTGGGTTTATGGAGCTGCTTTTTAGGTGGTCCTGCGGAAAGTCAGGCACCGGAGGGCTCCCAGGGTCTGCACAGTGTTGGACTTTTTTTCCCCTCTGCCCCGGTGTAAAGGCTAAATGTTATTTTTCTCTCTCTCCTCTCTCTCCCTCACTTTTCAACTTGTTTTCCCTCGCAGCCGCCTTAATGAGACATCAAAGACCAATCAGCCGCGGCTGTGATTTGCAGTGTGAAGTCATTGGACTGGAGCTTCTGGTGTGTGCCAGTGTTGGGTGCAGCAAAGTCAGTACTGAGGCGGCGGGCATGGTGAACCTAAAGCATCCATGCGGTTGCAATTTAATACCTATGCTGTGACATAATGCAAAGTTGGAATAGTGTTATGGATTATTATTATACTGGGAATACAGATGACTATCTATGTTGTATGTATTATACAAAGATATGCTTATCTAACGATACGATTCAATACGCGATATGCGGTTCACGATTCGATACTATGTAACAAAGTCCGACTATGCAGAATTATGTTTATTTCTGAGCCACAAATCTTTCTCGCATTGGCTTGCTGGGATGTAAACAACAATTGAAAAATGTCATTACAAAGTTATTTATATTACAAATAATATAATTCGGATGGAGAGCTTGTGAAAATTGTGATGGTCAAGCTGTCTCCTTTGTGATTACTACAGCAGAGTAAAATGTAGCTAATATTGTGATTCATTTTTCTGCCTCACGATACATTTGTCACATTTTTGTATTGTGATATATTGAATTTCTTTCTCTGTAAAGGCTCAAATACTTGCAAAAGTTAGAATATCGGCCAGCGCTCTCAACAAAAGCAGCATCTTAGCTGTCTGTCAGCTTTGTTGTGATGCTGATGAAGCTCAGCTGAAGCATTACACCTCATTGATTTTGCGAGTGCTGGTTAACCAATTCATGCTGTGTGCATTGATATGATCTGTGATTCTTTAGTGTCCTGTGGCTTCATCATTCAGTGAAAAATAAATATTTTCATGGAACTACTCTTAAAACAATTACTGTCAACAGGTGTTGATAAGTAACCCATATTTATACTGTATAGCACACACTTCTTTATATAAAACTTACTACACACTGTCAAGTGTATTAGAAATGCTGTGCTTTTTTTATGACAGAGGAACAGGAGTATTTCAACTAAAAACTGTAAGATACTGTAAGGTAACCAAGTGTTTAGAGCATTGATTCTCAACCTTTTTCATATCAAGGACCCTAATTTAGTCCACATTAGAGCCATGGACCCCCCATTTGATGAGATTTTGTCTCTCGGACCCAAATCTGAGAATATTTTTTATTGTTAGATATGATTTTGTCCAGAATTCCATAACTATCTGTATTGTAGGTGGAGAGATGACAGTGAAAATATGATCAAAACAACATTCTTCTACATTCTCTAATCGTGTTAATTTCTTGAAATTTAAATAACGGTAAAGTTTAACAATTCATCAGTTTTGCTGGGGACCCCCTGGAACCTATTCAAGGACCCCTGGTGGTCCCCGGACCCCACGTTGAGAACCACTGGTTTAGAGAGACTGTCCTGTAACTGGAACATCACAGGTTTGATCCCTGCAACAGACAATGTTTTTTCACCAGCAGCTACAGTGTGTGTCCTGTCGAAGTGCCCTTGAGCAACACACTGCCGCCCTGCCTGTACTGTAACTCCCTCTGGATGACAGCGTCAGAATATGAAGCGTAAATGCACCATGAGATGAGATGAGGCTGATATCGCTGAGCGGCACGGCAGTCTCCTCATAGTCTCTCATGTAACGTGAGATGCGAGAGCAGCCCCGAAAAATCTCTTCATTTCCTCTTTCTTCCTCTCGCACTCGGGACACTTTGAAGTCTGAGTTCATCTTGCTGACATGAGGTCGTTTTTGGCCGGGAAAGGCAGAGTTTTCATTGTTTCTCAGATCGTATGTGGGCTTCAATGTCTAAGACTTGACTTTCTTAGTTCTGACTCATTTTTTCCCACTGAAATAAGAAAACACTAATAGCTGCCCTATACTACTGTTTTGAGAAAATATGAATCGATTATCCTATTCATAAAATCCACTCAGCATTTGATGGACGGTGACATGCAGGAGGTGGACAAGTTCAACATCAACCCACACAAAGACAAAGTTTTTATAATATGATATTATGGAGGGTAAAATTTCATAAAAATGCAGGTATCAGGCAGCTATGGACGGCTATACACAGGTTTTCAACTTTGGTGCAGGTGTGGTATCAACATCTATTCAATGTCAAAATGTTTGTTGGGTATGAATGAAATACATATACTGTACATAATACTGTATTCTCCTTCCTTCTTCCAGTGTGTGAATGTATATACTGTATGTATTTGTACAATGTGTACTGTTTTCCTTGTTCAATTTTTGCTTTTATGTGAAGCACATTGAGTTTCCCTGTGTAGGAAATGTGCTATATTAATGCATTTTTACTTACTTACTTAATTACTTACATATACAGTATATATATATATACAGCAAGCCATGATTGATCATACAACTTCCAGCTCTGTTCTGGTCTGATCTGATCACTTTAAAAACATATTAAGCATAAAATCACTGATGATGTCGCTGTAAAGTCAGAACTTGTGGTCCTCATGATGTGGAGAGGGCACAGCAAGTTTGGCAAAATATATTCAACATCAGTAATCATGTGTGAAATTAAAGTTAAAAGTTAAAAGTCAAGGGCAATCATAATTCTGCTGCTGGACACTTCTGCGTCATGGCTGACCACAGACATCAAGGAATTCTCTTCACATTCAGCATTACATTAATAATAATAATTGATGGGGGGGGGGTACTCAACTCATCCACCACTGGATCTTTACATGACATTAAAGAAGATAAAGGTAAAGATTGTTAGAGAAATCACTGATGACCTGAATGGAATGACAGCAGATGTCACAAAGATCACAGTGTAACTTTGTACCCTTTGTACTGCATTTAAAGCTACAATATGCAACTTTTCTACATTTCCTAACCCTAACCCTAACCCTAACAAACCCTATACGTCTTTTAATCAGTTGGTCAAGTTCCCGCCCCAACACCTGTCACTCATCTTGAGCTGTCTACCCTGAAACAGCATGTAGCCTGAAGCTGAGGTAACTGTCATCCGTAAAGCACTGCAGGCACAGAAGAAGCAGATGAAAAAAAAAGCAATGCTGATGTTCATCTTGTTTTTGAATGGGTCTTTTCTGCTGCATTTTTGCTTCTCTGCTCTTTTATTTCTTACTGCTTTCTGCCATTATTATTGTTGCTATGACTTCTCTTAACTGTGGCTGCTAGCATCACCTTGATAGCCACAACCCAGCTCTCTGCTTGCCACACCCACAGCAAGTGGTACACACCCCAAAATGTCCTGAAGATCACTGAAAAGGGGATTTAGGCATGAACACACAGGGTCACAGACAGACACAGACAGATCATGAAAGATCATAAATCCTACTTATTTAACGTGAAAAAAAAGTTTTAACATTACATACAAATGTGGCTGTTGATGTGCTTATCTTGAGTGACAGCAAGTGGGGGTTCAGTTTCTTACTCAAGGACAATTCAACAAGACACACACTGGCTGTGAAGGAGATCAAACATGTCACCGGAAAGCTACAGGAAGATCCATCTAACCACAAGGCCATCCTGTCTCCTGCCTAAACCTGACAGCAATTCAAAGAAGTTCATATATTGGTAATTCATAATTCAATCCTGGAACAGGTGAGGAAAGGTATGGGGATGCCACTGCTGAGAAGACAATAAATCACAGCACAGTCATCAGATAACTGTCCAGCACCGTCACGATTCATTTACAATTACATGTCAAACTGACATCCAGAAACAGTCACCTGGAGCTGAGGAATAATAGCCTGTGGAAGCTATCAACGCACAGCATGCGTTTAATAGTTAGAGCCTGTGTCATAGGGATGAGTGGTTTAACAGGCGGAAGACACAGTGTGATGAAAAACCAAAGTGCTTTTGTGTGATTATTAATTGAAACTTTTGTCTCACAGGAGGAGATTCCTGCAAAAGCCTCCTTTCTATACAGCACAATAACCTTTTCTGATAAATTTGCCATAATTTGCAATAGAATTTTAGTTGATATCATAAGCATAACATATTGAAACTTTCTATGAACTTGAACTTTTTATATAGCAGATACATACAACAGTTATTTCTATTCAATCAAGCGTATTGGATTGGAAAGCGGTTGTCATAGAAATGATTGTACAGCAGAAGTCTGCCGCTGCTCCTGATGCAGTTACAGAGGAATCAGATTATGTGATAGTGCGTAGTAAACACATTCCAGACATTGTTACAGATTTGCCATGTCATGTTTCTCCTTGACTGCACTTTCCTCCTAAACAGGTTAAGTCACTCTATTTGTTTGTCTCGATGGATCATCTTTATGCTGCGTTACTACGCTCCGGGAGTGAGTCACTCTTTTCTACCCAGGCAGCGATTCGCTTTCATTCCTTCCATCAGTTCAGCGTGAGCTCATTCTGAGTTTGCTAAATAGAAATGTTCCTCAGTGTAAATAGCCTCTGAATATTTCCAATGTGGGATGTGTTGAAACGACCCCACCAGTGATCATTGTGCTTGATACCGCAATGACAGGATGTCCAATCAGGGGTTGGCTTGGTGACACAAACAGAGAGGACACTGGGGGTTCCGCAGTAGAAAACATTTATTGTGGATGCCGGTTAGCAACAGTGAGAGACAGTCGTCTTGGTGGGTTTTTGTGTGCGGTTTGTATATTTGTGCTGCGATGATCTCAAAGGAGGAAATTGTGAGTAGTTATCGTTGCAAGATTGAATAATAACACGAGTTTTGCTCCAAAATTAAATATCCACCATTTGCAAAGTATATCGTACTCTTACACAATGATTTAGTAAATTACAGTACAGTATTTTTCAAAAGATAGTAGAAGACTTAAGGCATTGGTTTAAAAAATGATTGATGAACTGATAAAATGATGAAAACTCTTACAGACTCTATCCTTTAGATTTTAGAGATACTGAATCAAGGACTTGAGTTATTTTTTCCCCAAAATAGATATTTTCCCAAAATAGCATTTTAAAAGTGAGATCTTTATTTTTTATGAGAACTTTGTTTTAGACTACTGCCCTGTCCTGTCCTGAGTTGTTTCAAGTCAATATAACTATACACTGTATAACTTAATTTGTTATGAGATCAACTGACCAAAATTAGATATTCACCATCCACCAAAATGTGGCGCTTACTCTGGCGCTAAAGCTGGCATTAAAGCTGCTCTAGGCAAGATTTCTACGTAAAAAATACAACTGTCTCATCAGCCTAAATCACAAATTGGGCAAATAGAGCAATTAGGGCTGTCCAAATGTACCCATACCCAAGTTTTGGGTATGGGTATTGGTGGGACATTTTGGCACACAGGAAGTGACGAATCAAAACTAAGAGCGGAATACAAAAGTTTCAAACAGCAGCGCATGAGTGCTCCGTCCAAAGAAGGTTTACTGACATCACGTTACATAATTTCTGTCCTTCAAATTTTCAAACATTCATCTCCCGCTGCCACTTGGGGCCACCAAAGTGCGAAGTTGCCAAGTGCAGCCCCAAAGTAAAGCACAATATATTGTACATAGTTTACTACTGGAGATATGAGTCATCGTTTCTTGGAATGAAACCTTGCATTTGAAAATTATTATTTAACTAATTTCATTGGAGGCTTACTGAAGGATCCTTGTGTTTTCCACTAATAGCCCTGGAGCCCTTGACTAATAGCTTGAAGTTGAATGGGTCTTTTTTCAAGACATACTGTATGTCAGATAAATATAATCCAGGTTAGCTGAGCTGTCAGTGTCAAGCTGCTCCTCCATTGCTCTGGCTGATTGTTATCTTCCAGTCTCTTGTCTTCTCTGGGTTTCCTATGATCTCCTCATTATGTTTGCCTACTGTGGATGATTTATCCCCTCCTGGGGGATTTACATCTGATCACGATCCGTTGACTGCTCTATTCTTCTCCGTTGCCTCTCACCAATGCAAAGTGGCACGTAAACACACAGAGCAGCGGGGAAGTCACTCGGATATCAGTGGGAGTGAAGAGAGGAGGGGAATAAGAAGTGAAAACAGAAAGGGGTGGAAGGATGGTGTCACACAGCCATGGGGACCTATGGAGAGGCTTTCTTCCACCATGGAAGGATGAAAAATGACCTCAGCTGGTTCTTTTCATCTCTAAATTACAGCCATTAACTTCAGATTAATCATCAGCATCCCTTTCAATGAGCGCAGACCAAACAGGCTGAGGATTAGCAGAATATGTCCTCTTAGTGCAGATCAAGTCTTGCTCGTTTGTGGAAATGGTCGTCTTTCAAGTTCATTTTACATTTGCATCGTAAGTATTTAGCTGACAGTTTTATACAGAGTGACTTACAATGGGGTAAGTCAGACAGGTAGGGGTTCATTGTCTTGCTCAGGAATACCTCGACAGGACACAACCTGATGACTGGCACAAATTGGCTGTTGCAGAGATCAAACCTCTGACCTCTGACCTTTCAGTTACAGGAGAGTTTCTCTGTGTGAGCCCACCTGCCAATCAAGCTCACATTTCTAAAGTTTAAGTATGAGGAAACCAGTGAAAAAAAAAGAACTGCTACTTTAAATGCAACACGCCAACTTTTTCACATTAAAATGTCATTAAATGAACAGTATATATTATGCAGTATCAGTCTGTGACCCTGTGAGAGGCTGGTCATCCAGTGCAATAAATGCAATAATCCTCTCTGTTATTTCTTTTAGGTTTTTCGCTGCCATGGGGTCATTTATCTCTTTTTTACAGCGCATCCTCTGATGTTTGCAGCTTGGGCACAGACTTCTTCTGAGAACTTGTTCTCCTTCGAGTGCCTGGTTAAATTAGTAGTATTGTATTTAGCTCTGCTGCACTAGCATGCCAAACATTACAATTAGCTCCATTTTGCAGACACGACTGCTGAAAAGTTGCTTTCCAACCATGCGCCGCCCTGCCGTAAATGGTGGACAACGCTTGTTGTTCGGCAAATATTTTTAACGTCAATTTGCATAAATGGATTGGAGGGAGGACACTAAATAAATAAAGAAATAAATGGATGGTTGATCGTACAACTTGTAGTCGATGCCAATACATAAAAATTTGCCAGGATCAGATCCAATTGCGATACTGGATATCGGATCAATGCATCCTTAGTGTTGGGATGCGAACTTGCCCAACTCTTCACTGCCTTAAATACATAAATCTACAAGGATGACTCTTTCTCCATTAAAATTATTATAGTTTTATCAGCTTGATAAGCATTTAATGGACAGATTCCACTCGACTCTAAATATCTGACCTTTCCATGTTAGTGAAGTTCCATTGTTTGATGAAAACTTCTTCTTGGCCCTTTGCTACACACTTCTCCTGATGAACTTTCTCACCAGAGGTCCTCAAAACATTCAGCTTCAAACTGCCAACTGCCCCGCTCTACCACACAGTTTGATCAAAGTCAAACTGGTCAAAGTAAAAGTCAAGCTCCACTCCATTAAAGTTGATGTAATGACAGGAGCTACTGACTCTGGTAGCCTCTTAGCCCTCAGTGGTCCCACCAGGTTATAGTGCTACACTGCAAAATATCCATCATAATAAGTCATTTAATGTAGTATTGAGTTTTAAAAGCTTAAAAATATGAAAAAAAAAAATCACGTTCCCAATGCAAATCAAGAATTTTGAAGTGGAATGATCAATGATCTTATTTCAAGATACTGTCACTTATTTAAAGAAAATTGCAGTAAAAATGCATTGGAACCAAATTAAATTATCTGACATGACTGGCAGATTTTTTCACTTGTTTTTAGAATACTCAGATTTTAAGACTCAATACTATACAAACTGACATGTCAAGATGGAAATTTGTGTAGGTCATGTGTCACTTCTAAAAAGGCGTTCATGGGTTTGTGGAAACAAATGGGTATCACTTACAATCATGTGGCTGCTTGTGCAAGATCTGATAAGTCACTGCTTATCAGATTTTGCACTTTGCAGTTACAGGTATGCAAAGTGCCAGTTATGTATTCCGAGGAAGTGCTGGAGTAAAACGATAGCACAATCAAGGAGAACATCGGTAATGGATGACCGGTGATGAAAGCGCTGAACTTCAGTGGAAGGATATGATGAAGATGGGCATTACAGAGAACTGCATCAAAGAGGGACTCTCATTACGTTTCCCATCACAAGCATGGCGGCAAAGTCCCACGGTGCACAGGTGCACTCCAAGTGACATTTCTTTGAAAGAGCCTTCCATGTGGATTTGCTTCACGTCGGTTCTGAGGTTTAACGCCATAAACACAAGGGTAAAGTTACAGTGACGTACGTAAGAGACTTCCGCTTTGCACAGACTTTGAACTGAATGCAAATCTATTTTTGAGCCACATATCACATGATCATACATCACAGGGTCAGTTAGCTATAGTCACACAGTTTGGTAATCAATAAAAGGTGCAATTGGACACAATGGTTAAGTTGCAGACCTACAGTACACATGATATTCCAGGTTAAATCCCAATCGATTTTTCAGTATTTATATCTTTCTTTACCCCATGCTTTTTCTTACAAGTAATGCAACGATGATCTCTCAGTATCTTGCTCTATAGCCTTATTGCTCTTATTCCTCAGCTTATTGCTGCAGGATATGCTGAAGCATGTGCTAGGCAGCTCCCAGATGTAAATGTGTTATACTGTACCAAAGGGAAGTAGGGTATTGTTGAAAAGGAGCATGCTTAGCTAACCTTCCCTGGAAAAATAATGGTTGAAAAAGCATTATTTTATTAAGCATAATGTTACTTTTTAAACTTGTTTTCACAGTATTAGCATTGTAAGACTTACACTACTTAAAGTTAGTTGTCCACTTAACCTTTATAGCCCCAGAGAGCCATGTATCCAGATTTGATTTGATATTACATAAAGACATTTTTGAATCCAATCCATTTCTTTCTTCCTCCCAATTGTGTTATATTACATATGAACAGACATGAAATGTTGCATCGTCTCATTTTCTCCAAACTTAAGCGCTTTCACTAATCACCGTATACGCAGAACAAACGATCTGATGATGTGAGGGATGTGTCTGCCAACCCATGCAGAACCTTAGGTGTGTACAGTGGGATCTGTTACACACCACCCGTGAACCCCAGATGCACAAACACAGAAACAGTAACACGATCCGCCATCTTTTCCCCACTAGGCAGATTTATGCACATAAATCATTTCCTACGCTGTGTTTTGGGGGATTTATAGCAATAATAGGCCATCTCTGCCATTCCCATCCTGTTCCCTCGGTGCAGTCCCTGGGAAAAAACCTTGCAGGTCTTAACTTTTGGTCACATCGGGTTTTCAGTTGCAACGTTACCTTTTCCTAACCTCGCGGCCCCTAAACCTAATCATGTGTTTCCATGGAGTTACCTGCCCAATCTGAGCTCCGAGGGCTTTGAAACAGCGGCGGGGCGGTGCGTAACAATGTTTTGGAACGTGTCCACATGACCCCTTTCCGCTGTTTGATCGTGTTGGTTTTGCAGGGAGGGTCCGCTGGTAAAGCATGGAGACTGCTTGTACAATAATATTGCCACTGTCATGTTTAATAGATGTCTTGATTGCGTGTGTGTCATTTGCAGCTGTGAATTTCGTTATTGTTTTGTCTATACCTTTAGGTATGTGTAATGCGGCAGATTTTCCCTTTATCAAGTGTGTGGTGGGTGTTGGGGTTTTCCTAAAGGTCTTGTCTTTTGATGCTTACTTTGATTTTCAGTCGTGCTGACACCTTACTGGTTAGGTTTGAACATCTTACAAACGCAAGGAAGAAGAGGCAACCTGCTCATTTAATGTTACAACTCTTGTTTTACTTTTCAACTAAACATATGTTAATAACAACATATCAGGACGTCAATGTGCACGAGTATTAACGTGTTCTGCTCAGATGTAAACCAAATGTGTCTTGTTCCAAATCACAACTCAAATCACAGACGTTTTTAAAATGACACATCGTTTTTGAGAAGTGTAGATCTACACTTCTCGAAAATGATGTGTCATGTGCAAAAGCAGCAACATTCCCGATACAATTATCTGAGAGTATACAGTCTGTAAGACAGAGCTGCAGTTAGATCGGCCAACAGCCTAAAGTTGTAAATAATCAGCGTTTGAAGTTGGTATATTTGATAAAGGCATTGTTATGACTGAAGACTATGGGTTTATTTTGAAGTGAGGTAAAAGTACATAAAACCCAGTGTGAAAGTACGGCCGGTTACAAGAAACAGACACCTTGATTTCATGAACGCATTATTGTGACGCACAGCTTAGCCTGTGACTCGCTTCTGCTGGAATATTATTCATCCATACTGTATATTCCCATTGGTCTGTAATGTCAAACTCAATTTTCCTTCTCTGCAAGGACACTTTCCTTAAGACGCAGAACGCTAACTGTCTGCGCAACCCATAAAGCTGTTTAAGCCTTCACAATAGATCAACAACGCACTACTTTGTCGGAGCATAAATGAAATGAAATGAAGTGAAATACTAAGCCTCGATAACGCAGATGCTCTCCATTTCAATTTGCAAATGCCGCTGTACACCTTGCTACACTTTATTAGCAAAAAAACTCCCAGATCACAAAACTTACAACACCTTTCTAGAGAGTGTGAGTTGAGAACGTACTGCACATACTCGCCTACCTCAGACTGAGGTGAACAGTAGAATGACTTCCAAAAACTTTTATAAACAACCAACAGTAAGTCATACAAGGGTCAAAGTCACAGTGCCCTGACAAGAGATGTAAGAAATATCCCTGTGTTCCTGGGATATTCAGGTATAATAGAGAAGTTAGGCTCCCTGAGGTAAACAAAACAGGGTCTAGTGTTTAGACAGATAGTCCAGTGAAAAGGTCCATCCCTGCCTGCTCACTTATTGATAAGAACCTCAGCTAAACCTCAACTAAATTCCTAAAATATGAAATGTAAAACTTTTTCATGATTTTGTTTTCAAATATACTATAGCTCAGGATAAGAATGCTTTTCTTCATAATGTTTTGCACATAAATATAGTTTAGTTAAAAGGATATTTATTGAATGAATCTGAAGACTAATTCCTCACTTGCAGAACAGTCACAATGCTGGACTCTGATTGGCCGATAGCCTCCTCCAATTCAAATGAGGTAAACCTGCTGAATGGAGGCTTTCCATTTCAAATGCTGCAAACTTGCCTGATTGGAAGGATTTTAGTAGTAGTTTAGTGAAGGGAGCCAATCAGGACCAAGTCCAGCTGTGATGCGTTGACTGGACAGACTTTTTTAAAATGCAATAACTTTAAATTTAACCACTTAAACAAAATCAAATTTTAACAATAACTACATGAAAATACGTTGATCTTATATGTATATAAATAGAGGACATTTTGAATTACTACAATAGGGCCACTTTAATCCTTTAGTAGCCAGGACTGGTTGAGTGTCCAAACCCCTCTTTCTTCTTGATACCACCCATTTACTCTACATTTACATTTTATGCATTTAGCTGATACTCTTATCCAGCCAGACTCCAAATGAGCAGGTAGGGGTTCAGTGTCTTGCTTGGACTCTTCAGCCGGTCACATGGCAGTCGATGGACACACTGACTGTTGCGGGGATCAAACTTGAACTCCTAACCAGTAGGACGCCCCGCTGCCTGCCGGGGGGAAGCCGCAGCCGTCTGGGCAATAGATGTGGGAAGTATTAATGGGGGATAACATCATCCTGAGGCGGAGAAGTCCATCAGGGTTCACTCCTCTTTATGGCCATCATAAATGGATACTGCATACTCATTTCCCATGAAGCACCTGCCTAACGGGTCTCGTGGAGCCGGGCAAGTTTAATATCAGACAGCAATCATGTGACTTTTTTTTTTTCTTTTTTTATTCTAGGGAATGGTTTTTGTCATATAGTCACACATGCACAATCTTCTACTGTTGGCCAATGAGCAGCTCTACTGGAGTTGTTGAGAGAGAGGAGAGCTTTAGTCATTTATTTTTATTTTATTTATCCTTTATTTTACCAGGGTAGTAATCTCACATTGAGATTTACATGTCTTTTACAAGTGGAAAGAAGAAAGGCGGCATACAGAAAGTTTCATATAACACAATACAACATTACATCAAAATAATCAAGAAGAAAAAAAAAAACTCAATGGTAAAACATGAGAAAACAAAGACGCAATAATAAGCTTCAACAAATCAGTTAAAAACATGAGCAGGTCTCCAATTTGTTCTTTAAATTGATCAATATCAATAAGAAAGTTTAGCTTCAAATCATTTTGCAATAGATTCCAAGACAATGGAGCATTTTTCATTCAATTCCCCTGTCTGCCACTTTCCCTAGCCAGATTTTCCAAACCAGTCTAGGGATTTGAACCAAACACAAGCCAGCTTCTCTAACCCTTAGGCTACCACTACCACCTTTCCCTTTTCATAAGCAGATAGTGGTGTGTTTCACTGTTTATATGATGACAAGGCTGTAACAGGAGAGGAGACATTGGCACAGTTAGGCTAAACATATAGTAGAGCGCTCCTCAGGTTTCCAAGGTGGCCCACCTCTCTAATGTTTATCTACTTCCCGTGACCACTGAGCTTGGAAGTGGTGATTGGATAAGCATGCAGACAGGAGGGGCTGAAGTCCGACTCTGAGGGGGATCAAGACTACAGGAAATACTGCCTGATGTCATACTTGGTCTCTGAGTTTGACTGAGGTCCAGGAGAGGTTGACTACTAAGTCAAATGCAGTCTAAAAAACTATTGGGTGTTCATATATATTGTAATATGTATTTGTGTGTGCATGCACATGTGTATTAACATATACAGTACGCATAATGCCCATGTTTGTGGTGCATGCTTGTGCACTGCATTGGGACTGCTAATGGGAAATGTACATATCATTTTACTATACCTACATCATTCCAGTGTAAATCTCACTATTGCCTAACTGTAGCTGTGAACAGAGGAGTCTCTCACTACAGTATGATGTGACTACCTAGGATATAGCAGTAGCACTACTATGGCACATAGTAGCGATAAGAAGTATATGTAGTATGAGTATGTGATGTCAACTCCTGTCCTGTCCTGTCAAGTCCCTGCATATCAATGTCAATATCAATATCAATAATTTCCTGCACATTTACTGGACTTGGTGAATAAAGTGTTTCTACCCTTTCTGGCGTACAGCTTGTCTGTTTACAGGTGGATGAAGTGATAGAGAGGGGAATTGAGGAGTAGAAACCTGGAGAGCGACTTTGTCTGCTGTTGCTAATCTCTCACTGAGTGATGAAGCGCTGAAGCTCACGGTGCCCTTTCATTACTTTTTTATTTGTTTAAGCAAAGGATTCACTTTGATTAAAAATGCCTCCTAATTAAATTCTAAATCAATACCTGAAATTTTCTCAGTGGCAGAAAACTTTTTATTGTATGTTGTCAGAGTTTTACTGATTATACATTTTGAATCTGTCATTGTGAGCAATGGTACTAGCTGTCTTAAATGCTACCCAGACCTTTTCTAAGATAATCCATTAAGCTAAGCCAGCAGGAGAGAAATCTTTCTTTGGCTCGCATGCTGTTTTGCTCACACTGTCAAAGCCTGCTTCCACAGATTGGACATTCCTGTGCCCTTCTAAAGTGAAGAGCTATCACCGAGGCAGTTGGAGAGATATTTTGGTTTGGCCATTCAATGACATCATCGAGCAGAGCGCCCTCGTTAGTAAAAGGGAGGGAGAGCAATTAGCCGGCGCAATTAACCTTTAAAGGGCTGCCGATCTGGAATGAGCGAGGATGAATAATAGTCAAGGCCCCAATATAAATCCAAGGTGCTGCCGTCCAGAGATCCTCCCCAGAGATCGCTGAGCTAAATGGCTGCAAGGGCACCACAGCGGAGCGGTGAGTCAGGCATGGGAGATACTGCTAACTCACACTAGGAAGGTAGTGGCAGACTTCACAGGTTGTTCACAGAGCATTATATGAAAGAAGGTGACATTTATTTATTTGCTAAATAATTGTCATTATTTGGCAAAGTTTTGTTGTTTTTCTGACAGCAGTGACAGTTGTTATTACTTTGAGGCTATCACAGCACATGAAATTGGTGGCAGCTTTTTAATTGAGCTGTCAGCCAATCAGGTGCAGCAGCTACCTGACACCCAGTAAGCAATTGAAAGTCAGTATTTGCCATTACAGGAAAACTCAATAGTTTGGTTCAAGGATAAAAACAAGTTCCCCAACAACTGATTCAGTGACTCAGTGAATTCAGCTCCCGCCTAAAAAATAAAAGTGTCAGGTGAACCTCCTAACCTTTCCACCACTTCACTAGAGGCGAAGGCTGAAGATCCAGAAAGGTGTTGCCCCCCGAGAACATAAATCACTCCCACGATGCCTTGCGCTGACACCCAGGACAGTGGGATGCCGTCACAGTGACGTCTGAGGGGCCCGCTGGTGTGACAGGCTGCCCAGCGGAGCCTGTGTGTGTTCGTGTGTGATAAGGGTCAGTGTGCATACCGGGTCATTGTTGTACAGGCTTTAACCCCCCCCCCCCACACACACACAACACACACACACACACACCAAATCAGCTTCTAACCACCCACCTGCTCAATTACCGAAGGACAAAGGTTGGATATATGTGAATGTGTGATGACAATGCCTGAGAGTGCATTGAGACTGTGGGATGTGGTGTGTGTGTGTGTGTGTAGACAGAGAGAGAGAGAGAGTGTGCATGATGGGGGTAGATGGGGGAAAGTAGGACTGAGTGTCAATGACGTTTGTACTTATATATATATACCAGAATATTCATGCATTTTCACAATCATACCAATTGCCAAAGCAGATACATGATTTCACCCTATATACCATAAATGTACATGAATCACTGATATATATAGATGTGTGTGCATGTATGTGTACATACTGTCAGACTAACGACTGTTACATTTCCTTAACAGAACCACCAGAAATGATTATTGCCAGTCCAATCACATTCTTTTGTATATTGAGGAGGTGTGAAGGAAAGAACAATAACTCTCATTACCCTCGCTGATTGGTTTTGCATGCATCTGCATCCACCCACTCAAACTATTGTGCCTATTTGTGTGCAGGCAGGCCGAACTCAAAGAACACCCAATTGCCTAGACAGCGGCCCAAAAAAGTCCTATTTATAACTATGACGAAATGCAAATGACCCACACTGAAGAGTTGCCTTTTACCGGTGACTTTCTCCCACACCCTCGGCAACGCATGAAATACGGCCTGTGAAGTTCACATAATTTGTCAGCTGCACGAGTTTTACGGCGTGCTGACTGAAACCTGGAGCTCGTCCTCAGGTGTTGGACTGTATTTCACACTGTAAGGACATAAACGGTTTTCCTAGAGCAAGTGTAATGCTGAGCGGCTGCAGCGCTGCCGCCAAGTAGCTGGTTTGTTTTAATGGCTTCTGGAAGGTGTGACTGCATATTTTGGAAGGTGCAGAGGTGCGAATTACTGATTGAAACATCCATTCGCTTCCATCCGGACGATGGCGATGCTCAAAGCTAATGGAGAGGGGCATAAATTATTTTGCTGTAATGGGTTGCTCATAAACGCCATGCACATTAAGTATGATGATTTATTTATTTGATAGCAGATACTGGTAATATAAACACGGTATAGCTGTCAGCACACTGTCACGAATGAACTTGGTTTTTTTTTCTCTTTTTCGTGAAAGGACAGAGGCTGTGAGAATGAAATTATGAAATGCCTTCTTTTTTCCATCCTTCACTCTGCCTGTGAAGTGTCATCGAAGTGTGTGCACATGTGTGCGTGTGTTACAGTATATGAGAGTATATGTATGTATGGGCATGTGTTATATGAGTGTGTGTATGGGTGCTTGTTTTCTGTGTGTGTGTGTGTGTGTGTGTACGTCTGTGTGTGGGTGTCTGTCTTGTGTATTTGAGTAATCTACACCAGATCTGTTTTTTTTTTCCAATCAGCCTTAAATGCGCCTCATCAAACCTGCTTGCAGAATAGCCGGTCCAGCCAAGACAGATGCAGGATAATGCACGTACCCTAATCTTACAAAAAACAACGCTAAAATACTCTAATCTGTTTTGCAGTGTTAAAGCAACAATTACAGACGTTATCGGTGACCAGGCCAACTGTTTGATTTGCTGCCAGTTACTATGAAATCATAGCTGAAGTAAGTCTATCCACACAGACAGAAAACAGAGGGAGATAGCAGTAAGGTCCAGTGGCCACAACACACACACACACACACACACACCATATTTTGATCAATGTGGGCATATGCATAAAACATGTATGCAATAATATACAATAATAATAAATGTTTGAGGCTCAGTGCAAAATAAAAATGGTAAACGGTAAAATTAAGTAAAAACTTGTCAGTCTAGTACAGGAAAAATTTACATATACCAGAAAACCAGAACACCATATACTGTAAGCCAGAAGTGGTTGTAGGTAAAGCTTCAATTACATTAGTAGATGATTTTTGAGGGGCTCATGTTTTGAAGTCTGCCCCAAACAGATGCAAGCCATTACAGCACAACTGGTGCACTGATTACCCCCCCCCCCCCCCCCACCCCAAACAACATAGTGTAATGACGACATTAGGGATAGCCCAGACACCCACCACAGATGCAGTGCATGGGGTGCAGCAGTAGTTTCAAGGTTAGAGGAGGGAGCTTGTGACCGGGAGGTTGCCAGTTTGAATCCCTGGACAAAGTCTAGGTGGGGAAGAAGATGACAAACACTCTCCTCCTTCAACAGCACATTGTAGTTTTAGTTATACAAAGTTATACATTTCTTACAATTCAGAGGCAGAGTTGATCTTGCGGCAGAAATAATCTCATTGGTTGAGTTAAACTTCAATGGGCGGAGCCAAAGAACCACAGTTTCTAACATTATGAAACTAGCGCTGTTGGTAGGTTAGCTAGGTAGCCTAGCCTAACCTTTCCAAGTTCAAACTATCCATACAAGCTAGGTAGATAAGCTAGTTAGCTAGCCTACTGACTTACCTTCCAAGATCAGGAATGCCATTTTTTATTTATATTTTGACCAGAGTTCCTTCTTTGCCAGTTAGCTAACTTGTGCTCCAAAAAACCGAGTGTGGTTCTTTAGCTCCGCCCACTGAGGTTTGACTCAACCAATGAGGTTACACACACAGAACCCCCATGTGCTACCTAGCCCGCCGCTAATGAAAGTCCATGTAATCAAACAACCTGCATTACATTAATAAGATCCAAACTGATGCAATGAAAAAGAAAGGGCCGGTTGGTGACGCTCTACTCAGACACTTTGGAGGTTAGTCAACGTTATTCATTCTGGGAGCATTTTTTTTTTCCATCCCAACGTGATTTGATGTATAACTGAAGACTTTCATTCCAAAATTAGCCTACCTTTTTAAAATGTGACATCAAACTCTTAAAAAATGATTGCTGGCATGAAATTAAAATTGCACTGAACATCAGGTAACAACTTTTTTTTTTGTAATGGGAATGAAACCCTTCAAAACCATGAATAATAGGAAACAACATTTTCTTCTCTTAACATTTGGTTTAGCTTATTTAGAAGACCAGATGGGTGATATTTGGAGCATAAGGAGAAGGCAGATAGCCCCAGGTAAATTGCCAGTCATGGAAAAGTATACTAAATTGACCTTTAAACACTTCTCTGTGGTTGTCTAAACTTTCTGGTTCTCATTGTATTCACCCATGTGGCAAACCCCACCCATCTGGCACCAAAGTGGGCTAAATCAAACCATAAATTGTACTGGCAGACACTATTTGACCTGAAGTCTGGTATTGTTGCTTTGGAAAGCACTTTAAACCTGATTTGTTAAAAGAGCTTAATACATTTGACAAACATTAAAACTTGATTCTCTCAATGCCCACAGAGTCTGGAGTGAACTGGGGAACTGGGGATACATAGATAGACAGATAGATAGATAGATAGATAGATAGATAGATAGATAGATAGATAGGAATTTCAACCCCATTACAACCTATTCAAGTGCAGCTTGCTTTATAAATAGAAGAAAAAACTGCTTCAAACATCAATCAACTGCATCCAAACACATAAACTGTTAAAAATAAGTCTGATGCACTTTTTCATTAAACATTATTACATTATTACAAGGGTCACCAGAATGGGGAACACTTTACTTTACTTTTACTTTTATTCCATTATACCTGTGGAGAAAGTTTACAAAATAAATTCATGCACCCATATCAGCAAGCATCAGCATCCCATCTGCTGAAGTGTCAAGACACTGAATCTCTGCCAGCTCCAGGGCTGCTGCTCTGTAGCTCACCCTGACCTCTGACCTCCCTCTGGAATTGGAGAAGTGGAAAGACAATTATTATTATCATTACCAAGTACTTAATTAAAGTCTCCCTAATACAGCACATAATGCACTTATGAGTGTGTATAAAAACAAAATGTAAATGTAATATTCTAAAATAAGTACATCTAAAAATCTGAATCTATTTCTGAATGATTTTCAAGTAATGGCCATGTGTTATTGTGTACTTACTTTTTCATATGTTAAAATAACTAGAACAAGGCCAAAGGCTATAAAGTGAAGTGTCACTCATGTTTGTTATGGAAATGCTTTATTGTCACCAAAATACAACTTCCATCTGGTTAAAAGTATGAGTTTCCTTTCCAAATATAAGACGGTGCTCTATCTATAAAGTGCACATTTCAGATTGCCACTATAGTGTCTGCTATCTTTAGACAATGCAAGGACATCGTACTCATTCCAAATATGGTCCAGTAGCCAATAAAATATTTGTTAAATGTGAGATACGGTAAGTAGATAGAGGTCTTTATCAGAGTTTCCTGTCCAAGCCATTGTGTCAGCACCTGGCCTCCCCAAGGATGGACTGAAATAAAAGCTCTCAAGAGCTCTAACCTTAAGTGGTTTTCCTTGAAAAACGAAGCCCAACATTGGTCTTTGAGTTCTACAACTATTACCGAAACCACTTTGTTCTCTGACATGAGAGGTTTGATGTGGCACCTTTTGGACACTTGAGAAGATTGGGTATTGGTATCATTCCAGTCTAAAAATGATCAGGCGGCGTTCCCAAAGTGCTTTTGTCACCTGTATGATGTGTTGCACAAGCAGCAGGACGGTGTGTGTTCTTGGAAGCTCGGCTGCTGGTGATTGAGAGTGAAATCGCTCAGATCTTTGAGGATGATTGCGGTGAAAGATGAAGAGAGAGCAAAGCAGTGCACAGGAACGGAGCTAGCAAGAGTCCGCCGGTGACCCTTGGCTGAGCTCTCCTCGCCACAACTTGCACCAAAGCGGAAAGGGGGGAGGGTGGGGGGGAGCGCTCACAAAAAAAGAGTGCAGTAATACTGAAAGGGGAAGAGAGTGAAAGAGAGCGGGAAGCCACAAGCGGGGGGAAATAGAAGCGGAGGGGAGGGGTGGCAACGGAGAGAACGAGACGGAGCGAGCGAGAGAGCGATTAGGGGTTCAGGTTTACCAAAACATGACCTAAGCAATTAACTGTGAACAGCCCAGTCGAGGTCATCGGCAGAGGGCTGAGGAGCGGTTCCTGGAGCGAAAGCCAGCCTAAATGAATTTAAGCCGCTGCATCCGATCGGCTCATCGTGTGTTTTTAGGTGCCACTTTTGCCTTTCTAAAAATGGGCAAATCCTTCTTGGCGGCAGCTCTGCAAGACTATTCTGAAAGAGGAAGTATGGAAAGTATTAGATCATGGCCCAGTATCCCCATCTTTCCTCTCAACGGCAGCATGAATGAATTTTCCTTCAGTCCCTAAGAACTCTTAGTCCAGAGCTGAAGCGATAAGCCGAGAGTCTGATCCAATAACACTGGCAGCTCTCACATGGTCTTTAACGTGCTATGTTTGTCCAATTTTTGATTGTACTGATTGTATTTATTCATTCATTCTTTATCAGGATTCCCATTAGCTGACACCTCAGTGACTGCTAATGCTTCGTGGGCTTTAACAAGATTTAAAACACAGTTGACATCACCAGACAGACAGTACAACACCATAAACATTCATAGATATTACAACTTAAACATTTCAAGTAGTACAACCTCCCTTAATGGTGATCTACCATTGATAAGGATTGAGCATGGAGGATCCAAGATTAGACAAGATGTACATACCATTTCAGATGCTTTATGCCTGCATGTTTATGTATTTGTGTGATTTGGATATGTTACGGAATTTCACTCATTTATACCCTGTACATAATACAAGAAAGTACATGATACAAGAAAAAGCCTTCCTTGCTTTCTCTAAATTATATATAACCAACAAATAGACAATAGATCATTGATAAAAACATCAAAGACTCTACGAAACCCTATGCTATTTCCAAATGCCAACGTCTATTGTATCACATCTGCCTTTCAAGGTTCTCTGGATTCATCCCCACTGAATGCTTTTCTAAGAATTTATCGGCACACAAGGTGTTTTTGCGTCATTCGCTCCCAGGTGGAAGACGTTCAGATTTATGTTCAAACACCGAACACCTATCTTCAAGTGACTCACTGATTATGATTCTTTTGAAGCTCACATCTTCAATTATTTGCCTCTCATCCTGGAGGAGGCAGTGGATTTAAAAGGTGTTGCACAGTAGCTCTACCGACAGACTTGTCATGTTCCTGCAGTAGTACAGCTGTGCACCATTATGATGGGATGGCTTTGTAAATCATTTAACACATCATTAAAGCACTCCCCGTAAAAAACCTGAAGCTCCGATGTTCCCAGCTACCACCTTCGCTCACAACTGACATCTTTCCATGTTAAACCCACTTTTAATGTCGTCATAACGTTTAATGGGTTTCCTTGTTGCTAAAAATACAAAAAGAAGCTTGGCTCGCATATCTAGTAAGTTGTCATCATGAAACGGAGGTGTTAAGTGTATTAAACACTTGGATGCGTATGGTGTGTGCATGGTTGATGTTGCCTGAATCTCAAAGGGATTTTTATAAGCCTTTAAAGATACAGTGTGTATTTTAGGTTTAGGAGAGTTTGATGTGTAGATTGAAAAGCAGGTTCTTAGCCTATCAGGTCAGTTTTACTCTAGCCTATACAAACATATACATGTAAACAAACCTTTTACAGCCTAAAAATACATGTTCAGCTTCATACACAGTCTGTACCTGTATGTAAAGCTAAGGCAATAAATTTCAAAGTCAAAGCAATGTCCTCAATCCAATAAACCACCATGTAAACAAAGCTAGTAATGGCACAACAGTCTTTCAACTGGAGGCGTCATATAATCACAGATTGGGACTTTAAATCAGATGTGTCCAAGGTGACTGGCTTTACAGAAGTTAATGAAATGTTGAAATAGATATACTGTAGTTGGATATGTGTTATTATGTGAAAATCATGTGTGTTGACTTGCAGTGCTTTCACACTGAAATGCCAAATTAAAGCACTCCAGTCCATCTGAGAATCTGTGTTTTGGCCTTTTCCAGGGGAAGTGAAGGAGCCTTATAACAGGTTCATTTGGACAATAAAAACAAAAGCTCCCCAAACAGTGAAAAGAGAGTGAAGGAGAAAGGAGAAGGAAAAAGGGCCTTTAAATCAATGATCGATGAGGTGGCTTTCTTTGACTTCAAAGACCTCGAAGGCCGTTTAGCCCGGGTTTTGGCCCTCTCTTTGCTCTTTCAGTGGTTGGGGCGAAGCACGTGACGCGCCTCAGGCCTCGCTGGAAGCCTACCCCTGCTGTTGCAACCAAAAAGCCCCAAACAATGCTACTTTCTCTCAGTCTGGGGCAACATGTCAATGGCTATTTTCCTCCATTCTCTGCATTTTCCCCCTTTTTCCTTCCCTTTTGGCATTCATTTTTATTGGTCGCCGCTCCTTGTTTCGTACCCAGTGCCCAGTGGTCCCCAGCAAAAAAAAAAAAGCTGGGATTCTTTTTTCTCCCCTTTCCTTTTGTGAAGAGGTGCGTGCCGGGAATATCTATGGCTAATCATATCAGAGGTCATGTAAACCCTGCCTTTTAGACCATGTGGGTTTTGGCATTTTTCTTTGTGTCGGGGCTGAGTGATGTGGAACATTGTGACTCAATCATGCAGCGACTAATTTAATCGAGGAGGCTAAACTAGTTTTTGTGTGCAGGATTTCACTCACTTTGGGCATGTGAAAAAAGGTGCAAGAAAAAACTTCCACCTCCAATTATGGCCGGCCCCTTATCTACAAGCAAACCATAACTTTATAGAACCGCTCAGGGGCTTGAAGAGAGAGGAAGCACTGAAAGCAACTGAAAAGTTACTTTCTTATATATTTGACAAAGCATTTTTCTCTCTGCCTTTATTTCATTGTACTTTGGGTTTTTATACAGTGAAATCGTTTTGTTTTGCCCGTAAAGACATTTGATTTGGTCAGCCCCATAAAAGCGGCATCGTAAAAAAAACCTCTATACAGAACATCATATCGGTTTTCCTCACAACAGCTGGGCTCACACACATTTTCCTTTCAGATTTCCAGAATTAAATTTCTTGTATTTGAAGATTTTGTTAAGTGTTGAATATGACAAAAAGTGAAAAGCTGAAAAGCTGTGTTAAGGTGCAACAAGACAAGAGTTTTGGAGCATGCACTGACATGCATACTCCCACACTAACATATTTCACATACACAAAATACATTTCAAAATGTATAATTTTTTTTCATTTTCCAAGATTTACTTGGAAATTGAAATAATTATTAAAAGTTGTATAATTAAGAAGCCTTAGATGCTGTATCATCAACTCATGCAGTATCTTCTCTTCTCCCAGATACACCCAGAGAATGGCTTCATTAAAGTACATTAAGTACATTATGTATTAGGGGACATTTTCATCAAATACATCAACTACACAGTAATATTGTGTACTTTCAACACTTTTCCAAAGGCTAATACACAGGTTAACACACTGAAATAAGGCCATTGTAAATTAAAGTGTTACCACAGCTTTTTTTTTTTTTTCATATTTGCTAGACCACAAAGCATGACAGCGCTGTGGTTTCCTCTCTCAACCGACTGAGAACAGTGACAAACCCTCTTCTGTCTTCTTTGATGTTTTAATTGGTCAAGAAATGCCGAGTCACTCCTGAACGCTCCGGGGTGTTGTGTCTCGTGTTCGGGGAACGGCATCATCCGATTATCAAATTTAGAGAGATGGCGACATGTAGCAACAAGCGGTAAGCATATTTATCTGATTGGCGGGCCTCAGGAATGCCCAGTGTTGCCACACCTGACAGAGTGGGTGCAGTTGTAGGAGGAGGGTCATCAATCTGAGATACAAAGGAGCCACTGTGCATAGCTTTCTATTCCACATACATGTCAGATCCAGCCTGTCTGAGTGTCTGTACCATCTCATTTATTGTTTTATAAAGATTATTGTTATGGCATTTGTGCTCTATTATGTATTCTACCAGGGAGCAGCAGGGTGGCACAGTGAGGAGACCAGGACTCAAGCTCAAGCCCTTCTGTTGACAACCCTGCTGAAGTGTCCTTGAGCAAGACACTGAATCCCTGTCAGCTCCAGGGTCGCTGTTCTGTAGTTCGACCTCTGGCCTCTCTGTGGAGGGGGGCAAGAGAAAGGACAGTTTCTCTGCAGATATCTGCACATGCTACCCTAAAACAACTCGATGCAGTTTATCATCGTGCCTTGCGTTTTATTACTGGAGACAAATTTCACACTCATCACTGGGAGTTGTATGAGAAAGTACGGTATGGATCTCCTTAACAAAAAGAAGAGAATTATGTTCTGTCCTTTTCATCTATAAGGCTCTTCTCCTAAAACTTCCTCAGCACATTTCATCTCTCCTTGCTTGTAAAACTATTAATACTGCTCAGGACTGGCTAACCTTAGATATACTGAACTCAGAAAGACTGTTTTCCAGTACTAATACACCTTATAAATTGAACCAATTACAAAGGACTTTGACTCTAGTACATCTTATCTCCTGTTAGATGATTTTAAATTCTTCTTAGATGATTCTTAATTCTTCTTGCTGACTTATTTAATGATGTTTGTGATTGTTTCTGATGATTTGTCCATGTATGTTCACTGAATGCTGACCTTTAGGGTTAGGGTTAGGGTTCTCTCAATGAGACTACCTGAATAAATAAAGGTTCCATCAATCAATCAATCAATCAATAAAAAAAATCACATTATTATGATGAGAAAGACATGCAACAAAGGCCGTGAGTCAGATTTGAGCTGAGGCACCAGGACCAAACCCCCCATCTCCACCCAATCATCTCTCTGCATCCTGTAACAAGCCCGTCACGCAGCTTAAAGATAAACAGATAAATAAAAAAAAAATATATATATATATAAACAGATAAACCTGTCTCCTCCTTGCCTCACAAATCAGCTTTACACGTGGCAATGCCAAAAAAGCGATTGCAATCCTGGTGCCCTTGCAATCCTTGATCACATTCTTCCAAAGTGTGCAGGCGAACACGTAAACCTAGCGACCTCACTTCCTGTTAATTTTTTGCCTCTGGTTACTCACCTGAGAGCGTGTGTGTGTGTGTGTGTGTTACGTTTTGTGTTTTCACTGAGTGACTCACCAACTTTAACAACTCCCACACAAGGTAACCGGGCCTGTGGCGTCACTTCAAAGAGCCTTTCCTCAAAGTAATGAATTCAGGTGTCGGTCCCTCGGGAATTTCAGACGTAATCCTGGACTCTTTCGTTCTGAAGTGTAAACAGTGTGGGCGGTTGCTGCTAAACCGTCCTCTTCCTGTCATGTGACGCAATCGGAATGTAGAAATACATTCGACCTAAACTGTGCAATATATTCACGCATCAGCAGAACCCAGGAGATAGGCAGTGACCCGTATTGTACCGGGACACAGTGAAGAAGGCAGTCAGCCCGAAACGTTATACAGAAGAAAATAAGAAAATAAAGAAGATAAGCATCATTTATTGTTTTGTGTGCCTATATTCTTCTCCATATTGTGCTGAAACCTGACTGTATGGGGTTATCAGGGTTTTTGGGGGTTGGGGTGGGTTGTCGGTGTATTTCCGCATCAAAGTTTTTCACACACCGTATCTCCTGAATACGCTTTCCGTAGTTCACTTGTTAATGCGCTACACTAAGGAGAAGGCAACCTCTGAAAGACTCGACATGGAAGCAATCTGGAACTTTCCCTCCCTCATTTTCAGTTGTAGAGTCATTCTGGTGGTGAGAGAGTTGTCTGTGTGTGTGTGTGTGTGTGTGTGTGTGTGTGTGTGTTTTTACCCCCTGTTCAGATGAGGAAATCTGGGGTGCACTCCACTGCATATTTCACACCAAAAGGCATTAACAGCAGAGAATGCTAATTTCCTTGGCACCCCGAACCCCCAGGCAGTGGAGAAAACCAGGAGTTGAACGCCGTCCAATAAGTCTGTGACTCAAAGCATATAGCCCGGCTCCCAAACCCTTTCTGAATATATGTATAGTAATTATTGCAACCTAAGCTCAGGTCCAGGTACCGAGCCAAGATTTCACCCCTCTGAGCGTTTTGGAGCAAATATTCTTGGCATGTCATGAATCATCCTCCCCTAGGAGTATTTTGAATATTCCTTCCTATTCCATATGCTTATCCGAATCCAGGTATATGCTTGAATGAAGGAATGATTTTATGAAGCCTGACAATCAACTGGGGTACGGCTGACACAGGAAAGCTTTGACGATAACGAGAGTGGAAACGTGCGCTGGTCTTCTTGTGCAGCCTATCAACATCCCCCACAGGCTGCGGCAGGACAGAGAAGCTGCAGGCAGCGCTCACAATCCATCGGGTAACTGGAAATTTTCGAGTTTTCAAAGAAACCACAGAGAAAATCCTGCCATTGCATATACTGTATTTCAGTAACGAGCAGCGTTAATACTGCTGTCAACAAAAAGTTGTACGAAAAATGCAGCAATCCACGTGCATCACAGTTTGATAAGTCGCCTTAAATATAACATTGCCATAATAATCGCAATGGTTTAGCTGTGTGTGTGTGTGTGTGTGTGTGTGTGTGCGCCTGTGGTCTATTCAAGGTTGAAGTTTGCAGGACTGTTTTACAAATCAGGCTTGTGGCAGTAGTTAGCATCACTAAACGGAAAAGGACTCGGCTCTAAAATAGAACGCGGCCTGTGTTTTTTTTTAATGAAGGCGATCAAAACAAATGCATGCTGATGGCCGGAATGTATGAGGCACAGGTCTGTTCTAGTGTTAGGGCTATTTTTCTCTGACTCAGATATCTCCTGTGATGGATACAGTGTGGGAGAACTGAGCTCATAGCTTTATATTGCAATTCAATATAGATGAATATCATCAGTGGTTTAATTCAATATACCACACACAATGTAGGCATTGTTTCAGAAAATAATGTCAGTGATCAATTGTCTCAATAAAGACATATTTTATGCCTATTATTGCTATTATTATGACAGCCCACATCATACCGCTGGAATGCTATTATACCCATATTATGAAGTGATTGTGGAGTGAATTTACACATCTTACTGTACAATGTTAAACTTAACAAATCAGCTGTTTTGTTACACCAGCCTAATTGGCAAATTGTGCCACCAGAGGTTAACTTGTCTGTATGAATAAGACATTGTAGACAATGACACATCAAGGCCATAGACAGGAAGCCCATTAGTGGCAGCAGAGCTCTTTTACAGGAACCGGCTTCCTGCCTTATTCTCATCTGCACAGATGTGACAGACGCTCAGTGGAGTGGAGGCTTCCGGTTCATGGGGGTCTTAGGCTCCGTTCACTCCGTTCAGACTGTGACTTTATTCCTCACATGTGACTCAGATCTGATGTTTTCTAATCAGTGTGAACAGCAAAAAGCCGCATGGAGTCTCAGCTTTTCACTTCCAATCTGAACCACATGGATATGAGCTACACAATTGGATCCAGAGGCTTGTGAGCCTACATGTGACTTGTATTTGAACTCTGAAATCAGAGTTGGTCAGCTTTGACATGACAATAAGTAAATCTTACATCATTCACCTGAGACAACAGTGTTAACATGGAGGACAATGAGACACAATATTGGAGAAAAAGCCAAACAGCCGACTTGTTTGGTATTTGGGGAGACAGCAAAATTTGTAACTGAAATGTTTTTGAAACAAGCAGGAGAAGCATAGGCGGAGAAACAGATGTGACATCTTTTGTTACTGTTACTCTGTGAATGTGTGTCTTTTCAACATCACTGTCAGTTCATATTTGGTATCAGATTTGGGTTACATCCTAGAATAGATATTAACAGTCGAAATTTGGAATTGAGCATGACCTGTAACCTGTAAATGTCGCCTTAGCTTATAGACCCATTATATTCTGCACTGTCCTGTTGTACAAGGTGTTAGTATTTATGTATAAGTATACTAATTAAAGCTAAAAATAACCAAGTTTTCACTGCCCTATAGTACAAAATGACCATAATACATCTACGGAGCAGATTGATAGGATTGTTGATCAATGCCAATGACTCAATGATTACTTCACCAGTTGCTGAGATTTCTGTTTTTCTGACCCGTACTTTCTGGAACCATCTTGGTGCAGGCGATACTAAGCTTTACAGTGAGGGCTTGGCCTGCAGACTCTTCCTTAAAATAACTAGTATGGTTTTTCCAACTCATAAGTGTACTGTACCATGACCATACAGCTCGGTATGTTTTTCCATTATGTTTTGTGCCCAGCTCTGCTCAATACACTGGAAACATGCTGGTAAGGTATGCAAACATATTTGTTACTTTCTAGAGGTGTTGGCAGGGAAATCTTCATTCTGCTGATGGCCTGTAAGAATATACACAACAGCCCAGTACAACTATAGAAACCGCACAATATTGCGCAATGAAAATAAATTGCTGTTTACTGTGCTAATGGAGGATGTATGGTGTTATTTTCACCTTGCAGGGACATGTTTGCTTTAATGCCAAGGTCTCTTATTTCCTGTGGCAATTTCTTGGCCTTATTTACATCCACGAGGGAAGAGAGATGTCATTAAAAAAGTTACCTCGCAATCCACATACATTGGTTTATTTTGTGATAGATAAATGCACTGTAATGCAATTATACCTGTCAGAAAAATAGTACAAAGGACGAGTTTGTCCTCTGCGTCTGTGTTGGTTTTTGCCAAGATGCGGTCGGTGATAAGTGGCCTATCTCTTTGAGGCTAAGAGACCTCAGTTGCATTTTTCCAACTTCTCCCTCTAATCCGCTGTTATACTAAGCAGGTGAAGACAAGTCTGACAGATTTCATGTTTATATGTAAAGTAAACAGTGCTACAACCCCTTATCGCAGCATCTTGGTGGTATATCTTTAATCTGTCGTTATAAATCATTGGCTCTGTAATCAAGATGAGATTCCACAGTCCTCGTTCTGTATTGAGCAGCTCTTGTCAGGAGCCTTTTATGGCTTTTGTGTGATATGGAACATTAAATCCACTTATTTTCTTTACAATATCACCTTTGTTCTTCTATTTTCATTTCTCTTGCTCAACGATGTGCTGGTAAAAGCTTGTCGCTTGCAAAAGAAGAGTAGAACCAGGTACAGTAAACCACTTTTAGACCTGAACCTGATTGAAAGGTGGAATTCAGCAAATTTGTGTATGCATCATGTATTCATCACATGTTTAACTATACACAAACATTGATTGAGAATGAATGAGAAGTGGTAAAATGTGTTAATATTGACTGTGTACTTTAAACCTGCAATAAGCGATATCAGACCTTATAACCAATCCTGAAACTAATGTGTGCTATGTGGAGATTTCATTGAGACATAATGATATAAACCAATATCCACACAGCAGCCAGATGTGTTGCTGTTTTCACCTCTTTTCTAAAGCTTGTTGTCAAATTCCGCTCCAACGAAGCTCCTCCTGCTCCATTCAGTAGCTTTTCACTCTCCTAAACCAGCTTGTCTCCTCCCTCGCTGTTTAAAAGCAGCACTCACCCCCTCCCATTCCTGAAAAAAATTCTCGTAATGGCTTTAAATTTTAAACTTTAAACATATAAACTTGCTACCTACCTCTTCACTTGTCATTGTGGGACATGTAACCTTCAGCAGGAGAAAGATCTGGCAAAGCGAGACTGGTAACCGGCGACACTTCTCAGCAGGAACGACTAGCTTAGCTATTAGCATTTATCCTTCCATTTGTCCTTCGTAGGCCTCTGTAGTGCAGTGGCTTTGCTGTGAGCTATTTACAAATGTGTTGCAGTTTCTGTCGCCCTCTAGTGGTCAGAAAAATCGCTTATCGCAGATTTAAGAGTTAATTTGAAAAAGCACATGCAAATTTGAAAGGTTCAGAAGTTCTGTTATTTTACTCTAGATCACAAGCTGCATGTTATGACTACAAATCTATTACCACAGTATAGTGAGGCCTTGGGAGAGAGGGAAGAGTATAGTGAGTATAGTGAGTATTGTTAGGACTTCTGCCAGGAGGGATTCTCCTAGCCTTCTCCAGTAGCCGGCCCTCTCCAGATAGAAACCCAGCCTTGGGACTCTGAGCAAGACCCAGGAACCAGGAACTCCTCCGATGTTACCATGAAACTAGTTTCCAGAGCTCGAGTGGAAAATGAGGCCTTTATAATGAAAGTGAGACCACACAAGAGCCCCATAGGTATTAAACTTTCCCACTAAAAGTTTATTGAGTTATTTTGGTTGCAACATCGCAATGCCCGGCCCAATTTGGGCCCCCCAAAAATAGAAAACGGTGTAGTAGCTTTTGCATGGGATCTCACAGTAAAAACAGCTCCCTGAAGCGGTGGAGTGCTGGGCAGGTAAACGCAAGCGGGGAATCCTAAGGATATTCCGCTGTGTTGGGGTTTCCCACAGTTCAGGAAGCAGAGAAGCCGAGGCACTGCGGGCCGGCCCGTCTGCCTTTTGGCTGGTACCTTTCTCTCTCTCCCCCCCCCGGCTGTAAAGGGCCACTGAGGCTTCCCCCCCGTCAACAACTTTGAGTCTGTTTCAAATGACATAATTCTTCCTTCTCTTTTCATGTTGGATTATTAGAGTTCAGTCAAAGTTTTGCCTGGACATTTATTAGGGGTCCCAGGGAGGTTGGAAAGCAGCTGACACTGGGACGTTGTACAGAAGTGTTGAGGAATGGTTTCCCTTCTCATTCTCAACCTGGGATTTATGTTTGGCCAAGAGCTAGCAGGCTAATCTGAGGCTGTTAATGGTGGGATAGCACTTGGGAATCACCCATCGTCTCCCGATGATAGTCAGATGGGTAATAGAGTGCTATAATTAGACCGTGAACCCTTAATGAGTGCGATGCTATATGACTACATCAGTCAGACTGATGTAGTCACATGGCAGGGGCCGCTGTCCTTGTCACCCACACTCCTCTGTGGCCAATGATGTCACTTGTCACGCAAGGGAATTTCACAGCAGCGTCAATGTCATCTCCCCACCAAGACGGAAATCCCTGGTCATCGTCAGTTTGTGTGACTCTTCCTTATCCTGCAGCCTGTTCATCCAGCAGTAAAGTCCAACAACTTTCACTAGCTTTGTGATTCAGTGATTCCAGGAGAATCATGAAATCCTACGTAATCTCAAGTTTACATGCAAGTCAAAGGCCACAGAGATATAAATTGAATGAAAAACATTCCCAAAGCCCCAAGAATCTTGAAGATTGCGCAAGCATTTTGTATTGCTTATGCCCAGATAATGATTCACTTTCCCAGGGCAGCAGTGGAAAAGCCTTTGTTGTTTGGCACTACAGGCGGAAAGCTGGACAGCGGTTGGTTTCACACTGAACAGGGAGGCCCTGGGTTAATGGGAAGGGGGGAGAGGGGGGAGGCGGCTGGATCCAGTACCGGATTAATCAGCCAAACTGGGAAGATACTCTGGGAAACACCTGTGGAAGAGAGGAGGGTGGAAGGGAAGAGGTGCTCCTTAAAGGAAGGATGGTAAGAGTGGGTATTTGTTATGACACAGCTCAAAGGGGGGAGACGTTATATTTTTTCACCAAGAAACTCTCCTGCAATAGATATACACAGACTATCCAAGTACTAGTGGAGTGCAACTAAAGCCCTGTTTGCACGGGACTAGTATCATGTGGGGACATCATGTAATTGTAATGAATTACCCCCCAACATCTGTGTTTCGTCAAACACCTTTCCACAGATTCATGAAATTTGCTGAAATCACCGGTGCCCTGGATACAATTGTATAAGGTCAAGATTTTATAATTCATCGTTTCTTGATTTAGCAAAGCAGAACTTGATCTTTGCAAAACCTTCCTCTATAGATGCCACTGCTGCCTCCATTTTTCATGACAGAAGGAAGATAGAGAAGAAAGAGAAATCACATGGCAAAACATTATGGCATTACAGCTAAAATTATTGAAAGTTTGATTCTCACAGGATATGTAACTGGACCTCACCAGGTGATATTAGTTCCATGCAAATAGGGTTTAACTAGTGATGTGACCAGTCTTTCTTTATGACTGATAGCATTATAAGGCTGTTAATTCTTACCATTTTACAGTCTGGTGACAGCAGAGACGTTGAGATGGTTAATGTCTCATTTGAGGTTTTAAACATACGGCAGTGCATTGATGCTTTTTGCTGTTCTAACCACAACATCACTGTGTGGTCAACGTTTCTGACTCATTATTGAAGCCAAAACCCAGCAGACTGTTCATCACACCTTAGTTTATCACCATAATTCATGTGGTCCAGTCTGTCTGAAGGGGCGGAAGGAGATATGTGTAGCAGAAAGTGTGGGGGGCAAAGCTCCTTTGTCGTCTTGTTGGTACAGTATACAGTAACATAATCACAGCACACTTCAGCAGCCGTCTTGAAGATCTGTAAATCAGGGATTTTACTTGCCTTTGACGCGGAGGCTTCTTTAAAAGGTTGAGGGAGCGTGGGAGAGAGAGCGGTGCAATTAACTCATCATTGGTATACAAATGTAATCATATTGAACACGCCTGTTACTGTTTGGAAACCAAAAAATCAAGGAGCAGCCGTCCAGGAAAGGCAATTAAAGAGCATAACCCTGTGTGAAAATATATTCCAAGAGCTTCGTTAAAAGACTCCTGCGCATAACAATTGCCTCTGCAAACAAGGGGGAGGGGCGCTTTTGCCTTGGACGCCAGCCCAGGCGCTTGTGAAAAGACTTCAACCCAACTACAGTAATAGTGTGTGGGCCAAAACAGTGCTTTACTTTGGAGAATTAAAGGAAAAAAACACCCTAAAACACTTTAACACTCTTAAAAACAGCTATTGGTGTTCTTTGGATTTCTGGGCCCATGTTGTTTGATGGTGTATTTTTCTCATTCCTGCAGGTAACTGGCCAAACGTAGATGATGCAATATCACATCGAGATATTTAAAGTGCAGCTTCAATAGAGTTTGATAGCAGAAAAGCTTTTTTCAGCAATCTAAAACATGAACAAACGTCAGGTATTGGTGTCAGTCCCTCAGAATCAAAGAGCGAGGGCTTCCTACTAGAGCCGCCATTTTGCACCAAGAGACGTTCAACAATCAAACAGGGGGAAATCCATCGTAGAAGAGGAGAGAGACCAATTTCTCCATCGACAGCAGCCTCAATAGACCAGAATGCAATGCAGCCACAAGTCAGGTTGTGTTTTGAGTAGGTGACGCAGAGCTGTGATACACATACACATGCCATAATGTTCAAGCTAGTTGGTTAGCTGGATTGAAAGCAACAAGTTCACACCAGTTCTCTGGGGGTTGTCGAAAGTCATTCTGGGAAACGTAGGAAATCACCAGCTTAAGTAGAGGAGGCTGAAGGAAAGTGGGTTCACCAAAAAAATAATTACACAGATTGATGATATCTAACAGTTTAATAGTATCTGAGGGTGGATTCGTCCTTTAAGAGAGAGACTTTCCCATCATAAGTCCCACAAAGTTAAACTGATTTACTGTGTAATGTGTTTGGAACCACTTAACAGTGGTTGTGTGCTGGTGTATGGCTATTTTAATTGTATATGTAACTGTGATTTATAAGCCATTATAACTATTCAGCAGCATCTGATGTTTATGCCATAGTTGCATCATGATTACTATTTGGTATTGGAAGCTGAGTGAACTCCAATGAAGGATTTGACCGGCCCAGTTTGTCATACTGGAGGCCGGTGGCCGG